>NC_139614.1:7364622-7714622 GCF_964270895.1 Podarcis filfolensis | reverse complement strand
ACGGGGCCTCCTGCTGCCGCTGCGCCACCAGAGCACGATTTCTGTTCTCATCCTGAAGCAAAGTTCTTAACCTGAGGTACTATTTCTGGGTTAGCGAAGTCTGTAACCTGAAGCGTATGTAACCTGAAGCATATGTAACCCAAGGTACCACTGTATGATGATCCTGCTACAACAACGTCTATCCATTTACGTGAACAAAGAGACTACATTCACACATATTGACAACTGTGTGGTCCTAGTTTGTGGACCAACCAGGGCTTGAGCAAACCATAGTCTGGCACATTCACACACAATTATGGGTTGCCAAGAAACCATTGCCAATAAATTAGAAGTCAGGAAATTATTGCAGGCAAGAGGAAGGTAGAACATGAGCATAAAGTTTACTGCTTCTTGTTCACATACTGCAAAGCCAGTTTGGCAATGGATTTTGAATGCAGCCAGGGTGAAATTTGAAAAACCTTCCAGATTGCTGTAGAATATCATATTTCACTTCAGTAAGTGAAAGATAAATGTATTTTAATGCAGTCTTGTAATTCTCCATGTGCCTAAAGTACCTCGATCCCATTTTCTTCCAGCTTGCCTTTCCCAATGCCCTCCCCCCACTCCATAATTCAGGTTTTTCCTAAGGAATCTTCAACACACAGAAGAGGCACATGGAGGAACAGTTAGTCTGCAAACATATATGTGGGAGTGCTTATACTGGATACAACCCACAATTTTGAAAGGACGTTTTGTGAATTCTCAATATTTGACTTGAGAAACGCAGGCAAGCTTCTTTAAAGCAGGTACCTATTCAGAATGTAAAATCTGCAATGCAGTGCTGTTATACAGAAAGTGGACCTTTGCTTCACCTGACCAGAACACATAGATCAAGTCTTCATTCATTAGAAGAACACAAAACAACCCCAAGGCCTATGGTAAAGGGACCCCTGACCATTAGGTCCAGTCGTGACCGACTCTGGGGTTGCGGTGCTCATCTCGCTTTATTGGCTGAGGGAGCCTGGTCCTGTGGCCAGCATGACTAAGCCACTTCTGGCGAACCAGAGCAGCGCACGGAAATGCCGTTTACCTTCCTGCCGGAGCGGTACCTATTTATCTACGTGCACTTTGATGTGCTTTCGAACTGCTAGGTTGGCAGGAGCTGGGACCGAGCAACGGGAGCTCACCCCGTCGCGGGGATTCAAACTGCCGACCTTCTGATCGGCAAGTCCTAGGCTCTGTGGTTTAACCCACAGCGCCACCGACTTCCTAAGTCCTATGGTACAGTCACTTCATTATTTCAGAATGCATTTAAAGCTCCTGAATGAACAGGAGGATTTTTTTTTTAAAAAAAGAGTATCATTCAAAAATTGATCCACTGTCTGCAGTCTCAAGGAATCCATCCTACTGGCTCATCCCCACCTCCTGCTGCTACAGTGCCCTAAGATTTGAGGCGTACTGTTCAGAGCATATCTTTTTCTGATGCAGGACATCATCCTCTCATAATGACAGGGACTGGGCGGAGGAGGAATGGTGGAGGCTGCTTCCGGATCCTGACCCTTCCAGGGAGGAGGAAGAGGAAGACAGTATAGATTTACAACAGGGGTTTGATTTTTTTAAATAAATGTTTATTAGACTTTTACAACACATAAAAATCAGACACATACATATCAACACAAAAAACAAAAAATACACACTTAATAAAAAAGAAAAAGAAAAAGAATCCACTTTTAAATTTCAAGGTTCTATAACCCTCTTTCCTGACCTCCTCACATCTCCCTTTTTTGTGTTCCTCTTTATTCCGTCAAGTTCAGCAAATTCTAACCCTCTTTCACATCTCATTTATAATTGTGTACTCCCACTTGTTATATCTCTAATTCCCCTCTTTTTTAAATCCTTTTTTTTCATACCTCTTTTAACCATATCCCAAATGCCGTGTTACCTTTAGATCCCACATCATTTTAACATTCATACAATTTACTATATTTCTGTAGATAATCCTTAAACTTTTTCCAGTCCTCTTCCATCAACTCTTCTCCCAGGTCTCGAATTCTGCCGGTCATTTCTGCCATCTCCATACAGTCTATCACTTGCATCTGCCATTCTTCCACGGTGGGCAAATCTTGTGTCTTCCAATATTTAGCGAGAAGTATTCTTGCTGCTGTTGTTGCGTACATAAAAAATGTTCTGTCTTTCTTTGGCACCCATTGGCCGACTATGCCCAAAAGGAAGGCCTCTGGTTTCTTAGGAAAGGTAAATTTAAATACCTTCTTCAGTTCATTATAAATCATTTCCCAGTAAGCCTTAACCTTTGGGCACGTCCACCAAAGGTGAAAGAATGTTCCCTCAGCTTCTTTACATTTCCAACACTTGTTATAAGGCAGGTGATAAATTTTTGCAAGCTTAACTGGGGTCATGTACCACCTGTAAATCATTTTCATAATATTCTCCTTTAAGGCATTACATGCCGTAAACTTCATACCGGTGGTCCACAACTGTTCCCAGTCAGCAAACATAATATTATGACCTACATCTTGCGCCCATTTGATCATAGCTGATTTGACCGTTTCATCCTGTGTATTCCATTTTAACAGCAAGTTATACATTCTTGACAAAATCTTAGTTTTCGGTTCTAGCAATTCTATTTCCAACTTTGATTTTTCCACCTGGAAGCCAATTTTTTTATCCAAATTATAGGCCTCTCTTATTTGATAGTAATGAAGCCAATCTCGCACTTTATCTTTTAGTTTCTCGAAACTCTGCAATTTCAATTTGTCACGATTTACAACAGGGGTTTGAGGGAGGTCCCAGCTCGGAGGCAGATGAGGGGGAAAGTTGGGAAACTGTGGAAGAGCCAGAACAACACCCGGCTGACACGTTGTCATTCGAAAGCATTCCAGACTCTCCATCTCCCAGAACCCAGAGAGCCTTGAAAGTAGGAGAGCAAAGAGCTCAAAGACAGAGGGCACATAGCAGCACCCGTAGAGGAGGTGATGATGACAACGAAGGAGGAAGAGGGAGAGACGGGGGGTGGAGGTTCACTCGGGAGAATGCCATTATCCAAGAGGCTGGGTTCTATAGCCTCTCTCTATAAAGTCTGAAATAAAAAAGGACTGTAAGAAACTTTTCCTTGTCTTTATACTTTCCTGGGCAACCAGCCAGGAACCGCTAACAGCATCCTGACCTTATTGATAATCCAAGATGGGTAATGGTTGGCGTTTAAATAGAAAAAGAAATAATAGTAGTAATAATAATAATAATAATTTATTATTTATACCCCGCCCATCTGGCTGGGTTTCCCCAGCCACTCTGGGAGGCTTCCAACAAAGTATTAAAATACAAGACAACTTGGGCAATGGTCAAATATTGGAAAAGTAAGAGAGAAAGAAAAAGAGACAGAGTTATTGAGTCCAATGATGTTTTGCAATGTATATATTTTTTTAGAATCTTTACATAGCTGAACTGGAGGCTAAGGCTGCAGTCCCAATCCCAGCCATGAGACAGGCCAGCTCAGCTTCTCTATGCCCCAGGATGTTTCACCACTGCCATTTCTGTCCACCTGCATGTTTGGCAGTTGAAATGGGGATGGTCCTAGTGAGTTGTCTGGTATCCCAACTCTGAAAGAGGGGTGGAGGCGGTGCATCAATGGCCAATCTCTGTTCTTAGAAATCTGTCTTCTCCTTTGGTTCTGCTCCTACTTGATTGTAACTTCTAAGTCCCACTGCATTCAACAGGGTTTGCTCCAAAGTTACTATGCATTTAGATTTACAAGCATTTGCAAAGCTAGAAATCATTGAGATTCTTCCTGGGTTGCCACTTTCCAGTGCAGAATCCCACAGCAGAAACCATCAGCTTGTTTTGTTGTTATGAATAAAACCCTAACAGAAGCTCAAGGTCTCAAGTACTCAGTGTAATTACACTGAATAAATGTGATAGGGAAGACATCTGTGTTATTGTTTTAAGTATAACAAACTAATGAGACTTTTTTTTCTTTTTTTACATATTCATTTTCATTACATTGCCACGCTGAAGCCTTTTTCCAAATGACATTCAAAAGAAATTTCCATAGAAACAGAAACTGTGATCTGTTGGATCTGGTCTTCCATTTAATACTCCATTAATTTAAAATAATAATACAGTGGTACCTCAGGTTACATACACTTCAGGTTACATACGCTTCAGGTTACAGACTCCGTTAACCCAGACATACTCAGGTTAAGAACTTTGCTTCAGGATGAGAACAGAAATCGTGCTCTGGCGGCGTGGCGGCAGCAGGAGGCCCCATTAGCTAAAGTGGTGCTTCAGGTTAAGAACAGTTTCAGGTTAAGAACGGACCTCCGCAACGAATTAAGTACTTAACCTGAGGTACCACTGTAATAATTTACACAGCACAATGGAGGAGGACAGTTAACAATTAAAACATTACGGTGTATACAAAACACATCACATGGACTGAGAATATCTTTGGTCATAGCTAATATCAAATCTCACAAACAATATTCTGTCCATGTTAGCTAGGTCACTCACAACAACAAATGAATTTCCATCAGATATTAACCATTCCTCCAACCATTCCTATGCAATCCTTCTAGAAAGACTGGATTTCTCAAACATTTTACACCACAACTTGTGCCCAAGAATCCAAAACCTCTTGCCAAATATACAGTCTGCAAGACAACCCTAATTTCTGCACTTGAGCAAGCAAAAACGGATTTTAGGCAGATTGATCAGACACCCTGAGATTTTTCTCAGAGCAAGGATTGGGAACCTCTACGAAGGCTGCACTCCACACCAACCCTGCTTTGGGTGACCTTGAGTCGTTTTGCCTGGCTAAAATATATCACGTCTCTTTACCCCAGAGTTCAGCAACAACCATGACTCTTGAGCTGGAGGCTGCAGAATCTCTAGAATCTTACTGGCACCTTCCCCTGAGACTGAAAAACCACAGCTCTCCCACTTCCCTGGTTCAGAAGCGCAGGAAGTGCACAATGCTATGCAATGGAGCAGGGCTCATCTTCAGGCCAGAATCCTAAAATTATACACAAGGGTGTGGAGCCCAGGAGAGGCAGATGCTTTAAAACATGGGTAGGCAAACTAAGACCCAGGGGCCGGATCTGGCCCAATCACCTTCTAAATCCGGCCCGTGGACGGCCCGGGAATCAGCATGTTTTTACATGAGTAGAATGTGTCCTTTTCTTTAAAATGCATCTCTGGGTTATTTGTGGGGCCTGCCTGGTGTTTTTTACATGAGTAGCATGTGTGCTTTTATTTAAAATGCATCTCTGGGTTATTCATGGGGCATAGGAATTTGTTCATTTTTAAAAATATATATATATAGTCCGGCCCCCCACAAGGTCTGAGGTACAGTGGACCGGCCCCCTGCTGACAAAGTTCGCCAACCCCTGCTTTAAAAGGCTCAATCTGCTCTCATCTTTGCTGGAGCAAGTTGATCACCTGGAGCTATCCATGGTCCTGTAACCCCTGGCCTGCCTTGCCTAACAGCAGACCAGACCACGGCAGACTGAGTGTGCAAAACCTTTTGCACAGCTGAAATGTCACATCTGTAGCTTTGCCCACTTTTTCCTCTGACTCCGCCCCACTGCTGGCATGCAGCCCCCAGAATGAAACCATCGACCTCAAATAGGTTTCTCACCCCTTCCCTAGAGTGTCTCTCTCCTTGGCTTCTCTTCTCTCAACTCCTTCTGCCCCTTTCCCAACAAAAGGATTTCAATATGAGAGAATTAACTCCCTGGTAATATAAAGCTGTTGGGACGCGGGTGGCGCTGTGGGTTAAACCACAGAGCCTAGGACTTGCCGATCAGAAAGTTGGCGGTGAAAGTTGATGGGGTGAGCTCCTGTTGCTCGGTCCCTGCTTCCGCCAACCTAGCAGTTCGAAAGCACGTCAAAGTGCAAGTAGATAAATAGGTACCGCTCCAGCGGGAAGGTAAACGGCGTTTCCGTGCGCTGCTCTGGTTCGCCAGAAGCGGCTTAGTCCTGCTGGCCACATGTCCCAGAAGCTGTATGCCAGCTCCCTCGGCCAATAAAGCAAGATGAGCTCCGCAACCCCAGAGTAGGTCACGACTGGACCTAATGGTCAGGGGTCCCCTTTACCCCTTTAATATAAAGCTGTAGCTACCACCTATCACCGCCCCACCCCACCCCAAAAAAACCCCCTGCATGACCCCTGCATGAACAGCAAAAATTCATTTAGAGGCCGGGAATGAGATTAAGTCAGACTCCATTTCTGTAGCGATGCCCTGGGAATGAGCTTAGGAATTTCACAATAACCTTTCTCCATGCTGAGAACTTCTCAAGGGGTAACAGTATTAGGTTGCTCCCTCACTAAGCCCTTTAGCTCTACTTGGCATTGCTTTTCAACAATTCACTTAAATTGGTATTAAACTAAAAATTCCACACAGCACTTCATATAGTGCAGCAATGCCCTTCCCCATGACTAATATTCCTCCACAATATTTACTCAGAAGGAAGTCCCATTTAGCAAAGGGTCTTTCCAATGTTGCTTTAATTTGCCCCCTAATTTGTCAGTTTCTCTTCCCCATGGCAATATTACAAGTTTTCTTTCTTTCTTTCTTTCTTTCTTTCTTTCTTTCTTTCTTTCTTTCTTTCTGAAGTAGTGCTATTTGCCAATTTAAAAAATTAAAATGCAAGAAAGCTAGTAATTTACGTACTTATAGTGGTGAACAGAATGTGACTAATAAGAGACAGCTAAAGGCCAATTCACCACTCGCTAATACTTCAGACAGGCTGAAAAGGACATGACAGAATCTCCAGAACCCGCAAACAAGAAACTTTGGATTAAAATCAAATATCCCTGGAACGCCGCAATTGTGTTTCATCACAGTGGACAGGCTAGATAGAGCTGCAATTGCACTTGATTGCCTTCCCCCCATGTTGCTGCAAATCAGATCAGGGGGCAGGGAAGGGAAGGGAAACAGGAAAAGATTAATGGATTTGTTGAATTTCAAATTCCTCTGAACTAGTGCGCTGAGGTTGTCAGGCATATGAGTACAAGCTCTTTTTACATGATGAGGAAAGGTGGGGAGAGGTTCAGCTTGGATGCCCACCACCTTATTTTTGTAAGTTGTTTTAAACAGTTTTCAATAGGGTGTTTTAATGTTGTAATCCACCCTGGGACCTTAGGGTGAAGGGCTGGTAATAAATGGTAATAATCATCATCATCATCATATTCATCATCATCATCATCATGGCCACTGGGCCCATCACCTCCTGGCAAATAGAAGGGGAAGAAATGGAGGCAGTGAGAGAATTTACTTTCTTGGGCTCCATGATCACTGCAGATGGTGACAGCAGCCACGAAATTAAAAGACACCTGCTTCTTGGGAGAAAAGCAATGACAAACCTAGACAGCATCCTAAAAAGCAGAGACATCACCTTGCCAACAAAGGTCCGTATAGTTAAAGCCATGGTTTTCCCAGTAGTGATGTATGGAAGTGAGAGCTGGACCATAAAGAAGGCTGATCGCCAAAGAATTGATGCTTTTGAGTTATGGTGCTGGAGGAGACTCTTGAGAGTCCCATGGACTACAAGAAGATCAAACCTCTCCATTCTTAAAGAAATTAGCCCTGAGTGCTCACTGGAAGGACAGATCGTGAAGCTGAGGCTCCAATACTTTGGCCACCTCATGAGAAGAGAAGACTCCCTGGAAAAGACCCTGATGTTGGGAAAGATGGAGGGCACAAGGAGAAGGGGACGGCTGAGGACGAGATGGTTGAACAGTGTTCTCGAAGCTACAAACATGAGTCTGACCAAACTGCGGGAGGCAGTGGAAGACAGGAGTGCCTGGCGTGCTCTGGTCCATGGGTCACAAAGAGTTGGACACAACTAAACCACTAAACAACAACAACAATAATAATTGGTTCAATATGGCCTATGTGTCACTGTGCCATAAATGTCAATATACCTGCCACATACCTACCTATGGCTCCACTACAAATAAGCTGAAACTAATACACTGAAACAGGATGGTACTTGAGAGAGGAAAGGTAAGAAGGGCTTCTGACAAACACATGTTCTGAAGACTACCCTGCTTCTACTCCCATGTGAGATCCAATCCTGGAGGTGGGAGATCGCTAAGAAATAATTCGACAAAGAAACAGCTTATCTACATCCTGGAACAACTGAAGCTGTTTTTTCTGCTAGTTCAAACACAAACTTAGACAAGTAAAAATGCTATAGCAACGTTGATTTTAGAAAAGGAAGGAAGGAAGGAAGGAAATACAGGGACTTGAATTGCCATGTAAAGCCACAAAAGTCCTCTTTTCAAGTAGCAATCTTATCGCATTCATCTTGGCAGATCACACAGGGATTACTGGGTGGAAGTACAGTGGTACCTCGGGTTAAGAACTTAATTCGTTCTGGAGGTCCGTTCTTAACCTGAAACTGTTCTTAACCTGAAGCACCACTTTAGCAAATGGGGCCACCCACTGCCGCCGCGCCGCCGCCATGTGATTTCTGTTCTCATCCTGAAGCAAAGTTCTTAACCTAAGGTACTATTTCTGGGTTAGTGGAGTCTGTAACCTGAAGTGTCTGTAACCTGAGGTACTGCTGTATTCTAATTCTGTGAAACTAGGTTTCCATGTTACCTTGTGGCAGTATCATTTGCAGGGAAATACAACGTCTGAAGAAGGTCACACTTACCTCCCCTGTCCTATCCTCTTCTCTATGTGAAATTATAGCCTGAGGGGTGATTGACGCAAGAATAACTCCAGGTCTAGATTCCTCCTTTGACTGTTAAAATACAACTGGGAAACTTTCCCCAAAGGTTGCCACTCGATACTATTTATTTATTTATTTATTTATTTATTTATTTATTTATTTATGATATTTATACCCCTCCTTCCCTCCAAGATGCTCAGAGTGCCCTACTTGGTGTTCCCCCTACTCAATGTAGTCTCACAACAACCATTTGAGGTAGGCTAGGCTGAAAGAAGAATTGATGCTTTTGAATTGTGGTGCTGGAGGAGACTCTTGAGAGTCCCATGGACTGCAAGAAGATCAAACCTATCCATTCTAAAGGAAATCAGTCCTGAGTGCTCACTGGAAGGACAGATCCTGAAGCCGAGGCTCCAATACTTTGGCCACCTCATGAGAAGAGAAGACTCCCTGGAAAAGACCCTGATGTTGGGAAAGATGGAGGGCACAAGGAGAAGGGGACGACAGAGGACGAGATGCTTGGACAGTGTTCTTGAACCTACCAACATGAGTTTGACCAAACTGCGGGAGGCAGTGGAAGACAGGAGTGCCTGGCGTGCTCTGGTCCAGGGGGTCACGAAGAGTCGGACATGTCTAAATGACTAAACAACAACAACAAGGCTGAAAGAGGGAGACTAGCCTCATGGCTGAGTGGTGATATGAACTCTGGTCTCTCAGGTCCAACTCACATACTCTTAACTATACCAAGCTCTACCACTTCACCTTAAGTTGAGTGCAAACGATAACTCTACAAGGGGTTAAATATGAAACACTGAATGCCTGGGACACTGCCCTTACCTAGGAGAACTCCAGAATGAAAGAAATCTAAATAATACATTATTGAGGCATCAGTCATAGTCATGTCATGGCTGACTCCAAAGGAGCTCTAATTTAGGAAGAGAAGCTGTAATGTAAGAAAAACAGGCTTTGATGTTCATATTGCATTATTCATAACGAATGCATTTTGAAATGTAACCCTGCCATTGCAGTCAACGTGTTGGCAATCTGTAGGCAGACGTCAGCCATTATATGCTCAGAAGGAGCTCAAACTCCTGGGCTTCTACTATTGTCGCTTATGTCAACAAGAGTTTTGCAATTAACCATGCTGAAACAGAAATTATTTGCATTTCATTGCTTTGAAACAATCTTATTTCAGCATGTTTGAAAAGCCCAAAGAGCAACTTCAGATACCAAAAGCACCGATTGATTGCATTTTTTTCAAGGTATTTAAATAACATTTAATTACAGAAGTTTCAAAGTGATGTAAACAAAAATCACTGCCCCACCTGGGCCCAGCCTCGGGGCTTGGGTATGGTCAGTGGGATTATTCACCCTTTGACTTGGATATGACTTAGTATACCCCATCACAAAGTCCTTGAGAAAATCCCCCCAGTTTCATTATAGTTAATGGACTGAGGTTGGTTCTCCTGTTTTTTGGGGGGCAGAACAGGCAGGTGTGGGGGTCTCCCTGGGCCTGAATGGGGTAACTGTGCCCCTGAAGGACCAGGTACACAGCCTGGGAGTCATTTTGGATTCACAGCTGTCCATGGAGGCGCAAGTCACTTCTGTGTCCAGCTCTATCTGGTACGCAGGCTGAGACCCTACCTATCCGCAGACTGTCTTGCTAGAGTGGTACATGCTCTGGTTATCTCCCGCTTGGACTACTGCAATGCACTGTACGTAAGGCTTTTTCTGAAGGTGACTTGGAAACTACAACTAATCCAGAATAACTTGGAAACTACAACTAATCTAGACTGGTGACTGGGAGCAGCTGCCAGGACCATATAGCACCGATCCTGAAAGACTTACACTGTCTCCCAGTATGTTTCCAAGCACAATTCAAAGTGTTGGTGCTGACCTTTAAAGCCCAAAACGTCACTGGCCTTGTATACCCGAAGGAGCATCTCCATCCCCATTGTTCTGCCCAGACACTGAGGTCCACCTCCGAGGGCCTTCTTCCATTTCCCTCACTGCGAGAAGTGAAGTTACAGGGAACCAACTTCAGATGTGAAGGAGATAAGCAGCTATCTTATCTTTAAAAGACATCTGAAGGCAGCCCTGTTTAGGGAAGTTTTTAATATTTAATGCTGTATTGTTTTAACACTCAATTGGGAGCCGCCCAGAGTGGCTGGGGAAACACAGCCAGATGGGCGAGGTATAAATAATAAAGTATTATTATTATTATTATTATTATTATATAACCAGGCAGAGGACCTTCTCGGGAGTGACCCCCACCCTGATTCAGCAGACGCCTTCTTATTTTCTTATCTGTTGTGCATGGAACACAAACGGTATATATGGGGCTGCCAGGTGGGGTCCCATCCAGACATTGACCCGACTCAGACCTGCTCAGCTTTACTAAGGTTGTTGCATCTCATGTGTTCAGAGCATGCCATGGGACCAAATGCATGTCATGAGGAGGAAATATCAGGCTACAGCAATGAATTGCCCCAAAGTATCTGTGACCCAATGGGACGCGGGTGGCACTGTGGGTTAAACCACAGAGCCTAGGACTTGCCGATCAGAAGGTCAGCAGTTCGAATCCCTGCGACGGAGTGAGCTCCTGTTACTCGGTCCCTGCTCCTGCCAACCTAGCAGTTCAAAAGCATGTCAAAGTGCAAGTAGATAAATAGGTACTGCTCCGGCAGGAAGGTAAACAGCATTTCCGTGTGCTGCTCTGGTTCGCCAGAAGCGGCTTAGTCATGCTGGCCACATGACCCGGAAGCTGTACGTCGGCTCCCTCGGCCAATAAAGCAAGATGAGCGCCGCAACCCCAGAGTCGGACACGACTGGACCTAATGGTCAGGGGTCCCTTTCCCTTTACCTATCTGTGACCCAAAGTAGGTGAGAACCAGTTGGTTTATTTTTCAGATTCATATATTTCTATCCCACCCTTTCTTATGCATGCTCATTACTCAGGGCAAGTTACAATACTTAAATTCAGAACCTTTTAATAGAACAGTATAAAAGAAACAATATGAAGCACAACAAAGAAAGGTTCAGGAGAGAAACAACATTAGGCAAAAGCCTTCCAAGATAGGAAAGTCTTCACCAACCAACAGAAGAAAGGAAGTTTTTGGGCTTTTAACTGTTGCGTGTCAGGTAAATATTCAACAGGTACAAGCACTTGCCGGCATGGAAAGGCACTGGATCTTGTGGCATGCTGAATTCCTCTTTGCACCACTGCTATTAAAGACTGCACAAGGCGCCACAGGATTTGCTCTGCATGTTCCAAGACATGTGCCCCAGGCTCCTTTGCAGAAGCAGAGAGAGACTGTTTGACAACACAACGCCTTCGAGTGACAAATCATAGGGCCAAAAGGAACACCTGAGTAGTGACATAGAGTCTTTGCAATAACTGCTTTTGAAAGAGAGGGAGGGAGGGAAGGAGGGAGGGAGGGAGGGAGGGAGGGAAAGAAAGAAAGAAAGAAAGAAAGAAAGAAAGAAAGAAAGAAAGAAAGAAAGAAAGAAAGATTACAAGCCTTTTTATGACCAGTGCAAAGGCAGTGATCCAAACGTTTCACCTAGTTTAAATACTAGGCAAGAAGGCTGCTCAGCTTCTCAAAAGATCCCCACCCCCTTAAAATGAAACAACTACATCAAATCTTATTCTTCACCGTGTGTGTGTGTGTGTGTGTGTGTGTGTGGAGAGAGAGAGAGAGAGAGAGAGAGAGAGAGAGAGAGAGAGAGAGAATACACACAAACAGACATGACGTGGGAGATATGAATGGGAAACCTGAGCCACACAGTAAAAAAATAAATGACAACGCACTAAGAGCTGTATTTCTACAAAATCAAGATGCATGTCACTTAGTTGTTTCTAAGAGGTGACATATTTTCTTGATCATCCAATAGCTAATGGTTCATCTGGGCTATTGCTGTGTTGTTGTTTTCATCAACAGCAACATAGTAACCATATCCTATAAATTAGGATATATATTATTATTAACCAGTAATTCTGTACAATACCATATCATTAATGCAAATAGGCAATTCATGCAAGTAGACTTTATAAAAGTACAATTACTTTTTTAAAAAAATGATAACCTCATATTACCGTCAAACCTTGGTTCCCAAATGCCTCCGTTATCGTACGTTTCTGCTCCCGAATGCCGAAAGCCCGGCAGAAGTGAGTGTTCTGGTTTTCTAACGTTTTTTGGAACCCGAATGTTCGACACAGTTTCCACTTGAGTGCAAGAAGCTTTTGCAACCAATTGCAAGCTGTGTCTTGGTTGTCAAATGTTTTGGAAGCCAAACAGGCTTCCGGAATGGATTACATTCAACATCCGAGGTTTGACTGTATATTATTATATTATTATATTATATTATATTATATTATAATTACATTACATTATAATAATTGGGGTGGTGCACAACAATATGTTCAATGTCATCAGTGGCACTGTTCCCAGCTGTCCTGTTCTTAAAAGTTTATTAAAAGGTGGCAGCAGGAGATCTGGTTCCTTTAGCATACAGAGCTGGCACAACCAATAAAGTTCATGGGACCACAGGAAGTGGGGGAGATAAGAATCCAGCCCACCAGCCTTATCCACTTCCCCAAGGCTGTACTATGGAGGGGGGGGGGTTGAGAGAAAGATTAATCAAAGGTACACAGAACTGATCTTGCAGATCTGGCAATTCAGTTCACATTCTCTCGGCTGACAAATTGATACTCAAGTCCTTGACAAGGAATTCATTTGGTGAAATGAAAATGAAGTTTTCATAGATTCGCTTAACATATCTCCTTATTTAGGAAGAGCTCTCATTTAGGAAGAGTTCTCATGAGATGTTATTTAACAAGGGGGGGGATGGAAATATGTTCTAGAGAAAAAAGTTGGAGAAAAGGAGATAATTAAGTTAGGGAAAAATCAATATGCAACTGATAAATAGCCAAAAGCTATTACTAGGCTATCGCATTAAAGTAAAGAGTGCAGAAGCATTTGCAATTTATTTTGAAGTGAAAGATTTATGAGTGGCATGATGGCTGGCAGAAGGTAGCTAACGGCTTGGTTAATAAGAGAGAAAGAAGTTGCCAAATCAATAGCCGACTAAAAGCCCCCATAATGATGGTTAGGCAGGGTTATGAAACTGCTGAAAAAGTAGATTGCTAAGAGAATGCAGGTAGTAAAGCTCTCTTGTAAATTACAGGAATGGTGAACGGAAAGCGAATAAACCAGAAGAAAATGCTTCCTGAGACAGAAAAACCTAAAAGGAATGGAATGATTTGGTTCCATGATGTCTCCACTGAGAGTTTTAGACGCCAGGCACCAAAAGTCTGGGCAGCTTGCATTTAATTCAGTACAATGGAAATTATGAGCCAAGGAATAAAAATGGTGAGGAGCGAGATACTTAAAGGCAGAAGTTTTCAAACCACATCCTTGGATTTCTTAAAAGCATATCCGGAGTTCCACAATGAGACCATCACTTAATGGCAGACAAGCTTCCCTTGAAATACAGCTTGCCTATAATGGCTAATCTTCCCCTGGAAAGTACACACATAGCAAAAAGTCACCAGGACAACAGGAAAAGTATTGCTTGTTTGTACATAATAATAAAAATGAGAACTGAATTGGAAGAGTTTCTTAGCTATCACTACAAATACAAATAAGGGAGATGTGTGGAGAATTAGAAAAGGAGGCAATTTGTCAGGCAAATCTCCCTTCAAATCCATTGTCCCATTCACTACCTCACAAACCTCACATTATTTCTTTACTTAAGGACTCATCTCAGAATCTATATAGTCTGGTGAACAGCGATAATGATGATTTCAGATGCGAGCTAACACACTTCTGTCAGTTGAATCATGACTCTTGATAGATGACCATCCACTATTTCTTCCAAAAAGACTAATGCCTCATGTTTTAAAACGTCTATTTATCCTAATATATTCTGAAGACTGAACTCAAGAGAAAACAGTAATTGTTGCACTTAGACAATCAAATTAGAGTGTCTGATAAAGGATGGCAATTTATGGCTTCTGGTTCATATTCATGATGAATGATAAATGCTAATTTTCTAACTCTGTGATAATTTCAGCATAGGCTTCAAAACTTTGGAAGGCCATACAATAGTCTTCACCCAAGCTTTAGAAAGTAGCATTGGCTTATGGGGAAAGTACGTAAGAATTTTCTGTCAAAAATATATTTATATCTCACTCTACATAGAAGGATCTCGGGGAACCAAATACGTATTATAACATAACAATTCTCTGAGGTTGGTTAAGCTGAAAGCAGTTATTATGGAGAGTCTTTGGTCTGTGAGGTAAACCTCAGTCAGAAGTCCTCACAGTACTCAGTGTGAATTCATAGTTTTCCTGTCACCACTGTAGGGTGAACTCTTTACATTGAAGGATGGTGACCAAACCACTTTATTTGTAGTAAAACACATATTTGGCTTGAGAAAAGCCCACCAGAAATCTCTCTCTTCAATTGCCTCAGAACTTTTTTTTTTTTAAATAAAACCTAGTCTGGAACTGTTCCAGGCTACGGTGAACCACAACAAAGAAACTGCATTTCTCAGTACTGCAGCAATGATTTGCTGAAAGCCACTTTGTAACTTTCTTCGCTTATGGGTATACAGTCATACCTTGGGTTACAGACACTTCAGGTTGCATTTTTTTGGGGTTACATACCGCCAAAACCCGGAAGTACCAGAATGCGTTACTTCTGGGTTTTGGTGGTCGCGCATGTGCAGAAGTGCTAAATTGTGCTTTGCACATGCACAGAAGTGCTAAATCGTGTTTTGCGCATGCATAGAAGCCCTGGATCGCAACCCACGCACCGCTGCATTTTGCGAACGTGCATCCCGCACAATTATGTTCGCAACCCAAGCATCCACTGTACCTGTTTCAAGTTTGCATTGTTTAAATGGAACATAGTATTCGTCTTATACCTCACTGAAAGACAGATCACTGGCAGAAAGCCAGACTCCAGGTATTGCATCTGAATAAGATAAGAGGATGCCTATTTTGAAAAGGTTTTATAGCATTGGAGAAATCTGACACACAAACCTACCCACTAATATCAACCTGTTCCAGAGACTTCCTCCTGCATGGAGAAGCAGGATGTTAGGGTGAAGAAGAGCTAACAGATAGAATTATTATTATTATTATTATTATTATTATTTATTTATTTATTTATTTATTTATTTATATCCCGCCCTCCCCAGCCAAAGCCAGGCTAAGAGCCTTTTCAGTAGTAGCACCAAACTGTAGAGCTCTTTCCCTAGACATGTGGACTTGCCTTTATTTTGTGCTTTTAGTGGCTTTTCATGACAACTGATAGATCACCTGCTTTTCACTGTTTACATATATTTTATCTGGGGTTTCACTGGCTGGTTTTACTGTGCTGTCTGCTGCTTTCCTGAACTTCTCATTGTTGTTGCTTTATATTTTTATCCTCGACTTTCTTAGAACTGTCACCTCAGCTCCAGCTTTTTTTTTTTTTAACAGCCAAGGCAGAAACCCAAACCAAAATAATGTTAAGCCTGCCTATTTTATAGACATTTAAGCAGCAGCACATCCATGCCTGCAGTATAAACCAAAACCAGGTTGTGCCTTTTATGCATGCGACATCAAAAAGCAGCCTTGTGCAGCAGAAACAGTGTTTTTCTTTTTCTTTCTGAAAAAGTTAATCCAGCTCAGAGCCAGGATTACCACAACCACATCCTCTTATCCATATTTTAGGTGCTGAATCTCATGAAAAAGAAGCTTTCCCACTTCCGACCAGTAATCCTGCTCTCGTTCATTCATTCATGCTTTCACTCCCTGCATATACTCCAACAATCTACATCACCACGGTGCAATTTCGCAGGGCCAAAGGGCTTGGGATGGAAAGCCAACGTGAACAGCCAGGGTCAATCATGGATCAACGGCAGAGAAACTGATGGTTTCTCCTGCCACAATGATGGAAGAGGCTACAAACCAGCCGACTCTCTCTCTCCCTTTGCTACTGATAAAGATACAGCACCATCTTGCAAAGTCAGATGCAATCGTAGGTAACAACAAAACGACATGCCTAAGACGGAAAGTACGGTCTGGTCTGTGGGATCACTGCATTGGTGAAATATTTGTGCATGCATCACCCCTCATACCAAATTACCTACTATGGCATCAATAAACTTGTTTTTGCTAGTAGGCTCAATTTGACCCAATGGGTCTTATTTGATGCCTATATCATAAGGAAATCATAAGGAAATCTTAAGGAAATCAGCCCTGAGTGCTCACTGGAAGGACAGATCCTGAAACTGAGACTCCAGTACTTTGGCCACCTCATGAGAGGAGAAGACTCCCTGGAAAAGACCCTGATGTTGGGAAAGATGGAGGGCACAAGGAGAAGGGGATGACAGAGGACGAGATGGTTGGACAGTGTTCTCAAAGTTACCAACATGAGTTTGACCAAACTGCGGGAGGCAGTGGAGGACAGAAGTGCCTGGCATGCTCTGGTCCATGGGGTCACGAAGAGTCAGACACGACTAAACGACTAAACGACAACAACAATATCATAAGAAAGCAGGCATAGTCCAAAACATAGTGTTGGAGCCCCCAGATTAGTAATGGTAAAAATAGGTAGCCCTGGGCAAAATCCATTTCTTTTGATTTCTGTTGAGAGGGAAAGGAAAGAATTCAATTTTTAAAACCTCCAACTGGTTTAATTAGAAGGAAGAAGGTTTTTTAAAAAAAGAAGTCTCTGATGCCCCGTGATGGTCAATAAAGACAAGAGAAAAACAAATTAGGCATTTTAATCTAAGACACAGTCTACAAAAAGGTAGAGGAATCTATGCATCCCTGGAGTCGAAAATCATGGCATTAAAACTGAGTCACTGAGTCTATTATTCAGGATTCAAATATACACCTGTGATCAAACTACCAAATTTTTGTGAAGTTCCTTAGAAGCCCAACCACATTATGGATGCTGTTAGCTTGATGCATGTCCTGGCTTCCAAAACAATTTTATCATTTTTTTTAATTGAAAAGGTCCTTGATTTCTGAATGTTTTGGAAGTTGAACAGACTTCCAGAACTGATTCCATTCAACTTCCAAGGTACCACTATATATGGGTCATAGGATTGCAGCCTAAAGGTTCTTCACTCTGTCTGGATGGTACCCATACTTTATTTTTCTTCTGCTACTACAGTAAAATGATGTTCATTACAGACTCTTCTCCTTGGAACAAGGTTGCTAAATTCATTGTTTTTACTGCAATCCAATATTCTTCTGTAGAGAATTTACTGTCCAGGAGAAAAACTGGTTATTTTCTTTTCTTCTGTGAAACAATATTTATGGTACAAGAGTGCCATAAATATGAGACTATATAAAATAGAAATGGGCTTCAGTTTTTCATTGTCCCTTAAACCAATTGCAAAATAATGTACAGTCAATTTGTAAAGATGTGTTGTTTGATTATCAGTATATCAAGGAAACTGCTTGCACAATGGAAAGCAAATAGCAAGTATTTGATTCACAGCTCCAGTGTCAAGCAATGGAGAGGAAATAAATTCAATGCATAGCACCTTGGTAATAAATGCTTAATATGGTCAGCTCCTTACATTGGTCAAAAGTCATTAACCATTGTTCACTGTTGGGAAATACTGCGGTTTCTACTTTCTGTTATTAGCTAACTTGGATTTACACTGAACAAAGCCCAGCTGTGGCAATGTCTTCTATTGGACTCTCATCATTAGACTGGAGCACAATTTCTGTTCTCATCCTGAAGCAAAGTTCTTAACCTGAGGTACTATTTCTGGGTTAGCGGAGTCTGTAACCTGATGCATCTGTAACCTGAGGTACCACTGTACAGTGGTACCTCGGGTTAAGTACTTAATTCGTTCCGGAGGTCTGTTCTTAACCTGAAACTGTTCTCACCCGGAAGCACCACTTTAGCTAATGGGGCCTCCTGCTGCCGCTGCGCTGCCGGAGCACGATTTCTGTTCTCATCCTGAAGCAAAGTTCTTAACCCGAGGTAATATTTCTGGGTTAGCAGAGTCTGTAACCTGAAGCCTATGTAACCTGAAGCCTATGTAACCCGAGGTACCACTGTATAAGGAAAGAGAGCAGGCATGGCCACAGTCAAGTGGGGGAAAGCTCAGAGAGTACAGCAGTACCAGCCATTTTCAGCTGTAGGCTGATTCACTGAGGATGTTAGTGTTGCTGTGTGAACAGCAACGTGCTAGAGATTAAGAGAGTCCTCTTGCTGTGGCTCACAGAGGATTCAGAGTGACAGAGAAGCCAGCAGTTACACACACATGCATCTATCTATCTATCTATCTATCTATCTATCTATCTATCTATCATCTATCTATCCGTCAGCCAGCCAGCCCAAACAGTGTGCTATCCATTTCCCTGCGTTCACTCATTAAAAGTTGCAGCAGGCTAGGTGAGAGCTGATGTGTAACTGGCTGCCCCTGTTCAAAGTCGCCCTCTGCTTTGTTGGGCTCCTTTAGCTCTCCGATCCTGCCCTACGGGCCTGTTGTACATCAGTCAGTGAGAAGGGAGCGTCGAGGAAGCTGCACAAGTGGAGTCGCCCCTCAGAAGAACTGCAAGCACAAACCTTGCCGGTTCACAGGGCCTAAAGATGTTATTATTTCTGAATCTGCATAGGATACACAGCCCCCTTTCTTTTTAGAGATGAGCTAGCTCCTGCCAACCTAGCACTCCTGCCAACCTAGCAGTTCAAAAGCACGTCAAAGTGCAAGTAGATAAATAGGTGCCGTTCCGGCGGGAAGGTAAACGGCGTTTCCGTGCGCTGCTCTGGTTCACCAGAAGCGTCTTAGTCATGCTGGTCACATGACCCGGAAGCTATACGCCGGCTCCCTCGGCCAACAAAGCAAGAGGAGCGCCGCAACCCCAGAGTCGGTCACGACTGGACCTAATGGTCAGGGGTCCCTTTACCTTTACCTAGCATTGGGATCATATATTGTAAGCTCTTTGGCTTGCATTCGTAGCTCACACAAGGGAGCAGAACTCCACTAAGGAAGTCCGCAACTAGAAATGTTGCGTGTCAAGGTCCCCAAGACACCCCCAATAAAATACAGTTGACACAAGATTTTAGTTTTAAGGTTTTGGGCATAATTTTGGCCACAACTTTATTAAAATTACAAGCAATGTGAGTGGTTGCTTAGGCATTGGTTGCAACTATCTGACCCCGCACGGGGACAGACTGACATTTGCACACCCGCAAAGTCAGAATGGAAAAACATTTTGGGGAGAGAGACGGGACTGGGGACCATGCCTCACCTCTCCCCAAATGCTCCCAGGGGCTCTTGCGTGGCCCTAGCCCCTTGACAGGGGTTCGGACAAAAGCATGACGAGCCCCTGGGTTCCTTTAATGAAAAACCCTTGCAACAGCAGCACTTTGGAGGGGCAGGCACAGCCAATCCATACCCCTCCACCAACCAATTCCTAAACCAATGCCTAACAGCAACCTTACAAGTTGTGACGGACTTGCCGATCAGAAGGTCGGTGGTTCGAATCCCCACAACAGGGTGAGCTCCTGTTGTTTGGTTCTAGCTCCTGCCAACCTAGCAGTTCAAAAGTACGTCAAAGTGCAGGTAGATAAATAGGTACCGCTCTGGCAGGAAGGTAAACGGTGTTTCTGTGCGCTGCTCTGGTTTGCCAGAAGCGGCTTAGTCCTGCTGGCCACATGATCCAGAAGCTGTACACCGGCTCTCTCGGCCAGTAAAGCGAGATGAGCACCGCAACCCCAGAGTCGGCCATGACTGCACCTAATGGTCAGAGGTCCCTTTACCTTTACCTTAGGCAAAAACCAAATGGCACCAGCCAATCAGCCAAATGGACAAAATTTCTACTGAGCCCCTGCCCCAAAAGCAGACGACCCCATGACAGGCATAGCAAGGTCAATGCGAACAACCTGAAAATAGGGAGGGAGGGTGGGTGATCCGATGCGCACAGCGAAAAGAGGAAGCTCAACGCTGTGTGCAGGGTATTTAAAAGCTATGGCTGTCAATCACGAAATGGCAACATTTAAATCTCCCCAGCAACAGTAAGCTCAATGATAATGGTGGCCAAACTCTTTTCCCCACCCAGCTACAGTGGGTGTCTTGCTAGCCCCCACCGCAACACGTGCTCTCCATGAAGGAGAACACGCTTTAGGGTGCAAAGGAGAAAGTGGAGCAATTTGACTTTGTATTGGGCAACTGGGTAGAAAACTACATGAACACGTTCCTTCATATTACCATGAGTAAGGGTGGCGCTGTGGGTTAAACCACAGAGCCTAGGACTTGCCGATCAGAAGGTTGGCGGTTCGAATCCCTGCGACGGGGTGAGCTCCCGTTGCTCAGTCGCTGCTCCTGCCCACCTAGCAGTTCAAAAGCACGTCAAAGTGCAAGTAGATAAATAGGTACCGCTCCGGTGGGAAGGTAAATGGCGTTTCCGTGCGCTACTCTGGTTCGCCAGAAGTGGCTTAGTCATGCTGGCCACATGACCTGGAAGCTGTACGCCGGCTCCCTCGGCCAGTAAAGCGAGATGAGCGCCGCAACCCCAGAGTCGGCCACGACTGGACCCCACGGTCAGGGGTTCCTCTACCTTTAAGGGTGACTTAATTTTCTTCTTTTTCTTAGTGAAAACTGAACATTCAGGGAGTGTTCTGGAATATCCCTCAGAGGGCCGTCCCTGCAGCCTCCTCTCCACAACGACCGTCCTGCGACTAAGTATAGGAACAACAGTACCTATTTATGTTCGTCAAGCGCTTGGGTTTGGCTAGGTAATTTACATTACACCAAGGTATTGCGGTTAGCCTAATATGTTCCATTTCAGATTCGCCATCTGCCTTCACGTTTTAATTAACATGCTTATAAAAGAGCAGCAGGTTGCAAATGTACACGAATGACTGAAGAGGAAGCCGATATGCTCAGTATGGATAGATGTTTTACCTAGATCTCAGTTAATTTCACACGTGGGATGCGTTTATTGCATTCAGATCAGGTTATATCTCTGCCTGTAAAATTGCCAAATGATATTTCGCTTTTGCGTTTTCTTCATCAAGACGTTTTTCACCCAAAAGTGCTTTATTTAGAACATCAGCAACACTATACAAAAAAAGACTGTTTCTCAATACCATACTGGAAAGAAAAAATATATGCTTCTTTGGTAAAACTGTAGACAGACATTACTAAAATGAAAATATTTGTATAAGTGTTTAAATGTCAGATGGATTCTAACTCAATACAGGACTTCGTTCTGTAGAACCACATGATCAACTCTTTGTTCATATAATGCAAAGTAAGAATTATAGGCCTGTTTGAGTAATTAGTTACAATCCTAAACTCAGGATTTACCATATTTTTCATGCTATAAGACGCACCAGACCACAAGCCGCACCTAGTTTTTGGAGGAGGAAAACAAGAAGAAAAATATTCTGAATCTCAGAAGCCAGAACAGCAAGAGGGATCGCTGTGCAGTGAAAGCAGCAATCCCTCTTGCTGTTCTGGCTTCTGGGATAGCTGCGCAGCCTGCATTCGCTCCATAAGATGCACACACATTTCCCCTTACTTTTTAGGAGGGAAAAAGTGAGCCTTATAGAGCAAAAAATATGGTACTTCTGAGCAAATGTGCATAGGAACGTCCTGCAAAGTGGATTTACCAATTACCACAGACTGAGAGGAACAGTTTAATTTTAGAAACACCATTTAACAGCCAGCAGCATGACTGAAAGGTCACAGTGCTATTTCTTCTGGAAAGGACTTGTAAATAAACCATAAGTCATTTTGCACCCACTTTAAGATTTAATATTCTTCCCAGCTCAAGTTGGGGTGGGTGGGAATCACTTGGAAAGAGAATGTCAGAAGTGAAAAGGAGTCAAGAACACAGTTTCAGAAGTTCACAGCATGTTTAGTATTTTTTAAAAAAGGAAGCCACCTAAAACGAGGTCAGAATGTTTGTGCATTTATCCCAGTACTGACTCTGACTTGGCATCCCAGTGAAGAGGTCTTTCACATCACTGGCTGCATGATTCTTCTGTCTAGATATGCCAAGAATTCGATCTGAGACCTTTGCTGTTTCTTGTACTGAGCTATAAGCACTTCCACAGAATAAAGTAAACAAAAGCCCCACTTTTAGGCAATGGCATTCCTTTAAAGAAATCTAACAGCCCCGATCAGTGAGGTTTTATTAGTCTGCCTTTCTGCAAGATACACACCAGTCTTCATTGCAGCAACCCATAGTTTACTACATAAACGGCAAGTCATTTCTGCTACAGTTAAGCTCAGATTTAACCAAGGAAAGATGCCCAGTTCTATACTTTAATCGCTTACAGGAAAAGTGCATTAATAAGGTTTCTTTTTGGGTTCCCATCCATAGTCTGCTGAAATCAATGGAAAGGCTCCACTAAGGGATGGGTCAAATCGTTAAAGAGGAACAGCAGAAAGGGATGCAATGTAAGATTCAAACACTGAGGTTATTGTATAGATGAGGTCCTCCAGTATTAATATATGCGCTTCTCATGATTAATAATATGATTCTTCTATGCTGTCTTGGGAAAAGATTACAATTATTTCACAAATTAAAAACGTAGGCCTATTGAATAGGTTGCTGCTTATATTTGCAAGGTACAAATGTTTGATTGGCTCCACATCTTCTCCCTTCTTTCTCCCTTTCATTTCTCGCTTATCCTCAGTTTTGGGAAGAGAGCCCTTCTGTATCCGAATAGACAAGAGCTCAACACAGAATAGCCTATTATATCACATCACTTGGTATGTAACTGTAATCCAAAATGTAATGCTCTTTGGCCAACTAACAGCACACAAATAAAATAAACTACAGTGGTACCTCGGGTTACATACGCTTCAGGTTACAGACTCTGCTAACCCAGAAATAGTACCTCGGGTTAAGAACTTTGCTTCAGGATGAGAACAGAAATCGTGCTCTGGCGGCACGGCGGCAGCAGGAGGCGCCATTAGCTAAAGTGGTGCTTCAGGTTAAGAACAGTTTCAGGTTAAGAACGGACCTCCGGAACGAATTAAGTACTTAACCCGAGGTACCACTGTAATAATTTACACAGCACAATGGAGGAGAACAGTTAACAACTAAAACGTTACGGTGTATACAAAATACATAACATGGACTGAGAATATCTTTGGTTACTGCTAATATCAAATCTCACAAACAATATTCTGAACAGACCTCCAGAATGAATTAAGTACTTAACCTGAGGTACCACTGTATTCTAATTGAAGCGATAGCACAAATATAGTAAATGACTCTAACTGAAGCGATAATTATAACTTTTGTGGAAAGCCAGTGTCCCCCCCCCAATAATGCCTAGAAAATAAATAATCAAACTTTCAGAATATTTCACCATCCTTCAGCATGGGTACATTTTGTGCAACACTTACACGAGAAAGGCTTTCGTAATAAAACAGCTTAGCAACTGTTAGCAGCAATTTCATTCCTTTTTCCTTAAACCATGGCATTTTTACAAATGCACTGTAAGGACCATAGTGTCCTGGGATCTAGCCTTGACAAAGATTTATATCTAAAATACGGCATTACTATGCAAAGCGTAAGCATAGTCACCAGCTTTTCAATCTCTCCGCCCCAAGCGATTCTGCAGTTAAAGCCAAGAGCAAATTTCAGTGTGCTTTACACTGCCATTCTATTTTACTTTAAATGTAAGTCTCATTTGTCAGCGAACTGGCTGCTTTCCTTCCCTGCCTGAAGCTAGCCCCAGTCATGTACATTTAACAATTGGCCTTTTGATAAAGCAGTGAATTTATTGTACTGATATCTTCATTACTGTTCAGCAGTTTATTAATCACACCTCTTTTTCTTCCATACATCAGGGGCTGCAATAACATGAAAAGAGCCGCCGGAAAATAATGCAGAATTCAACATGAAACTCAATGTGCCGAGCTGAATACAATTTATTACAGCTAAACAGAGCAAAGCTCCAAAAACTATACAGATATAACATCTCTGCACATCACATAAGGAATTACTCCAGGACCTATTTCCTTATCAGTTTATTTATTAAATTTATATCCCGCCCTCCCTCCCAAAGGAGCCCAGAATGGCAAGCACGCACAGAATAATAACAATTAAAAACATCTAAAAAGATCTTTAAAAGAATTCTAAGGCAGATGCAGACTGGAAAAGGTCTTCAGTAGACACTGAAGAGACAATAGAGATGGTGCCTGACTAATATTTAATAGAAGGGAATTTCAAAGGGTACGTGCCTTAAGACCAAAGGCTCAATTCCTATATTCTACACAATTGCCAACAAAGGTCCGTATAGTTAAAACTATGGTTTTCCTTTAAAGCTATGGTTTTCCCAGCAGTGATGTATGGAAGTGAGAGCTGGACCATAAAAAGGCTGATCGCCGAAGAATTGATGCTTTTGAATTATGGTGCTGGAGGTGACTCTTGAGAGTCCCATGGACTGCAAGAAGATCAAACCTATCCATTCTTAAGGAAATCAGCCCTGAGTGCTCACTGGAAGGACAGATCCTGAAGCTGAGGCTCCAGTACTTCGGCCACCTCATGAGAAGAGAAGACTCCCTGGAAAAGGCCCTGATGTTGGGAAAGATGGGGGGCACTAGGAGAAGGGGGCGACAGAGGATGAGATGGATGGACAGTGTTCTCGAAGCTACCAGCATGAGTTTGACTAAACTGCGGGAGGCAGTGGAAGACAGGAGTGCCTGGCGTGCTCTGGTCCATGGGGTCACAAAGAGTCGGACACGACTAAACAACTAAACAACAACAACAACCACAACACAATGGATCTTCTAATAAGATGGTTATCTGCAGTAGGTTCTCGCCTACTCATCACACAGTGATCCATTGGGTATACAACAAGTGAGACAATATTTCAAGTATTCTGGTTCCAAGCTGAATAGGGCTTTACACACCAAAACCAGCTCCTTGGACTTAGCCCAGGAGCTAATTGGCAGTTAGTGGTCTTTCAGCACTGGTATAAGTGGGTGGTAATATTTTGCCCCAGAGAGCAGTCAGACCACTGCATTTTGCACCAGCTAAAGCTTCTGGACCAAGCTCAAGGGCAGCCGCACATAGAGCACATCACAGAAATCCAGCCGGGAAGTTACTAACGCATGGATGACCATGGTCAAGGAACAGCTGTAGCTGTTTTAGCAGCCAAAGCTGGTGGAAGACCCTCCTATCCATTTGGGCCTCTAGCAACAAAGATGGATCCAGGAACACACACAGACTTCATTTTGTGTGAGAGTATTTTCCCACCCAAAAAAGGCAGTTGACTAATAATCTGGACCTGAGAATCACCTGTCTACAGTGCCTCCATCTTGCTTAGATTCAACATCCACTTGTTGGCTACGCCGTACCCGAGGCCAGATCCCACCGGCTTCGTCAGAAAAGCTAAATAATAATAATAGTAATAAATTTTATTTATATCCCACCCTCCCCAGCCGAAGCTGGGCTCAGAGCAGCTAACAACAATAAAATAACACAGCATTCTAAAATCAATTCATTCTAAAATCAGTTCAAAATCAGATTAACGGCAACCATTGGGCTAGAGTTCTGTGAGGATTACCAAAGGAGGGGGTCAGGCTGTGCCTTGGCCAAAGGCCTGGTGGAACAGCTCTGTCTTGCAGGCCCTGTGGAAAGATGTCAAGTCCCGCAGAGCCCTAGTCTCTTGTGACAGCGCGTTCCACCAGATCGGGGCCACAGCTGGAAAAGCCCTGGCTCTGGTTGAGGCCAGCCTAACCTCCCTGTGGCCCGGGACCTCCAAGGTGTTTTTGTTTGAAGACCGTAAGGTCCTCCATGGGACATACCAGGAGAGGTGGTCCCATAGGTACGAATAGCCAGGCTCCACATTATCCCAAGACTTCAAAACCCCGGAACAGGAATTTCTTGTAATGCTAGATTGGAAGAAAGCGCTTTGCCTGAGACCAAAATGACACATGCATTTTAAGGGCTTTCCTTGCCTCTCCTCATCACCTCCAAAATAAGTCAGAATTGTCCTCACTGTTGCTAGGATCCCTCCACTGCCCACAGGGGTGGAATTGGGTAATATGGCGCCCTGAGCGAGGACAAAATCCCCCCCCCCAATTTCTTATTTTCACAATAATTCCTGTTTTATTTATATTTTGTGCCCACTTGGCTCAGCCCCCTGTGTTGGGGAACCGCCCTCAAACCAGAGCTGCTGCCCACTTCTCTCCTCTTTTTATTGGGAAATGGGACTGTCAGAAAAGGGAGAGATGGGCAAAGATGGGGCATGAGCACCCATCGGAGGAAATGCCTGCTTATAAATTGAGTTGCTCTGTTTGAGGGGGGGTGTCAAGTGTTTCCAGGTGCTCTTTGTGCTCTGATTACTCACCCCACCTTTGTTTTAAAGTGCTTTAATTTCCACTCACTCAGGAATCTTCCTCCACTTCAGTTAATGTGCTTTACACCCGTTCATATAATGCTTCTCCCCCACTTCGAACGTCATTACTCATGCACCAGATAGGGAGGGAGAAGACCAGGTATCTCCTGGGTGTACTGATCCATGATGCTTTTCTGCATTGGTCAGCGATGATGTGCTGATCACCTGCTCCTTCTTCCGCCATCGCAACCTCCCACCCACTTTTCTTCTGCTCAGAGAACTCTGGAAAATCCTCTTGTCAATTTCACTTCTGCAGTTAAGGGGCTTCTTTGGCTGGTGTGAGGCGTCTTCTCATTTTCACTTCCTGCTTCATCATGTTACTTTTATTTATTTTTTTATTAAAAAAAAATCACAGCTGTATGCACCAGCAATGATAGCATACGTGCCATTTTGAAAGAAAAATGGTGATCCTGGGAGAACAAAACAGGGAAACCAATTAAGCCAACATCTCAAGAGAATGCTGGGGGGGGGGGGCATGGGGGGAGGTGTTCAGGCTCAAGACATTTTGCTGCCTGAGGCAACGAATCTGATGGTGCATCTCCCACCCACTGGCTGTTGATTTTTACTTCAGCATCCTCTGCTGCACCTGAAGGGAGCAGGCTACCTACATGGCGGATTCCCAATTCAGCAGCAGCAACTTAAAGGTAAAGGTAAAGGACCCCTGACAGTTAAGTCCAGTTGTGAACAACTCTGGGGTTGCGGCGCTCATCTCACTTTACTGGCCAAGGGAGCTGACGTTTATCCGCAGGCAGTTTTTCCATGTCATGTGGCCAGCACAACTAAGCCACTTCTGGCGAACCAGAGCAGCGCACGGAAACGCTGTTTACCTTCCCGCCAGAGCGGTACCTATTTATCTACTTGCACTTTGACGTGCCTTCGAACTGCTAGGTTGGCAGGAGCAGGGACCGAACAACGGGAGCTCACCCCATTGTGGGGATTCAAACCGCCAACCTTCTGATCAGCAAGCCCTAGGCTCAGTGGTTTACACTACAGCGCCACCCGCATCCCTAACTTGCTCTCTGCCTAATAATAGGTCCAGCCCTGTAGGAATATCCCAAGCCTGCACTGCACTGGGTGCCCCCTGCCTTGTGCGCTCTGGTCTCCAGCAGTGTCTCTGTCTGTCTGCCCACTGTCTTATTTTCTGGTCTTCCTGCTGTCCATTTTCTCTATTGCTACTGGAACCCGGTGGACCAAGAAAAGGAAGCTACACAGCAGTTATCGCAGCAGGGCCTGAGGAAATGTGCACTGACTGAGCCACTTTGGAAGCAGAAGGGAAGCAGCGCCGAGGGCCTTCTGGCGGTTCCCTCACTACGAGAAGCAAAGCTACAGGGAACCAGGCAGAGAGCCTTCTCGGTAGTGGCACCCGCCCTGTGGAACGCCCTCCCATCAGATGTCAAAGAGATAAACAACTACCTGACATTTAGAAGACATCTGAAGGCAGCCCTGTTCAGGGAAGTTTTTAATGTGTGACATTTTAATGTACCGTATTTTTCGCTCTATAACACGCACCAGACCATAACACGCACGTAGTTTTTAGAGGAGGAAAACAAGAAAAAAAATATTCTAGACAAAATAGTGGATATATGATTTTTGTGGTTCATGCTGTGGCCACAGACATGTGATCTGACAGTGAGTTTGGAGTAGCCCACTGCAAAAATCCTGAGGATCCATGTGGATCCATGCTTTGTAACCACGGAGGAGGGAAGGAAGGGGAACCATGGATCCTCTGCTCACGACTGCAGCAGATCCCCCCCGCCACCCGCAGGCATTCGCTCCATAACACGCACAGACATTTCCCCTTACTTTCTAGGAGGAAAAAAGTGAGTGTTATGGTGCAAAAAATACGGTATTTTTACTCTTCGTTGGAAACTGCCCAGAGTGGCTGGGGAAACCCAGCCAGATGGGCGGGGTACAAATAATAAATTATTATTATTATTATTATTATTATTATTATTATTATTATTATTATTGCAGAGGTTGCCCTGCTTTCACTGTGCAAACATTCACAGACCCACCTACCACTTACAAATTCAAATAATACTACATGTAACATCAATTGTAATTTAGTCACTTGAGATCTTCCTGTTTAGGGGCCCTGGCCAAATGTCTTTTGTTTTGTTTTTGAACTTCTACTCAATTCAGGGTTCCCCCGGGCTTGCTGCTATTCCCAGCTTCTGTGTGGATGGTTCCACTCCAGGCCCGACAGAAAACTGAGTTCACTACTATTCATATATATAAGACAGAAGGCAAAAGGAGCCTCTTTGAAATAGCCAAGTGGTCCAGGATCCTTTCATGACCAGCAAGTGCCCATGGAAGCACATGTTTCATTCCACTCACTTGATCTCCAAGCTATCTCCAGGGAGGAACCCTGCCATGTAATATAAAACAGGAGGACCTATTTTTATCTGACACATTCAGATAAAATGATGCTAGGCAACGGAGTTTGACAGATATTGCAAAGAGTATCAAGGTGAATCAGTTAATCATTCTTCTGAAGCCATTGCGTGTTTTGAACAGTGCTCTGCCCGGTGCTCCTATGGCAGAGGAAAGTAGCGCAACTCTGGTCTTTTGCTCTGGCGCATTATCACTTCTGCAAGATGACAGGTGATGTGACAGAATAGGCCCTTTTGCCACCCCAGGTCCCTTATCCGGAGGACGGACTCATTGTGCGACATGAACTGAAGCTTCATAAAGACTGATAATAGCGCTGTTCTCTGAAACCCCAAAGGTCTTTTCCTAGCTTGCATTAAACACGAGGCGTCTTGCTTCGAATAAAGACAAAATGTCAGGACAATCCAGGAGGAACTGAGGAAAAAGGCTGAACAACTCCCTGCCCCTTAAAATATCCAGCACTGGATTGTAATAGTTTCTCAAGTGCCCATCTGTTATCGTAAACAACACGTTAAAATGTGTTCCAAGAAGCCTATCCACAAAACGACATGACAGACTCAAGTGAGTGAATTGAATACAGAATGACATTTGGAATGTTGTCAAAGCAAGCTATTGAGATTAATCTGCAGCTTCCCAAACTCCGCTGATTCCTCCAAACAACGGTTTCAGCGCCAAAGTTTGTTGCTGCTGTTGTTGGGCGAAAGGGGTGTTATTAGACACATTTACAAGCAATGTCATCATCATTATGGTGTTAGCACATGCATTTGCATGTAAGACCTTGCAAGGTTTCGTCACGACTTCACACATACATCTGGCTCCGGAGTTTAGCCGAGCAAGGCATGGAGTCAGAGGCTGCAATGTCACCGGCTAAGAAACCAGACCAAGTGTCTGACTTTGAGTCCAACATCCAATAAATATTTATTGCTCACAGGCCATTACCAATGTAGGAGAGTGCCTATTTGGGACGCGGGTGGCGATGTGGGTTAAACCACAGAGCCTAGGACTTGCCGATTGGAAGGTCGGCAGTTCGAATCCCCGCGACGGGGTGAGCTCCCGTTGCTCGGTCCCGGCTCCTGCCAACCTAGCAGTTCGAAAGCACATCAAAGTGCAAGTAGATAAATAGGTACCGCTCTGGCGGGAAGGTAAATGGCGTTTCCGTGCACTGCTCTGGTTCGCCAGAAGCGGCTTAGTCCTGCTGGCCACATGGCCCGGAAGCTGTACGTCAGCTCCCTCGGCCAATAAAGCGAGATGAGCGCCACAACCCCAGAGTCGGTCACGACTGGACCTAATGGTCAGGGGTCCCTTTACCTTTACCTAGAGTGCCTATTGGCACAAATATGGGTAAATACAATCTCCACTTAGACAGCCAGTGTGGTGTAGTGGTTAGAGTATCAGACTAGGGCCTGGGAGAGAAAAGAGTTCAAGTCCCCACTCAGCCACAAAGCTTGCTGAGTGACCTTGGGCCAGTCGCTACCTCACAGGGTTCTTGTGGGGACTGAACAAGGAGAACAATGGCATTTTACCATTGCACTGTGGAGAGTGTATTAACTTATGGTCTGTGTGTGTGGTTTGGGAGCTGCACGGCCAGGGAAAAAACAATGCTGTCCAGGGTTGTAAAGACTGCAGAGAGAATAATTGGATGCGGCAGAGATAGCACAGGATAGTACGCACCCCGGAAATGATCTCTTTCAGCTTCTGCCTTCTGGAAGAAGGTATAGGGTTATAAAGGCCAAGACTAGCTGCCTGAGAAACAGTTTCTACGCAAATGCAATTCTGGTTCTAAACACAGCATAAGGGGTCTCTATAGTATAGTGCATTTTAAAATGGGGTTTCAGAGTGTTTAGGGGTTTTTGAATGTTTTATGTAGTTTTTCAATTACGTTGTTCTGCATGGGACAATGACAATAAAGATATCATATATATCGTATATATGAAGTTCATCTTAAGATTTACCTTGCTCAAATTAATGAGTCTCCTTTACAGACCACACTAACAATTCGTTCAAGATTCTCGCTTGGATTTTCTTCGGAGCAACTGTAGGCAGCGCAGATTGATAAGATATACAGTATACTCATATTCACTGAATGACAAGTAAATTGCTACATTTTATACTGGCCACCCACTACATTGCTAGTGAACCAGACTGAGTTTGTGACTTTGAGTCTGTTGTGGGGCACTAAATCGAAGGTAGCCAAGCAGGAGCCCCCTGGACCAGATACCATAGACACCAGATACCATAGATACCAGAACCTTCACAGACGCTTCCCTGTGGGCCTGAGGAACTAAGTGCCTTCCAGCCCACCATGCTGGGCCAACACTGCATGGAACACACCAGGCAGAAGGCCAGGGACTGCAGGATAATATAAAACCCTATTCCTATGCATAATGCAGACGAACATGAAGCTCTCATTGAGATTTTGGGACAAATGACATTGAAGCCAGTTTCTATTTGGCTTCTTTGAATACTGGAAAGTATGCTGTATTAATTTGTTCATTTGCCCCTCCCACCCCAAAAAAAGCTCCCCAAAGCCCAGAATATATTTGTGGCCTTTGAACTGGTCATGTAGATATCGGAACATGATCCAAAGCTCTTTTTAATTAAAGCATCTAAAACCACCTTTACATATTTTGCAAGGGTGATAACCAGCAAATTTATTTCACAGCTAACATTTTCTGAGTATATTTACACTCTGCAAATATATTAATTCTTGGCTTCATAACTCAAACTCCCTGGCTCCCTGAACTGCTATTTAAATTGAACACGGATGAACAACAGACGGCTTTAAATTATCCCAGATTGCAGCCATCTTCGTGTTAGCTAACAAGGATCTAAGGGTAAAGATTCTTTAGAGCAATCTGTGAAAACAAATTCATAAGGGCAGATCGTACAAAGGCTTAGCTTTGTGTGTGTGCGTGTGGGGCTCTTCAAGACACAACATTCTCCTAAAGTAAAGGTTAATTCTAGGGCAGCAGTAGGAAAGCTGTGGACCTCCAGTGATTGCTGGATGTCCGATTCCATCAGCACTGATTGGCAGTCCAGCAAATAATAATAATAATATTTTTTATTTATACCCCGCCCTCCCCAGCCAAGGCCAGGCTCAGAGCGGCTTACAAATAAGGAGGACCATGGGTTCCCCACTCCTATTCTAGAGTAACAGCATACTGATTTTAATTGTTATGTCATCTTCAAATAATGTGGATCTTGTACTCTTTATTCAAATTGACACAATCCAGAATCTTCTAAACAACAGGACAACTAACACATTTTCCAGCCTGGTGAAATAGGGGCGCAATGCGCAGAGACTCACTCCATTTCTATGCCTTTAGTTTCAATATTATGCTTACTACAATTGTTAATGTATTTCCTCACAAAGTATAGGTTGCAGTTGTGCCCAGTAGGATCCTCATTAACTTACACTTAAGATAAAAAAATTGAATGATTTAAAATAAAACCAAGCAATGTAAACCATCATTTAAAAATGTAAAACGAATGAAGCCACAGGGAATGCAACATCACCATAGCAGCTCGAATTTATGTCCCTTACAATCAGGTGAAAATCCTTTGCAGTCCTCCTAAAAGACAGCCAAGAGCAGGACTGCCTGGCATCCTAGAAGAGATCATTCCCTAGGGAGGGCCCCCACTCTAAGAAGACCCTACCCTTTGTAACCATGTACAGAGCCTTAGAAAGGAAAGACATACAGTGGTACCTCGGGTTACATACACTTCAGGTTACATACGCTTCAGGTTACAGACTCCGTGCTCCGGCGGCGCGGCAGCAGCAGGAGGCCCCATTAGCTAAAGTGGTGCTTCAGGTTAAGAACAGTTTCAGGTTAAGTATGGACCTCCGGAATGAATTAAGTACTTAACCCGAGGTACCACTGTACAAAGCAGGATCTCAGTGCATGATCTGAACACACAGCATACCCTCCAACTGTCCCGAAAATATGGTATTGAAAGCCCTTAAGCCATCATGGCTTTCCACTTCTTAACACAGAGTCCCGAATTTCCAAGGGGTCTTCCCTTCAGCACAGCGTTTCAACGTGCTACTGGAAGTTCGGTTCCATGCATTCCTTTAACACATTTCTTAGATCTATGCCTCCCACTCCCTTCCTCCTCCACTCAATATGGCGTCACTTCCTGTTTTTATGAGAACAAGATCTGGGACACCTAAATGCCCCTAAGAAGGGTTTTCACCATTTCTGATCCTCATTCGCTTGGTCCCCCATAAAGTGGGTGAATGGAGGAGCAAAGGGGGTGGAGCCTGTCTATGAGGCCACTGCCATGGCTGTAGAGGGGGTTGGGGGCACTGAAGAAGAAGAAGAGCTTGGATTTGATATCTGGCTTTATCACTACCTGATGGAGTCTCAAAGCGGCTAACAATTTCCTTTTCCCTTCCTCCCCCACAACAAACACTCTGTGAGGTGAGTGGGGCTGAGAGACTTCAGAGAAGTGTGACAAGCTCAAGGTCACCCAGCAGCTGCAGGTGGAGGAGCAGGGAAGCGAACCCAGTTCACCAGATTACGAGTCCACCGCTCTTAACCACTACACCACACTGGCTCCCACACTGAAGGATCCCCTTTATGGTTGCTTGGCTCTGGATGATAAATACTGACCTCGTGTAGAGAAAAAATGCCGACATATCTGTTTAGGGTCTGAAGCACACAGACATCTGTGTGTGCTTGCTCAAACTATGGCTAATTTCTGTTCACACTTGCATAGGACACAGCTCGACTTATGAGTTGTTATATGCTGTCAGTCCTAGACCACTAGACTCTGAGGGTTGCTATCATCATTCCAAAGACTGCAGTTTCTTGCAGAAGAATTGTTTTAAAATAGATACAGGTTTTCCTGTTCATAATTAATAGATTCATTTATTTACAACATTTTAATCCAACCATATCTTAATTCAAATCCAAGTGATCATTCAGTACGGTGGCAAGTCTTTTCACGTAGCATACTGCTGTTCAGTTGTCTTACTAGATAAAGTTTTTTTTGAATAAAAACACGCACTCAGAATTGCTTCATTTGAGCTGAGCAGCGTTATAATTACTTGGGGGAGTTTAAAGAATTAGATAATCAAGATAACTCTGCAAGGTCAATAAATAAGAAGTGAAAAGGAAATTAAGCCAAAGTTAAGGAACAATAAACTGAGGCTATTTTAAAATGGGGCATAATATTGGATGCTAATATATTTCTGATATGATATAGACTCCCCCCCTTCTCCAAATACTACTGACAGTCATGACATACGCCTAACACCTCATGTTTTGCAATAAGCTGACAAACAAAGTAGCACCTAAGCCTTTTGCAAATTTATATTCTGAGATCAATTTCACAAGACTATGCATGCAAACGACTTTAAGGTACTTGGTCATAGCTGTCAACGTTTCCCTTTTTTAAAGGGAAATTCCCTTATTCCGAATAGGATTCCTCGCAAGAAAAGGGAAAAGTTGACAGCTATGTACTTGGTGCTCCTAATGAGCACCAGTGATTTCCATGCACTCATAAACCATTAAACCAGCTTTTTGCCAGGTACTTGATGTTAATTTAGGAAGAGCACTCTATAGAATGAACATATTTTCATAAATGTTCAGATTCCCCATGAATGGAACAGAATTATGCCAGACAGGTTGACACCAGACAGTTCTAGATAATTCCATCCCCCCTTCTCTCCAGTAATCACCCAACTCTGTAAAGTAAACCTCAAAGTACTAATTATCTAAAAAGCTGGCTAGCCTTCTCTTAACCAAAGCAACCTGGATGTGAAAAATGAGCAATCCTAATTAAACACACTGTGTTTCTTGGCATTGCAGTGATTGCTTGGGCATCATAGCTTGCTGATCAAGTGCCCTTCTGAACTTGAGGCTAATGAAGTGGGGTTTTGCCTAGAGAGCTGTGAAATGTCCATGTTTATGATGAAAACATTATCAGCCTGCAGTTGTTTTCAAAGGCATTAAGTTGACACAGCAGGAGCACATGATATTGCTCATTAAAGTGCTAATTGCAGGACAGAATAGAACCTCACCACTCACTCACTCCAAAGCCTTCTTCAAACCTTCTTTGTTTGCATAGGCCTAAACCAGAGGTGGTCAATTGCTAGCATATGGGCAGAATCCAACCCCAGTGCAATTCTATTTGACCCCAAACAGTCCAGACAAATTTCAAACAAAATGTGTAGAAAGTTTGCTCCACATTTTACCCATAAGAAGGAGATGGAAACATTTCACTCATTTAACATTACATTTCACCAAATGTTTTTTATACAACATCCCAAATCTTTGCAAAATTGTGAATATTTTACTGCAATATGACTTCATTGAAGAAGAAGAAGAGGAGGAGGAGGAGGAGGAGGAGGAGGTGGAGGAGAAGATTTCCTTTCCAGGGTGGGCAAAACCAGTTTTAAAATACAATACTTACAACAGTTACAATCAAGATAATGGGGCAGTTCCTAAAATATAGACACTTACAACCTGAAAGGGGGTCAACATTATGCTGCATAAAGGTATATAATCAGTGCACCGTAGTGAGAAATGGAGGCCCAGTTTATTACAGAAGAACTAGTTCTTCTGCTCTGCAGTTCAGCAAACAGATCCTCAAGCCAGCATAAAAGACTCACCAGAGCAGCCTACAAGTCACGTAGAATAACACACTCATGGCTTGTTCACACTTCTGCTTGTCCTGTTCCTAGAAAACATGGGTCGGAGTGGTCTTCTGCCACTCAGTGACCCACACTTTCTAGGCATAGCTCTGAATAGTTCCCCCCTTGTCCCACCCCTTTGCCAGGGAAAATCCACTCTTTAGCTCTAAATCCGAGAAAACGTCAGTGCAGAGAAAACCTGAACTACTGTTTTGCTCAGAATGAATGCTAAAAAGAGGTTTTCCCTGGGGAAAAGCAGCGGAACAAAAGGAAGTGTGGATAAGTCCTAAGTAAAGTCTTTGAGGTTCTATCTCTTCCATGTGCCGAATACCTTCAGATCCCAGAGATGCTAATGAGAACTGGCAGTTGTCAGCAACTAACAGGAATGATCTGAACCTCGGAGGAAGCTTCAGATAACATCTCCATTGGTAAGGAAAGTTGCCATTAGCATACCCAACTTTCAACCAACGTTTTCAAAGGTTAGGCGGCCACATGAAATTTCAGTGACCCTGTGAAAAACATGATAGTTTGGATCCACCTTTTCCCATTATTATTATTGGGGGTGGGGGGCAAGAAGAGAGAGAGCAAAAAAGTGAGCCATTAGCACTAAATTTACTGTTGTCTGTTCAAATTCATAATATTTAAAAGCAAAGCATAAGGAAGCGTCGGAAAGAACAAAGTCAAGATCAAAATCAACCAGGCCTCTTTTTAGGATTCCCCTGGCAAAGTTACAGGAAGACAACTAACAACCTCCTCTTTACGTGTTTACTCAGAATGTTTCCTTAAGTCCTATCCCATTGGGGTTAAGAGGATTTACTCCCAAGAAAATGTGCACAGGCTGACAACAACTGTAATCTTATCTATACTTAGGGGAGCAAGTCCTGTTGGACTCAGTGGAGCTGACTTCTGAGTGGTAATAACATTATGAGTTGTAGGTCCAGGGTTTGGGGGTGCCAGATTCCCCATAACTCCTGATAGATGTGGCAGTCTGTTAAATGCATGAAGCTAGACAAAGGAACAAAGACCATGGCTGATTTCTGCTGGCATGGGAGAAGCAAGAACCTCTTGGAGAGTAATGGTGTGAACCCCTCCATCATAGCTTCAGGTTGTATATATGTGTGAATAAACCATATATCATAAAGACACCACAGTCTGTGTTGTGCCTCATTTCCAAAGGAAACACAAACTCTGGGAAAGTGCCTGTACCCTTGGAATCCTGCACTGCTCAGAGATTGGGGTGGTGTGTAGCAATACATAATATTAGGCTGCATTATTACAGCATGGCATGATTTCAAGTATTGCCTTATATAAAGCAGAATCACCTGATAATTACAAGGTCACAGCTGGTGTCTGTTTTAAAGCACAATAAAAGATAAAGCAGGCAGATTTCTCCAAAGAAAGTGGGTATTGGTTTATTAAGATCCCAACATACATGTCAAATGCTACATTTCTTATTTAACCAGAGGTCCCGTTGAATCCCTAAGGGGTTTGTTTAATCAATACAGATCTACTCCCAACCAGCCAATACCAGCTTGGATCATGCAGAAGTTGGGAGCACAAGACCTTGCAGGACCTCTAATACTTTTGTAACAACCAACCCATGGGTGAGTAGAAGTAAGAGATCAGGGGCACGAAAGCTCTAGTGGGATGGATTCTATCCATGGGTTTACTTTGCCTGTTCTTGGTTCAATTGGTTCACAGCATGAACAAGACCAATGCTAAAACAACAACAAATAATTTCTGCCGACTCCCCCCGCCACCAAATGCCTTTGAGTTCTTCTGCGATCGATACCTACCTCTGTGACGTTTTCTTATATTTTCTCCTGCAGAAAAAGAACATAAATAAACATGAGGAATAAGTAGGGTCAACCTAGGATGTGGATGTAAATGTGAATGGATCGGTGTTTTCAATAATGGGAGGAGGTGAAGCTTTAGCATAAGATCTGAAGGACAAGTTTGTTGGTGAGGAACCTCCAGAACAGGTAACTCCTTGGAGTCAAAAGAAATGTGCCATTTCTCTGCCATGCATATCCACCGTTCCAGTCATCATAACCAGGCAATAAAAATCCCTGGTATTATAAATCTTCCATTTGCATGTTACAGCTGAAAACAACACAGACACAAAAGCAGTTGCCTCCCAGTCTGGTCTATACAGCAGCAATCACCTCTCATTTCTCGTTGGCATTTATTTGTTTGTATTTTCAGCACAACGCCACAAAAGTCTGATCATCAATCATCAATCACCAAGGCTGTCTAGAACTTAGCAACTGAAGTGAACAGAAGCCTCTGAGCAGCAACCCTGAAGAACAGTACAAAAGTCAACTGAAGAACAATGGAGTAATATACAGCTTTAAACTGATGCATATAAACAGTGTATAGTAAACTCTGCACACAAAATAGGTAATAAGTTAAAATGCAAATCATGAGTCACAATTACAGCAACATATATGGACTTCAAGAAGAATGTATGAAGGTAGGGGGAGTACTGGTGGGCCTTAAATGAGGTAAGTCTCAGGTAAAAAAGAATGTTCTTAGCACGGACCAGAATATAATCAGATTTGGTGCCTGCCTTATGTACACGGAAATGGGGAATACACAGCTAAAGGGATTTCCATACTGAACAGATCACCTATATATGATTCTGCCACAAAGAGAAAGACAGACATGTTACAGGAAGACAATTTATACTCTCTTGTGTAATTTTTAGGGGATGCGGGTGGCGCTGTGGGTTAAACCACAGAGCCTAGGGCTTGCCGATCAGAAGGTCGGTGGTTCGAATCCCCGCAATAGGGTAAGCTCCCGTTGCTCTGTCCCAGCTCCTGCCAACCTAGCAGTTCGAAAGCACCAAGTGCAAGTAAATAAATAGGTACCGCTCTGGCGGGAAGGTAAACAGCGTTTCCATGCGCTGCTCTGGTTCGCTAGAAGTGGCTTAGTCATGCTGGCCACATGACCTGGAAAAACTGCGGACAAACATTGGCTCCCTCGGCCAGTAAATTGAGATGAGTGCCACAACCCCAGAGTCGTCTGCGACTGGACCTAATGGCCGGGGTCCCTTTACCTTTACCTGTGTAATTTTTAGGGCTGATTGCACTTCTCACCACTCAATGATTATTAGGTGATCTGCGGAGGGTCTGTACCTCTGTAGAAGAGCACATGTTTTTAACAGTCCCAAGTTTGATTCCCAGCATTTACACCTAATGAGCCTTTGGTGACAGGACTTCAAAGACCCATACCTGGAACCCAGGAACAGCCCTGCCAGTCAGAGCAGACCACACCGGGTAATAAGACCAACCACCCTTCCCATATGTTTGGGAATACAAATCCCACCAGCCGCAGCCATGGTGGCTGTAGTCCAAAATATTGGAAGGGCACCAGATTGAGGAGGGTTCAGACAGCCCCTTGGTCTGACCCAGCAAAGTATTTGATCTGCTAAGACATATGCACACATTGTCACTTGATGTTACAGACATCAAGTGATTTGCATACACATGATGCTAGTGACTTTTCCCAACTCCTCTCCCCAATTTTGCCCTCTTGCCACTGCCCTCAATTGACAGGGGTTTCGCCCATTTTATCCTCTCAATGGCCTCCCATTCAAAGTGATTCCCAATACTTCCCCTGAAAAAATGTAAGCTGGTGATGCTCAAAAAGCTGGTGACGCTCAAAAAGTCCTTTTCCCTCCTCAGTACAGAAGCCCAGAGTCTGACCACTGAGAGCGAGTTTTCAACATGCCCTCTTTGTTCATGCCTTCTCTTAGAGATTTGACAGCAGATCTTCGAAACAGCCAGCCATGGGATGTCATAATAGTCAGCGATACACATAGACTGAAAGCAGGAATGTGCAAATTCCTGGAAGTCAGGAATATAAGGTAAGGGGAAAGGGACCCCTGACCATTAGGTCCAGTTGTGGCTGACTCTGGGGTTGCGGCGCTCATCTCGCTTTATTGGCCGAGGGAGCCAGAGTACAGCTTCCGGGTCATGTGGCCAGCATGACTAAGCTGCTTCTGGCGAACCAGAGCAGCACACGGAAACGCTGTTTACCTTCCCGCTGGAGCGGTACCTATTTATCTACTTGCACTTTGAAGTGCTTTTGAACTGCTAGGTTGGCAGGAGCAGGGACTGAGCAATGGGAGCTCATCCCATCGCGGGGATTCAAACTGCCAACCTTCTGATCGGCAAGTCCTAGGCTCTGTGGTTTAACCCACAGCACCACCCGCGTCATGAATATACAGAGGCATAACAACCAGCCTTCTTGCTAACAATGGGAAGCTGCAATATGTGGGTGCAGGAGGTTCAAAGAAGTTAGAAGAAAGGAAAAAATAGATCGTTTCACTTTAAGAATGTACGATTGCTGCAATTTTGTCTAAGATGCATTAAAGTTCTCAGGATTGAAATTAGCCAGTATCTTGGATTTGCCCATTACTGTGATCATAGAATCATAGAATCATAGAGTTGGAAGAGACCACAAGGGCCATCAAGTCCAACCCCCTGCCAAGCAGGAAACACCATCAGAGCACTCCTGACATATGGCTGTCAAGCCTCTGCTTAAAGACCTCCAAAGAAGGAGACTCCACCACACTCCTTGGCAGCAAATTCCACTGTCGAACAGCTCTTACTGTCAGGAAGTTCTTCCTAATGTTTAGGTGGAATCTTCTTTCTTGTAGTTTGGAACCATTGCTCCGTGTCCGCTTCTCTGGAGCAGCAGAAAACAACCTTTCTCCCTCCTCTATGTGACATCCTTTTATATATTTGAACATGGCTATCATATCACCCCTTAACCTCCTCTTCTCCAGGCTAAACATGCCCAGCTCCCTTAGCCGTTCCTCATAAGGCATCGTTTCCAGGCCTTTGACCATTTTGGTTGCCCTCCTCTGGACACGTTCCAGTTTGTCAGTGTCCTTCTTGAACTGCGGTGCCCAGAACTGGACACAGTACTCCAGGTGAGGTCTGACCAGAGCAGAATACAGTGGCACTATTACTTCCCTTGATCTAGATGCTATACTCCTATTGATGCAGCCCAGAATTGCATTGGCTTTTTTAGCTGCCGCGTCACACTGTTGGCTCATGTCAAGTTTGTGGTCAACCAAGACTCCTAGATCCTTTTCACATGTACTGCTCTCAAGCCAGGTGTCACCCATCTTGTATTTGTGCCTCTCTCTTTTTTTGCCCAAGTGCAATACTTTACATTTCTCCCTGTTAAAATTCATCTTGTTTGTTTTGGCCCAGTTCTCTAATCTGTCAAGGTCGTTTTGAAGTGTGATCCTGTCCTCTGGGGTGTTAGCCACCCCTCCCAGTTTGGTGTCATCTGCAAATTTGATCAGGATGCCCTTGAGTCCATCATCCAAGTCGTTGATAAAGATGTTGAATAAGACCGGGCCTAAGACAGAACCCTGTGGCACCCCACTAGTCACTCTCCTCCAGGATGAAGAGGAACCATTGATGGGTTCCCTTTGGGTTTGGTCAGTCAGCCAGTTACAAATCCACTGAGTGGTAGCATAGTCAAGACCGCATTTTACCAGCTTCTTTACAAGAATATCATGGGGCACCTTGTCAAATGCCTTGCTGAAATCAAGGTAGGCTACATCCACTGCATTCCCTTCATCTACCAGACTTGTAATTCTGTCAAAAAACAAGATCAGGTTAGTCTGACATGACTTATTTTTCAGAAATCCATGCTGACTATTGGTGATCACAGCATTCCTTTCTAGGTGCTCACAGACTGTTTGCTTAATGATCTGCTCCAGAATCTTCCCTGGTATTGATGTCAGACTGACTGCGCGGTAATTATTTGGGTCAAATGGCAATATCTTCAAGACCATTCACACACGCCTCTCTGGGATGCAACTACCTACAGCAGATTTATCCAATGCAGGGATAACTTTGCAATTAATTATAACAGCAGAACAATGTGAAGGAAAGCTGTCAAATGCAGAGGTTTGCATTGGTTCATGTGACTGCAACTCACAACTTCAACAGACCATACAAAGCGGCCCTCGGAAGTGAAGGCATCTGAAAAAAAGTAGAAGGGTTTTTCTCCACATAAAATAATGGGGGGGGGAGTCAATTCCCTAGAAGAATAGTCCCCCTTCTACTTTACCACATGATTTTATATTAGTCAAACGAGTTGCTTCTTCACTCCTACTCAGGTTTTAAAAATAATCTGAATTGCTTTAAGTTAAGCTCAACTCCAGATAACTCTTTAGTAATTGACACTGCACGTCTCTCTATTTATTGTATCTGATGTTTCTTAAGTAAATTGAGCAAATTTGCAAGTGAGAATATCTTTTTTGTTTCCCAGCCAAGTGAGCGCCACTTTGAACCTGTCATGTTAGAAGTTAATTTGTACATTTATCACCAGTTTTTAAAGTATGGTGACTCATGGCGTTATACATGTTATAGAATCCAAATGTTACTCATGTCAAAGTTTGAGCCTTTGGAGTTGTGGGCCTTCTCTAGGGATGGGTGACTTTCTCAGTTTTTGTTTCTCTCCATTTTCCCCCAATTTTAAATTAATTTCTATGTCATTAAAAGTCTTCAGCAAATTTATCCCAATATGCACATGTTTGTATGTGCTTTAACCTAATAAACACATCTTTGCAAAGCAAGTTCCCCTTTATAATGCATTTTTATATCATACCTTTCAGTAATATAGCCATTTAATGCACACTTTACACTAGTAATATGCATTTTTGTACACATTACTTGGGGGGGAAACTGCGTTGCAAAATACAGACATGTGCGAATTTAGGAGGATGGCTGAGTTTTAGTTCATCTGTTGTTTTAGAAAGTGTGAATTAGCTAGGTTCACCTTTTGTGCCATCAATCACATTTCCACACACATACACCGCCCCCGTCACTAGCCTTGGCAAAATTGCTGCTGACGGCACATGAGATGAAAAAGTCCATTCACAACACTCTTCTTTTAGTTGTTAATTCTCAAGGAACATGTGGAGCTCAAATGAGATCAATAGAACGAGAGCATTTAAAACTGGATTAATTCTCTAGGATGTGATAATTCTTTTTTATGAGATTTATATTCATTGTTTTGGAATATCTGTCAACATTTACATATCGACCACTTAACGCATGCCCAACCATGTCTGTCTCCATACTGTATTCTCCTTGCATCTTGAAAGCAACGATCTAAACATCAGAACGTCTTGCAGAACACTATAAGTAAGTAGAGTCAAAAGAAACAGCAAGTGAGGTTTTAAACTTGTTTGGGGACTGTGCAACTTCAGATAGCATGTGGAAGATTGTGTGGCTGAATGCTTTGGCATGAAAAGAAAAATATTTTGCTGCAGGTTTTTAACGTACCATACAGGATTAGAATAACACGGAGGTGGCACTATATGTGTGGTCTTGAACTCCTTGAAGGGAAGGTGTGATTTAAATATAATAAGATAATGTAATGCAAAGCTATATAAATGTACAGAGCTACATGCATACATTGGTCATCGCCCCTGTATACCTGAAGGAGCGTCTCCACTGAGGTCCAGCGCCAAGTGCCATCTGGCAGTTCCCTCATTGCGAGAAGCGAAGTTACAGGGAACCAGGCAGAGGGCCTTCTTGATAGTGGCTCCTGCCCTGTGGAATGCCCTCCCATCAGATGTCAAAGGAACTATTTGACATTTAGAAGACATCTGAAGGCAGCCCTGTATAGGGAAGTTCTTAATTTAAAAAAAAATTCTGATGTTTTAATGTATTTTTAATCTCCTGTTGGAAGCCACCCAGACTGGCCGGGGAAACCCAGCCAGATGGGTGGGTTATAGGTAAATTATTATTGTTGTTGTTGTTGTTGTATTTATTTATACTCCGCCCTTCCCTAAACAGGGCTGCCTTCAGATGTCTTCTAAAAGTTTGGTAGTTATTTTTCTCTTTGACATCTGGTGGGAGGGTGTTCCACAGGGCGGGTGCCACTACCGAAAAGGCCCTCTGCCTGGTTCCCTGTAACTTGGCTTCTCGCAGCAAGGGAACTGCCAGAAGGCCCTCAGCACTGGACCTCAGTGTCCGGGCAGAATGATGGGGATGGAGACGCTCCTTCAGGTATACTGAATAATAATAATAATTTTCTAGTTATTATTTCCATGTTTGACCAACAGCAGGGTGTTGGTGGTGTCATAGACGCTTGCTAAGAGGGAGAGGGGAGATGCACAGGGAGCTCAGTGCAGTGCAAACATAGTGGCAGAGGTGACCCAACGCTCCTGCCACCATCCCCGTACCACACTGACCTCCCCGCCCCTCACCCCTTGCCTACTGGTAAGCAGCAGGGATGATCATGACGAGGAAGCCAGACTCTGCCTTGTCAACTGCTGCTGTGTCAAACAGTTTCTTCCCCAGAAGCTATGTCAGCCGTATATATATGAATTTTGGGGCAGGAAGTGATTTATCTAGGTTTGCATGGGATCGGGCTGCTTCCAGTACAGGGATCAGAGAACCTACACTGTGCATATCAGAGTACGTTGCACAGACCTTTGGATCTGGACCAATGGCGGTGGAAGCATGAGGAACAGGAATATAATATTTGTAAAGCCATTATTTTACTCCATTGATTATCAACTCTTATTTTTACAGTCACCTATGTCAAGAGCTAAACTCCCTGCAGACTAATGGGGTCATTTAAATAAATTGAAATCTTCTCTGCCAGGCAGCTCAATATGCAAAATCAATACCCCATGCATTTTCTACTAATGCTGTTGCCATTACAGTAAAATTAATGGTGCATAAACTAAACAGTATTACTGCCTTTATTAATAAACAGCATAAATCAAATTGCAACTGATTGCCAGTATATTCCAGCTTCTGTATGACTGGGAGCAGTTAGAGAACTGGAGGTGTGTTCGTTTTATTTATATTTTTTATTGGTATTAGGGTTGTTTTTTTAATTTGGGGGATTTTCAGGAGCTTGCCACCTACCTAGGCCTAGTAGAAAAAGAGAAATAGTTTTTTTAAACAAACAACAACAAACCACAACTGCAGTTAGTGTTTATCATTTCTGTAGCACTTTTGAGTATTCAAAGTCCTTTGCTGTTGATATTTCAACTACAGTTATTCATTTAGGGGAGGAATAAGCATGAACTTCAAAGGATGGCTGCGTTTCAATTTTCATATTGTTTTTGAAAGTGTGAATTTGATAGATTTAGCTTTAAATATGCACCAAATCAAATTTCCCCTGCACCCCTACTCCTGTTTATTGATATATAATGCACATTTGTCTGCATTCCACACACGCTATTAATCAAATCGCTGTGGGGTTTTGATTAAAAACGGAAGAAAATCACAAAAACTAAGGGCTGAGATAATTCTCCTTCGTGTTTTCTAATCCCCACACACCAACTCACCCCATGTAACTATTGTGTACATTGTCACTGGTTGCTGTTTGAAGACATGTTTATTCACACTTAGATTAAAAATATGATCCAGTGTTTTCGAGTAGCTATCTGTTAGATCTGTTTTGCAGTGATGGAAGATGTGGATCATCCTCTCCCTGCAAATTCTCACCCCTACTGGGCCCACTTTAATTACAGCTTCTCCTTCAATAGGCAAACTGCAAAGCTCCTTAAGGAATGAACAGAGAGGTGGAAATGACTTTCCCCCCTCTTTAAATCCCGACAAATGTGCAACACATTGCATGGCAAGACCAAAAACCCATCGCTGATACGAATCGGCTTCCTTGATCTCACTACATTTTTAGCACAGAGGATGCATACGTGTTTCCTTTACATTGTTTAGTTGCATTTTCCTGACCTGCCTAGGAAAAACGAAACCTACGAAAGCACCTTTTGTCATGGGGGAGGACGGCAAATTCCCCCGCCTCTCATTTGGGAATAAGGACAATCAGCAGAAGAAGCCGTGACAGCACATGTTGTTTTGCTCAAAGTCAAGAAAGCATCTTTTGCTTTTATCCCACTCCTGCTTCAAGAACAAGGCTATTAAATGCACTTCACGGCCGGGGTGGGGAGGAGGTTGAGGGGGGTGAAAGGGTGTGGGTTTCATGGCTCAGTCAGAGCCCGTGCTGCATTCGTTGACACTTGGAAACTTTTGCGGAGCCCCATGGACAGTTGCCCGGTTTCAATTTGTTTGGGGTGGTAGCTACAAAAACAGGAGGAGTCGCCGCCATCCGGGCTGAATATTGGGGAAAGAACCAGAGGTTTGGAATTGCATCTGGCCAGGCCGCAACTGCTTTCAAAGTCGCAGAAGCAAATCCGCATCTTCCTCTAAGCCCTAGTAAACCTATCAGACTCTTGTCTGTTATTGTTCTGCCCACCCCCACCCCCCGCCGCTGCTGCCACCCGCCTGTCTGCTACTTGACAGCTGGCATGACGCAGAATTATAAATCTCGTGTTTGTGCCAGACCCTTTTCCCAACTCTGGAACAGAGGCTGAAACAGTGGGATTACTGTTCAGCAAGCTGAAACAGGGGCCACACGCAGGAACAGTGCAAAGAAGCCTTTCCCATTTTTCACGGTGCGCAGGTTGGGCAAGGCCAGTGGGAGCCCAGTGCTTTGCCCAGGTTCATTATGGTCAACCTTGTTTTCATTACTTTTGCTATTTTATTTATGGTAAGCTTGTATATATTCCAAGCTTCAATATAAATATTTCCTGGGTGGCACATGGATGAAAAGAGCCTGTTTATTTAATGTTTTACTTAACGTTAAGCTTGGGAAAGACATCATAGCTGTTGGATAGGCGGTGGGTATGATTCATGTTTGCCACGAGCAAAGAAGTTAGGTGCTTTTTATTAGCCTGGCTTTTGAGGAGATGATGCCCATTATTTTCTAGTCAACAGTGAAGTGCTGAACAAGACTGTTCTGCCTCGTCTTTTCTTGCCAGCATGGATTTAAGTTGACATAAAATGACATGACTGAATAATAAACTGCATGATGGACTGAGGTGAAGTTTATCATTCCTTCACCTTCCAGGGTCTTGGGCTTTTTAATTAACTTTGCCTGACATATCATTTTTTTGATTGAATCATAATGCATACTTCCGACTTTCTCCGTTGCTCCTTCAGCTGACGGTCTGAGCCACCAGCCACAGGATCCAGGCTCACTAAGATTATGGGGTCTGTCTTAAAAGGGAAATGTCGGCCTGAGGATATATCCCTCATCTGTCCAGATCAGAAGGAGGAGTTGAAATAAACTTTTCCAATTTGCACTTTTCAGAACAATATGGCTGCAAGTCTTGAAAGACCTGTTCCCTGCTTTGCAAGTCTTTTCGTACTTCGCCTGGGAAGGCAAGGCCCGGACTGACTCCAGCTGCAAAAGCTGAGGCTCCTGAACAGATTCTTGGGTTAGGGTATCACTTAGGACAGAGTGGGTTGTTGCTGTTATTTATATTAATTGTTTGTGTCTTTATTTTAGATCTTATTACGATGTATGTGGAAATTATTTTATTCGGTTGTGAACCTTTCAATGCTTTATTGTTTATGAGCACTTTTGTTATGTTTGTAAATATGTGATTTTTTTTTCATGCTGTAAGCCTCATTTTTTCTGGGCTTGCTCAGATTGTTTGCATGGCGCCTGGGATATGCCCTGGAATCTAGTGCGATAAAGAACAGATTATAAATGCTCCTGAACAGTAAACCACTGAATAAATTTAATTTACACCCCAATCCAAAACATGTTCACTAATTTCAGTGGAATTTGCCAATAATTAGGTTGATATCCTTTGTGTTTTTACTTTCATTGAACTTGGCTGCATTTATTTCTATATAAATATGCAAAAGATCAGGCTTTAAGGTACTATCCAATATACATTTACTTGGGAATAAGTGCAACTAAACTCAGTGGATTTTACTTCCAACTAAATCTGCATAGGATCTGGCTATAGATTATACCACATGTTGCTTTTTAAACTGTCTGTATGAATAAACTTTGCCAGATTGAATCTGAAGCCACAACTTGTGTGCCTGTTGTTAACCGAGGCACAGCTTTTATTGCCTCAACAACATGCAAAATGGCTTTAAAGTGAATTTACAAGAGTTTCACTCCTTTTTTGCATCTCAGAGATCGACAGAAATGTGCGAGTCACATTGGCCAACACAGTCGAGTCTTCTGTCATTGAATTCATAGACAAAATATCCCTTGCTCTATTCATTCAGATCATAGATGTGATTCTTAGAACTGGTTAAAATGGCTGCAACTGAAAGCATTTGCACATTGACTCTGTTATACAGCCAAATTCTCCAGAGAGATTTAGGAAGGCGGGGAGTGGAGACAGAGAAAGAAGTAGCAGCTCTCACACCTCTGGAAAAGAATTAGCATATTTATATTTTTTTTAACTTAAAAATTGAATAATTTACAGATCTCCAGACAAAGCGGGGCTTTCTGAGGACCTTTGAAAACCTCCACTCCCTGGTGCCAGCTAAAATACCTAGGGGACAAGGCCTACTGTGTTAGTCACCCTTTCAGGGGGTTCTCTTCCCCCCGCCACTGCCGCGCCCCCCCCCATCACGTCATGACAGATCACTGAAAAAGAGGATGCAGAGACTACCAGTATTTGCAGTACTGTCTTGTTCTGAAAGAAGAAAATGGATTGTGGAACTCACAAATGCTTGCTTATATCAGATGCTACAGGGGCACACACTCAGCAAATTACCTCCAGGCAACAAAAGGTTGGTTTTCCTATGCTAAAAGCAATTAAGAGCCCGATTCCCATTCCTACAAAACCTGGCTGGGTCCTAAATAAGCATTTGCAGTGGAAAGTTCAAATATTTGCAGAATTTAAGGGACTTCCTTGAGTAAGTAAAGGAAAACAGAGGGAATGCTTTAAGGAGACTGAAAACTCCGCTTGGCCAATATTTCAGGAGCCACCACTGTTTGTGGCATATATTATTTGTGCTCATCCGCTCTGTGAAAAAGCAAGCGGCCACATAGCGGTTCAAGGGAGAATATGGGCTAGGAAAGAAAGGTGGTCAGATGTTTCCATCAAGAGACCCCCTTTGCCATTTCCTTTTCAGCCGCATTGAGAGTATGCTAGGGATGGAGTAAGAGCCATGATGAATCGAGCAATTTAGCACTCTAATCCCACAGGCAGGCAAGAAGATTAAAACCGGTTTCTTTCCTCCTCCTCTGCAATGCTGGGGGGGAGGGGGGACTAGCTATGCTTTTAAAATGCTTTATTATCTAGATTGGAGAGGATGGCAGCAGGGAAAATCATTCTTACACACATTTTAGCTCGACTAAATTGGCAAAAAAAAATCTGACAGAAAAGTAATCTGTGTGCAGTACTTACACATGCATTTATACCTTTAATAAATTTGTTAGCTGCCTTTCAAAAGACTGTATTTTTCCAAGGCAGCATGCAGGAGCTAATCAAAACAGTTTAAAGCATATGAAAATAATAAACAACACAATAATATTAGGAGAAAGCAATACAAATATGCTGTCTGTTCCAGCTAGCCAATGGGCTAAAGAGATGACCACCAAAAACAGTAACAGTCCAAACTGACCCCTCAGTCAACAAGCAGTCAGAAAAAGAAAGGTATACCTAAAGGCAGCAAGGAGGGAATCAGTTGTTTTTCCTGAGAGAAGGGGTTCAATAAATGTGAAACCACCCCTGAGAGGGTTCTGGAAAACCTCATTCATACAGGCAGGAAACCAGGTTGAAATGCATCTAAATCAGGGGCCTGAAACCTTTCTAGGCAGCTTTCCATCTCCTCTACCACTTGTGGACCAAATTGGACAGCTGGGACCTGTCAATCATCTCACGTCATAATGCTTGTCACATGACTTTGCTGCCTGCAAGGGTCTTCAGGAGGCCTCTCAAAGCACCATTGTTCAGCACTGAGGTCTAGCTCTGAGGGCCTTCTGGCGGTTCTCTCACTGTGAGAAGTGAGGTTACAGGGAACCAGGCAGAGGACCTTCTTGGTAGTGGCACCCGCCCTGTGGAACGCCCTCCCATCAGATGTCAAGGAAATAAGCAACTATGTGACTTTTAGAAGACATCTGAAGGCAGTCCTGTTTAGGGAAGTTGTTAATGTTTGATGTTTTTAATATTCTATTGGGAGCCGCCCAGAGTACCGGGGAGGCCCGGCCAGATGGGCAGGATATAAGTAATTATTATTATTATTATTATTATTATTATTATTATTATTATTATTTTGAGCAGTGCTTTGAAGGGGGCTTCTGGAGAAGAGCCCCCATCCTCTTCAGAAGCTCCACTCAAAGCACTTTGAAAAGGGCTTTGCAGGCATGGTCTATCAGCTGGTGAGCAATGCTTGCAAGCACCCAGTCCTCCAAGCCCTGCCCTTACTTGATTTGGGGGGGAGATTTGGGTCTCATGACCCGGAAGCTGTACGCCGGCTCCCTCGGCCAATAAAGCGAGATGAGCACCGCAACCCCAGAGTCGGCCACGACTGGACCTAATGGTCAGGGGTCCCTTTACCTTTATGCATTAAGTGTAATGTGTAGTTCGACCCCAAATGTTCACTCCCTGCCCTGGGCCTGAAAAACTTAAATCCCTGAGTGGAAAATGGGCTGCACCTTGATTCTACTGCACATTCCACGTTGCTTAGTGACACTGCCCAGTGAGGATATCTGTGGGGTATTTCTGTGCCTCCACTTGCTGTGCCCCCTCCTCAGAATGGAAATATAAATAACTTCATGAAGTTCAGCACGGGATGCGTGTTACCTGTCTGATATAGATTAGTCAAATTGTAGAGTTAGAAGCAACCCAGAGGATCATTCTAGTCCAATCCCCTTCAATGTAGGAATATTCAACTGTCCCATATGGGGATCAAACCTGCAACCTTGGCATTATCAGCACCAAGCTTTAACCACCTGAGCTATCCAGTCAACAATCTTGTGAATGAACCTTCAGTAAATTCACATGTGGAAACAGCCTATGCTTTATGGGAACTTTATGTTGACTGTTCTCTACATGACTTCCCTTCCTTTGACAGCAGGTGACTATGGATGGAGCTATAGTTTCTGAATGAGCAAATAAGCTCACATAATCCCTCCTCTATTAGTTGATCTATGATGGTTCATTTACACTTGCCACTTGATGTTGCAGTCATCAAGACATTAATGCAGGGGTCGGCAAGGCTTACCGGGCATGGGCCGGATCACTCTTGCGGAGATACTCTGTGGGCCGGGCAGGTGCAGTGCGATGCCTGAAATCGCGTCTGAGCATGTCCGTGGCATCAAAAATCGTTTTTGTGCATGCCCAGATGCCGAAAATAGCGCCAGTGCAGAAGCGATTTTCAGCATCTGGGCATGCGCATAAGCGATTTCTGCTGGGCGGACATGCGCAGACGTAATTTCTGGTGTCTGGGCATGCGCAGAAGCAATTTCTGGCGCCGCGGAAACGAGTCCCAGTGCTGCGCTGCGCTGCGCTGTCGAGCGGAAGTCTCAGTTCAGGGGCGGCTCGTGGGCCAGTTAAACGGCCTCCATGGGCCGCTTTTGGCCCATGGGCCTTAGGTTCACGACTTCTGCATTAATGTCTCTCTGTGTGCGGAGCAGAACACACATATGCTCTGTTAGCCTCTGTTTTTCAACCTGAGGCTCAGTAGATTGATTTTCTGGTTAGTCGGTTTATATTGACAGTGGTACATATACCATAATTAATTAAGTATAGTTATCTAGAACTGAATTCTTGTGGCTCTGACTTCTCCTGATAGTTATTTATATATATATAAATACATCTACCATGCACAGTTCAGCATCTATATGACACCTTTTGATGTGAGAAACACTTGCATATTTTTTTGATTTTTTTTTACAGTGGGCATCTTTGTTCAGTTACTATTTATGTTCAATTTGGCATCTTCAGCATATAAATTATGGGGAAATGTTCTTTATGTCCTTTTCCTGGTAGCTGGATATAAAACTGCCCAGCTGCTTCTTTTATGTCTGCTATGGGCAAACTCTATTTATTTCCAAAGAGAATTCTCTCATGAGGACTGACAAACTTACAAGGCTGTAAAAACTGTGTTTCGTAGACCATGCTGAGTGTATGTTCACAGTTCTTTACTGCTGCTCTTGACTGAGAGGAGGCCTGAAAACTCTCCATTTCCCAAAGTGGAGAAAGGCTTACGGTTCACACCTTTCATACTTGGGATTTTCAAATCCTCTTTCACAATACTGCTTAATAGGTTCCCAGGCCAGCAGCAGAAAATGTGCTCTACCACACCAATGCAACCAACACTTTGGGATGGAATTAACCACAGTGCTGAGTAAGAGACGGGGGCTGTAGCCAAGCAGGGACCTCTGATGTTTTGCAGCTTTCTCAGCACAGAATATGCCCCCCCTCAATGCGCTGAACTACTGCTTTCACTTCTGAAAATAGTGGCTACGTACCCCTCGGAGGATGAGAAGCAGAATGCCAACAGCCAAGACAGCAGAAGTGAAATACAGAAAACTTAAGGGCAGGATGTGGTTTACAGAAGTGGAGTTAACGGGAACAAGCAAGTTTTCTTGGATCTCGAACCATCATTGCCACAGGAACACAGCCGGGATTTTGAGGGCAGAGGACACCTCAACATGCAGGGCAGGGTACAGGTATATGATGGCTTTAATGTCAAAGATTCCAGGTGTGTTCGGCCATTCAAATAAAGACAGAGAACAAACTGTGTGGGTCACAATTGCTAACCACCCGGAAATACTGCTCCGTTTAGCTCAATGTTATACACGTGACTGGTGTCTTTCCAGGTTTTGAGGCAGGAGTCTTCCCCAGCAATACCTGACGTCAGCAGGGATTGGACCTATGGCCTTTTGCATGCAATTATGCACCCCATCACCGAGTCGTGGTCTGGACTCAAACTCCCAGCAGCCCCTGCCAGCATGGCCAATAGTGAGGGATGCTGGGAGTGGGAGTTCTGCAACATCCGAAGGGCCAAAGTTAATGTTGGCATGAAGGCTGGGAGTGCAGAAGGTGGGGCCAACCTGTCTGGGGTTAGTGCACATGCCCCCATGTAGTCTGTGGCCTCTGGCTTTTGGCCGAATGTCTGAAAACAGCTTCAGCACCAGAGATTCATACTTCTGATGGAAGGAGAAGGTAGTAATATCCCGCTTCCTTGTGTGCCACTGGGAACAGAGAGGCCAGAGCTAAGGTTTGAATGGCCCATCCTATGGAGCCAACCATAACACCATCAGACTAGCCTCTCACCAGCCTTTGTGATCTAATAATAATCTCCAACAGGAGATTATTGGACCCTTCAAAAAGTTGTTTTCCCAGGACATTTTGCCGACTGCATTTCCTACCAATTTCTGTTCTGTCATTACACATGACTCCCTTTCCACCAAACCTTGAGCTGTGGGTAAAGGTAAAGGTAAAGGGACCCCTGACCATTAGGTCCAGTTGTGACCGACCCTGGGGTTGCGGCGCTCATCTCGCTTTATTGCCGAGGGAACTGGTGTACAGCTTCCGGGTCATGTGGCCAGCATGACTAAGCCACTTCTGGCGAACCAGAGCAGCGCACAGAAACGCCGTTTATCTTCCCGCCAGAGCAGTACCTATTTATCTACTTGCACTTTGACGTGCTTTTGAACTGCTAGGCTGGCAGGAGCAGGGACCGAGCAACGGGAGCTCACCCCGTCGCAGGGATTCGAACCGCCGACCTTCTGATTGGCAAGTCCTAGGCTCTGTGGTTTAACCCACAGCGCCACCCGCGTCCCGAGCTGCGGGTAGTGAATGGTAATAATAATATAATAAGGTATACTGGATCAGGTATACTGGACCAAGGCTGGTGGGGGGTAGCTGTCCCGTAACAAAGCCAAAGGGTTAGGATTTTGAATATTTTATCCCCACAAGCACTGTTTCTATGGTGCTCTTGCTTGTGAGTTGTTACGGGATTTCACTTTTGGCAAGATGCTTATGTAAACAGCAGGAGTGAAGGCTGGAAGCAGAACAAGCTGATCCCACACAAATGACCTCCGGGTTAACAATCTCACCCCAGCATAGCTTAGTTTTGTCATTTGGGTCATCCACCCAATCAAGAGGGGATTTTTTTATTTTTTATTTTTGCTAATGCCAATGTGTGGCAGAAAAGCAGTAGAATGGTTGTTTTGTGTGGGCTCAAAATGGTAGGTTATCCATGGGCGTAGCTGGGGGGGCAGCTCTCCCTTTCTGCCTTAGTGATACCTATTTATCTACTTGCACTTTGATGTGCTTTTGAACTGCTAGGTTGGCAGCAGGTGGGACCAAGCAACAGGAGCTCACCCCGTCACGGGGATTCGGACCGCTGAACTTCTGACTGGCAAGTCCTAGGCTCTGTGGTTTAACCCACAGCGCCATTGTATAAAAGAAGAGTGTTCAGTAGGCATAGCGTCCCAGTTGCTGCCAAAAGTCCTTCTCCCCAGTCCTTCAAAAGTTCTTCTCATCACTAACCACCCCCCATGACTGCAGGGCAACTAGTTACACTTGTATTTAAAAATGCACACACTCATTTGTACGTCTAGGTGCCCACTTAGAAATAATTGCTCTCATTTTAATAGAAATAAGCTCCACATAGTGGAGAAGACTGTGTGCAGGTACCCTTCAAATGGAGGACTGCCCTCTGTAAAATAGGACACAAGGCTGCCCTACAGGGCTGCTGTGGTTGTTAAAAGAAAAACAAGCAGCAACGTAGTGTTAGATTTCTAAAAGCAGGAGCTCCTCATGACAGCCCGCTTAGCCATGACCTCCAGGAGAGTCCAAAAAATGCACACAGCTGTTGTGAAATATTATCACACACACAAGTAGCAGAAGCATGTAGTTAAAAACCCAATTTATTTGTATCAGCGTGCCTATAAAGTTTCCTGGGACTAAACTCCAGTGAGCTCCGCAGGGCTTACTTCTCCTGCAATAGGTTCAACGTGCAAAACCCATCAAGCTTTCACAAAAGCTCTTCAGCCAGCTGAAAGGCAATCTTTAGCTTTTAATTAGAAACGCACAGAACTGTTACCATTTTAAACTGTTAATGTAAAGTCGGAACCCTATCAATGGAAAGAAAAAATCATTCAGCAGCTTTTTGATTATTTTCCTCATTTTCTGGCCTCCTTTATGCTAACTGCCACAAACTTGAAAGCGGAATTATTCCCTCATTCACTGCCAGAGGAAGGAGAGTTTATCAATTTCCCTGGCAGGCTAGAAGACAGGGTCCGCACTCCTGCTCTGGCGCCCCGAGTCTTGGAGCTGTATTCACCTGCATGCTAAGTATTAAGTATTAAGTATTAATGTAGTTTGGTCCTCATAGGTTCTGGAACTCCCTTCCCTTGGATACCCGGCTAGCCCCCAGCATAGCTGTCAACTGTTCCCTTTTTTAAGGGAAATTCCCTTAATCCGAATAGGATTCCTCACAAGAAAAGGGAGAAGTTGACAGCTATGGCCCCCAGGCTAATGGTCTTTTGTAGTCCAAGGTGTTTTTGTTTCAGCAGGCCTTGAGATGACTGAATTGTCAGATGTCTGCCCTGTTACTTTATGGTAAGTTCCCTGCTTTTAGCTTTCATCTGGCTGCTATGTTTTTCTTTCTTCCTGCTCTTCTTTTTCATTTTTATCGTATTTTGTTACTTGAACGGTGTGAGCAATCTCAGGCACTGGGTATGAAAAAGATGAGGTATAAATCCTATATAAAGAAACTAATTTTAAAAGTTCTCTCCAACAGATCCCACAAAGGCAAAATAAGGATACTGTTTTACGAGACATGGGGACCAGTCCAGGGACAGTTGACTTATAAAAATCAGTCCCTTCAGCTAAGGGGGGGGAGGTTCTTTCTAGTGATATGTGGCACCCTTCACTAAAAAGAGAAAAAACTCTCATCTTAAAGATCCTAATGGGAAAACTAAGTGATTTACCAGTATTAAACCATGATGTAACACTGGCGCTATGAGCCAACATGCTGATGCAATTGTTTAGGATCCGGGACCTGGGGGCTTTTAAAACTATTTTGTTGTACCCAAGGGTACCATGATGTATCTTTCTGAGTTGTGAAAATCAATGCACTGAATATCCATCTAGGGGAGTGGTAAAATGTTCACACGTCACCACTATATAAAGATCTACGAGATGCCCAGATGCTTTGCAACACAAGAGGAATGGTAGAATTCTCACAAGGCACTTCTGTTCCAGAATTGCTGAAATTTCATAACCTTATGTTAATTTCCAGGAAGGAACAGTTAGTTACCGTGTTAATATTATGCTGATTATCATGCAGACACACGCAAAGCTCCAGAGGTCATTACTCTATGTTTACTGTATCTCACTTGCAAAAATTAAGCCTATGCTCTTCTACTATCAATAGCCTGAAAACTGGGAGGGGGGTTAAGAATGGAAACAGCAGCATTATTTCAGAATGTTTCTTTAATGTCCTGTGTGTGCTATTTCCCACAAAATTTATGGTCCGCTTGAAGGGCCCCAGATTCTATTATTACGTTTAATCACATTTCATTTTAAACCACCATGATTTACATAATTAAAAACACAAATACAACAAATACATTTAAAATAAAACCTTAACAAGTGGGCACCTGTGGTAAAGACCCATTTATCTGGCTGGGAAAGCTTGTCTCTGGCATTTCCAACTAGAATTGGGAAACGCTTCTGTCTGAAGGGCCAAAACCAGTCATTGTGTTGAGATGGGCCAATGGATATGAACTGTTATAAGGTAGCTTCCTATGTTCTTGCCATGTATTCTCTTGCCCAGCCTTTCCCATACATTGCATCACACTGAATAATAATAAATAATAATAATAATAATAATAATAATAATAATAATAATAATAATTTATTTATACCCCACCCATCTGGCTGGGCTTCCCCAGCCACTCTGGGCGGCTTCCCAAAAAAATATTAAAATACTGTACCATATCAAACATTAAAAGCCTCCCTAAACAGGGCTGCCTTCAGATGTCTTCTAAAAGTCTGGTAGTTGTTGTTCTCTTTGACATCTGGTGGGAGGGCATTCCACAGGGAGGGCGCCACTACCGAGAAGGCCCTCTGCCTGGTTCCCTGTAACTTGGCTTCTCGCAGCAAGGGAACTGCCAGAAGGCCCTCGGCGCTGGACCTCAGTGTCCGGGCAGAATGATGGGGATGGAGACGCTCCTTCAGGTATGCTGGACCAAGGCCGTTTAGGGCTTTACAGGTCAGCACCAATACTTTCAATTGTGCTCGGAAACGTATTGGGAGCCAATGTAGGTCTTTCAAGACCGGTGTTATATGAACTACACACACTCACACACCACCTTGAGTACCTTGAGAGGAAGGTGATCTACACATTTTGAAAACCAGCAAACATTGCCTCTCGCACACCAGCCTGTCTCTGAGCACGGGTGGCATAAATAGAGGAGCTGCGCTTGCTCATTCATTGAAATGGCTCGCTGCTTGAGTCATCAGCGAATGCCTGCCTCAATTTGCTCTTTGTCCTCCAGGCACGTCTGGCCTTGGTGCTGTTTTTGCTTCCTGCTCTCCACATATGGCACCACTAATGATGATAGAGTTTTGGCAGAAGAATGCGATTGTTCAATGTCCAGGAGATGGATTGGGGTTGAAGAATCTGTGTTTATTTCTGTGATCAGAAACTGATTGCAGTCAACCACTGACCAAGCAATAACTCACTACTGTGTACTTACACCTTGTGAAAAGGAACCCTCCTTATCTTCCTTGTTGCATGTACATTCTGACAAGCTCCCATCTGATAAAACAGCAGCTGTACTCTTCGGAGACAGGATCCAGAGGCTGTACATTGCAGTAGAGGATGGAGTCAGTGTGTTCATGCTTTTGCCTCCGCCCTGCTCCATGCCCCCACTGGCATCATATACATGGATGGGCCCTGTTTTGGGGTTCAGTGTGATTTGGGGGGGCAGTAGCCACATGGCAGCAGCAACCCCTTCTTTTGACCAGCTCACTAGGTGACAGAAGCAGCCGCCGCCACTGTTGCTGCACACTGATTGGCTGGTTAGTCACATGATCCAGTACAGTAGAGGGAAGGGCTTCTACACCACTAAGGGTTATGTGGCAGAGGGAATTTTCACAAGTGGCTTGGCATATCCTTGGCCCAGATAAGCTGTGCCTGTTGAACACTCTTCTTTTATACAACGGCGATGTGGGTTAAACCACAGAGCCTAGGACTTGCCGATCAGAAGGTCGGCGGTTCGAATCCCCGCAACAGGGTCAGCTCCCGTTGCTTGGTCCCAGCTCCTGCCAACCTAGCAGCTCAAAAGCACGTCAAAGTGCAAGTAGATAAATAGGTACCGCTCCAGCGGGAAGGTAAACGGCGTTCCCGTGCACTGCTCTGGTTTGCCAGAAGCGGCTTAGTCATGTTGGCCACATGACCCGGAAGCTGTACGCTGGCTCCCTCGGCCAATAAAGCGAGATGAGCGCCGCAGCCCCAGAGTCGGCCACAACTGGACCTAATGGTCAGGGGTCCTTTTACCTTTACCTTTATGGGCACCCTGCCCTCTCTTCCTTCCACTCGTCCTTTTAGAGAGAGAAGGCTCACGTCCACTGTTTGGCCATCCACGAGGTAGATTGAGGCAGCCGCCTCGGGTGGCAGAATCCTTGGGGCACTTCTGAGGGAGCTCAGCGCCACTGCCTGAGAAGCGAGCGGAAGCGGTTGCAGCTGCTTCAGGGTTCCGGCAAGATCTTGGTAAGGCAGCAAAACGCCTCCGTAAGGCCTGATCTCTTCACTAAGAGCCCGTCTGACAAAACCTTTTTCTATGCAGAGGTTCACACGTGCAGCAATATGAATGTGAAACGCAAGGGATGAAAAGAGCGCGATTTTCCAGGAAGAAAATGTAAGCAGGGACAGGCAGGAAGCTAGCATGTCCTTCTTACAAAATCTAAATGGATTTTCCCGCCCGCCCGCCCCACAATCCAACCATGTGCATTTCCCTGTTGAGGGAAAATCTATTAGAATCAATCCTTTGAAAGCACTTAGCGCAGTGTTACAGCCTCACCACAAGAGCCACTACGGGGTCATATCCTGCTTGTGTGTTTCCCATAGGCATTTGGTTGGACACTGCATCGTAGCCATATGTTGCACTGAACATTGCTGTAATCCAGAAAGACTTATGTTCTTACGTTCCATAAGTTCATGCCATGGCATGGCTCTAGCCTGGAATGACATAGGCCTGGCCCATCCCCTTGTCTTTCCCCTAGAATTATTACCCTCCCTGTAGGCAGGTTGCCAATACTGTGGGAAAGACACATACAGATGTCCCCTTCCACACGGCTGGAGCCAGACTATAGGATGGCTCCCGTAGCAGGGTTGTAAAGGGCAGAGGGACCCATAAGTGCTGGCCTCCTGGCCAAATAGTCCTGGGGACAGGAAAAGCCACAGGTGCAAAGGAGAAGCTGCCAGTTTTTCTTTGCAATTGTGCACTGAATTCTACTCTGGAGAATCCCTGACCTTCAAGAGCAACTTTATAGGGTAGGTGATGGGCTGCCTTGGGAAACAGTGCCATAAAAGAGGGACACTGTGTATGGAACTCTGCGCATGGGCGTTTGGATCCTAGCCAATGATGTCTTCTTGTCAATACTCAGCACCCCCCCCCAAAAAAAATGCAACTCTTCATTGTCTTCTCCAGGCCATCCTCAAGCCTTGACACCACTCAATTCTTAGGCTATACATGCAAGTATTTTACACCGGTGCACGGCAAAATAGAGTTAAGATCCTATTAGAGGCAGGCTTGAAATAATCGTGTTTCGACTCGGTTTGGTTTGTGCACTAAGTTTTTACTAAGATCACAGTAACATAATACTACTACTACTAAGCTAATATCCCTTTGCCATTGGTGTCTTGGTATACAGTAGTGTTCTGTTTCACTTCCTGTGCAGTTGCAATGCAGAGGTACAATCTGATGATGAAATTATTACCACCCTGCCGGTGGATGAAGACATTTATTTGCATGGAACTATGCGCCCTTCTGGAATATCCTGCTTGATCTTTTGAGGGACCAGTCTTTTTGTAAGTGTATCCATTTGCTTTTAAGAGATTGAAAGCCTCTGCCTTCAAATTACTCATGGGGGAATCGGAAAGGAAAATAAAATAAAATGTGAAATGCCTATTGCCCGAACCTCAGCCAGCAGACTATGTTTACAAAGTGTCAAGTCCCATATCCAAGCCACCACCAAAAAGCACAATTAACAAAGAAGAAGAAAAAACACATTTCAGTCATGCTAGTTTTGAAAGAAAGAGGGAAATGTACTTTCTGGGCGGTTTTGAGAGGTCAAAGGGGGGGCGGGTACTTTTTAAGTGTGCTGTCTTTTGCACTTGGGTGTTCATCCTGACACTATCTAAAGAAGGACAGCACTATTGTGAGACATACTCCATAGACACACACACACCCCAGCAGGGTTCTGGCTACAGCATCACTTTGCAAGATGATGCCATTGAATTGAATACAACAAGGTCCTTTTGAATTTGCTTTGCTCCCTAAGTATGGGCAGAATTGCACCAGTGATTATTACAGAGTAGATTGTCGTGAAATTATGCTATTGACCAAAACCCTTAATCATATCTGACCATGAGGGTTAGTCTAACTCTTGCACAGAATTTTTAGATAATCACAGATGTATATATAACCAGCAGAGAGATTGAAAAATAAAGGTTTGGGGTTGTTGTTTTTGTAGAGCTAGTCTGTTTGGAACTGCTACACAACAGCTGTCATCAGGCTTGACTGCATTTCTTCACAAAACAGACTTCCTGGAACAGTGATATATATTCATTTCTGGTCCAAGGCAAGCACAACACGTTCAGAATAATTTCTTATAAAACGTGATATCACCAGGTTAAAGAAAACGACAACACGCCAACAACTTGCAGAAAGAAAGCTTCAAGTTTTAAGCTGGGATTCTTGGGGGGGGGAGGGGGGCTGAGATTACTTTTCCCGATATATTCCCCTCATGCCCAACATCTCTCCCTAGTGAAATCACAGTCTGCTTTGTTAAGATGATGAGAGAGAAAATATTCTGTTCTGAACATCTGGACAGATGCAGCTTAACATGCTAACACTCTATGTAGGCTTGGTCAGAAAAGGAATAAAGCAAATACTCTGTTGCCATTAAACAGATTTACAGCACAATCCCATGCATGCCTACTCAGAAGTAACCCCTACTGAGTTCAGTGGGACTTACAGCTAAGTGTGTCTAGGGTTGCAGAATTAAAGTTTCTAATAATAATTTCATTGCCACACACACACACACACACACACACTTAGAAACAAGAGATCCAGATAAATACATATATATGCATTTCAAACCTCACCTTTTGCGTACCTCACCTTTCCTCTGTCATGCTGCTAGGACAGCAAAAAAAATACGGCAAAAATCATGCCCATTCCAAAAGTTCAAGTAAATAAACGCATGCTGAATCACAAGCATTTAACAAAAATAGACATGAGTTTCCTGCCGTTAAAAAGTGAATTTCAACTGTGTTTTCCAAGTTCCTCCACATTTGTTCAAGCTGCTTTTGGGAGAGGGAGGGAGGAACGCACAAACAAACACAGAGGTAAACAGAACTGGGTATAGGCTTAGTTTTAATATGACAGAGGTGTGGCTGTTTTTTTTTTTATGCCCACTTGCATATGAAAACATTGTTGCATTTGTGCTGACATAAATGGCATTACTTTACTGTAACATGCAATTTCATATTCAGAGAAAAGACCGTGGGTTTCTTTTACCCCTGTAAGTGGCTGGAAGTTGGTGGATATGCAGTAAGCAGGTGTGGTTTGTCCTTGGACTGGACTAAAAAGTATGTGGAAAAGAACAGATGTCTAAATCATTGCCTTAAAAACTAGAGACAGAGAGAGAATAGGGAAATACAAAAGATAAAGTGTTACTTACAGTCCTCTGAGGCGAAGCCATATCTTCTCTATTTGTTCCGGTTGCAGGTATTTCAAAGAGTTGCTCTCAAATTCTTCAATTTCCTTCGTTGGAGACTCCATAGCTCTAGGTTTTCACTTTGGTCAAAGCTCAGAGAGAATGGATGCGTCCCCCGAAACATGCACACGCGCCAATTTCCTTTTTCTTTTTTTCTTAACACTGACCAGGAGCAGCAACCATATTTCCCCCCTGCCTCCAAATGCTCCCCCCTTTGCCACGCACACCCCTGGCTTCCGCACAAGGAGCAAAAAATTTCAGGTGTGCTCCGGGGGGCAGCTGTGGTGGCATGCCATGTTCCTCAGAGTGATGGAAGGGATTAGAGGCTGATCTCCAGATTGAAGGCAACCCACAGATTTTTATTTTTTATTTTTACACAATAAGCCAAGGATACAATCAGTAATACCAGCTGAAGGATCTTTATCAGGGGCGAGGGAGGGGTGGGGGAAAGCCTTGCGGACAATTAAGCTGTCTGAATGGGAGGCCTTATAGTACTGGCAGATGTACAGCTCCCAGTTATCCGCCTTGCCATTCGCTGGACTCACTCTGCGTCTCCCCTCTGTGCTATGAAAGGCAGCCCTCATTCCTTGCAGTGCCGAATTTCTCTCTCTCTCCTTCTCTCTCACACCCACCCACAAATGCCCTCCCCTTCTCGGGTTCTTCCACTTACCAGCCACTTTACTGACAGGCAAGGAAACCGGCAACTGAGGAAAAGTCATCTGTCAGCAGAAGCCTGACCAACGTCTGTGTCTCTTTCTCTCTCTCTCTTTCCCTTTCTCTCATTCTTTCCCTCTTCATACACAAAAGCACACCAAACTAGAGTAGTACAGAGGGAGAGGATAATCCAAAGGGGGTGGGGAAAAGGCCTGCTTCAATTAAAGTGGAACAGAGTCAAGCAATTGCACTAATGTACCTCCAAGAGAATCTGCCTGAGTGCATGCAGCCTGCCTAAGCGAGCGAGCAATCGTGGATGAGAGGCGACGCCACTGTGCAAAACTGTTTTAGATCTAGATGCATCCTTTTAGAGAAAAGGGTAAAATCAACTAGTGACCAAGTAACTGCGAAACGGGCAGCTAATTACCAACAAATGAACCATTCCTAAACAAGTATTGGCAAAAGGTGGGAACAGCTGACCAATGAGAAAATTTGCTTCACCTCCAGTCGCTGAAAGTAGTCACGGACCGATCAGTTTAGCTACACAGACATTGCTTTGGAGTAAAGGCTGCCATTGAATGAAGCAAGTGACTTTCTGAAGCAGCACTTTTCCTCCAGGTTAAAATTTTCAAAGCATGTTCCATAGGATTCTTTTACTAAAAGATGCCCAAATCTTAAGCATTATTATTAAAAACTGTTTACATTGTTTTCCTCTGAACTTGTGTGTTGAGAATAACACTGTATGCATCTGATGAAATGGACTTCTCTATGAAAGCTTTTGTAATAATCTAGTCTTTAAGATGAGGCAAGATTCTTCATTGATTTTGCTGCAACAGACTCCCACAAGTCTATAACCCTGGTCAAAAAAGTGTTATTACTGAGGCATTTCAGTCTATTTGTAAAGTTTATTCATAGTATGCTACCACCAAGACAAAGTCTTTTTCCAATGGACCGGGGTCAATTCTCACTTGACATTCTGTACTCAGATATAGATTCTCAAGTGCGGCTTTGTAAACAGCTTTGAGGTTTCATCACAATCAAACGGTATAAAAAGTACGAAACACACACAGGTTTATTTTTCAGCCTGCCCCACTTTAAAATGCAACCATGAGTAGAGGCTCAGATCAAGCTTTTGCTCACAAGCATGTGAAACTGGAGTGCAACAAAACTATTGACATGTGCTCTTCATTAGAGATGTCAGAGGTTTCCATCAGAAATGAGAGCAGAAATTTCCGCAAGTCGCATTTTGGTCCGAGGTGAGGGACAGAAATCACACGAGCACATCTGAGTGGTGCTTGCTATCATTTTAGTCTGCAAGTGTTAGTGTAAATAGTTGCGTTATTTTCTGCACTGTTTTTGACATTTCCTTTCATTGAGGTGTATTGAAATCAGAGAGAGTTCTTATCTCTCCTGCATCAAAGGAGCGGCATATTTAACTCTTACCACCAGGCTGCAACTCAATGAAAGAGCCAAGAGGAGGGCAATGTTTTCCCATGGTGAGCGCCTGAATGGATGGCACAGCATTGCTTCTCTGGCTTCCCAGTGCCACATGTCACTGCTGGTTACCTAGAAGGGGAGGGTTGAGGCAAGCAACGAGAGCAGCGGATTGGCTCCACTTATGTGCCGGCACCATGTCAGGATTCCCACTTGGCTCTCCCTCTCAATAACCAGCAGCAATGCACCCTGCAAGCATTGCCCTGCTGGCCATCCCCGATTTAACCCCTGGAAAGCATGGAGGAGGGAGGGAGGGAGGGAGGGAGGGAGGGGAAGAGGGAGGAAGCAGTGGCGTAGCGTGGGGGTGCAGGGGGGGCCGGCCGCACCGGGCGCAACATCTGGGGGTTAGGGTTAGGGGGCGCAAATCCACGGGTTAGGGGGCACAAATCCACGGGTTAGGGGGTGCAAATTACTTGCCTTGCCCCGGGTGGTGACAACCCACGCTACGCCACTGGGAGGAAGTCCCAGGACAATTGCTCAAGCAGTGCAACTCCATGGAACTCCCATGTTGTGTGTGTGTGTGTGTGTGTGTGTGCGCGCGCGCGCGCGCTTGCCTGCCAATACAACTTTCTTCATGGAATCCCTGGAACTGGAAATGCTGTTTGTGAAAAGGTGTCTCAGAAGATCCCGGCTTCAGCTCTTGGCTCAGGGGTACCCAATGTGATGATCTCCAGATATTGCCGCTACAATTCCCAGCTTCCACGTTGGCTACCCTTGTGCATTGCAAAGAGATCTGGGGTATTTCTTTCAAAAGGGCTGAAGTCACTTTATTACTTCTTTTAATTAGATTGTAAGCTTTGGGTACAGGGCCCTGTGGGTTAAAACCAAAAGGATTCCTATACAGCACCCAGTTACTATAGACATTTATTTATTATCATTCTTCCATCTTTACCCCTTTGCTCAGCTCAATCACCTAGTTCCCTCCACCTTTGAGACAAGGCAGTTGAGAATGAAAAAAGGAACATTTCATTCTGTCAAGGTCATTGTTTCATAAATTGTGGCACATTTTTCAGTGCTGAGACCTAGCAGCCCACCTAGTGCTCCTCCTCCTTGGAAAAGACCACCTTGTATTGAATAGAATAAAATAAAAATGCTAATCTGGTCTTAAAATCAGAAAGGGGTGGGTGGGAATGGGCACTGTAATGACAAAAGTACTCCAAGCACTAAGTGTGTGAAGCATGCACCAAAACCAGCTCTCGGGGACAGAAATTTATCATCAGGAGAAAAAATCCCGATCAATGGAAAGGAAGATTGGGTACAGATAACAGGTTCAGTCCTGTTTGTAGTCTGGGTTGTGAGTGATCATAATATCTAAATACAACCAAGTATGTAATATTAAAATGTATTGATACCCTTCCCACAATACAAGATTAAAAAAAAGTTAAATCAATACAATTTACGCAATCAAGTACAAAAAACCTCCCCTTTACAGCTAACCATTTTTTTCCTGCAGTAACTCGTAACAGTTTTTAGATTCACAGGCAGCGAAGCCAGCCACCCATTTAGTGATGTAATTTTCAGGATCTACTAAAAGACGCTTTCCTTTTGATGATGCATTCCGGTCTGCAGTTCAAACATTGGGTTTCAGACTTCAGAGATCACCAAAGTGCTGTTAGAGGAGGCATATTAACAGATATGGTCTTCCGCATCCCAGATCTACAAATACATAGCCTATTCCCATAACCAGACAAAATATACCATGTCTATTTTTAGAGCAAGTCCTGCACAACTTGAATCAATAATCTGAATTCGTTCTGTGATGATGCACAAACAGACTACAGTATCTTTGTTCTGGCTCATACATTCTCTTAAGTGATGCAGTTGTCTCTTCCCTGTGGTTAAATGCACACTAATGACATTTGGACGACTGAATGACATGGGATTGCTGAGGCTGTATGGTACCATTCATGCCATTAGCCATGGACCAGATTGGGGGGGGTGTGCTGCTGCCCCCATGGGCTTGAACCTAGTGACACATGTGAGTCAATCATCCAAATGGTAGCAAAGTTCCACTGTACTGAATCACAGGAAAGTCATAGCGATACCATACTATGCTAGTAGCAAATGAGGTAAAGGTAAAGGTAAAGGGACCCCTGACCATTAGGTCCAGTCGTGACCGACTCTGGGGTTGCGATGCTCATCTCGCTTTATTGGCCGAGGGAGCCGGCGTACAGCTTCTGGGTCATGTGGCCCGTTTACCTTCCCACCAGAGCAGTACCTATTTATCTACTTGCACTTTGACGTGCTTTCAAACTGCTAGGTTGGCAGGAGCAGGGACTGAGCAACGGGAGCTCACCCCGTCGCAGGGATTCGAACCGCCGACCTTCCGATCGGCAAGCCCTAGGCTCAGTGGTTTAACCCACAGCGCCACCTGCATCCCCAGCAAATGGGTTAGTCATATCCAAATCCAAATGATTTAGGGCTTTCCTGGCCAAAACAAGCAGCCTAAATTATGTCCACAGGGTTATACGAATGCAATGTGAACCATGGAGCAAGAGGCTCCCACAACTGACCTCTGTTCCACTAGCAGCAGCTGAAAATTCAGGAAAAACTGAGCCTCTTTACCTCCATGTGGGCAAGTGTGATGAATGAGCAGACCATCATTAATCAAGACAATATTAAGCTATAGCCTTTCATTATAAAACACAGGGAACATTCCGAAAACGGGGTATGCTGCAGAGTATAAATATATCCCTACATTTTAGCTGAAGGATTTAGTTCAAAGCTATGGAATTTGTTTAAAGCATTTGGGTTAATTTTAAATCCACCCATTTCTCAAGGTTTCTCCAAATTGCCTTTCGGAAGCACTTAAGTCTAAAACAAATCACTGGGCATCTTTCTGAAACCTGAGCAACTGAATGTATGGATTTTGGCTATAAGACTGTCGGGAAAAGGTTGATTTTCTATTCAAAATATACTGTCAATATTCTACATGCAACAAGACTTAATTGGGTTTTTCATCTAATGTCATCACAACATCTCCCCCCCCCCAGCAATTAATGAAAGAAATACAGCTTTCTCTCGATGGTTAAGATGTCTGTGCATCAGTCCATGAGGAGAAAACAGTTACATTTCATTTGAATGTTGGGATTTATTCAAATGAGTGCGAATGAAAATTGCCTTTTGGCTAATAAAGAGGTTGAGTCCAAAAACCAAGCAGAGCAGTTTTAAACTGGTAAGGCAGAAACAGGGTGAGCTCCTGATCTTACGGATTTTGCCCTTGATAAAATTCCCTCTTGAAGGCCACCTTTTCCATCAGGGCAACCATGGCGGGCTTCAACAGTAGAGGTAGCAAGCAAAATGGCCTTGGCCCAGTATACCTGAAGGAGCGTCTCCACCCCCATCATTCTGCCCGGACGCTGAGGTCCAGTGCTGAGGACCTTCTGGCAGTTCCCTCATTGCGAGAAGCAAAGCTACAGGGAACCAGGCAGAGGGCCTTCTTGGTAGTGGCACCCGCCCTGTGGAACGCCATCCCATCAGATGTCAAAGAGATAAACAACTACCTGACATTTAGAAAACATCTGAAGGCAGCCCTGTTCAGGGAAGTTTTTAATGTGTGACATTTTAATGTATTTTTAATCTTTGTTGGAAGCCGCCCAGAGTGGCTGGGGAAACCCAGCCAGATGGGTGGGGTACAAATAATAAATAATAAAAATAATTCAAAAGAATCATTGGAGGCTGAATCTAGCTGACATTTTAAGTTTCACAACATCCACTAGGGAGACACAAACAGGTGCACTATGGGAAATTGACATGGTGGCCTGCCTGCCATCCCTTGGATTTCTGGTCTGGAAAATTTCTGAACAGCTGCCCTTGCCAAGGTGCCAGGGCCCTAGCAGCTTACTGGGGATACCAAGTGCTGATGCCAGCCTATGCCTACTGCCTAGGAGAGGGGTATAGGGTCTCTAAGAGAACTCCCAGTACTCCCATGAAACTACTGCACCCATAATTCTTTGGGAGAAGGTGTATTCACTAACGGATGGAAACTGATATGTTTTGGTTGCACAGATATACCTAAGAGAATTCGTGTATGCTCAAATCGGGCACTCTTCTCCTGCTAAAGCTATCAGGTAGGTGTACAAATGCAGCTTAACGCAAGACACAAACGTTAGGCCACAGGAACATGCAGTTCTGATAATACCTGGGGGAAATGTTTCTACCCATAGATTCAAAAGACATTAATTGGGACACGCCATTTCCTCATCTGTATTATTTTGGATTTCTCAACAAATGGGGCAAGCTACTTTTCCATTTATTAGATAGAAAATTAGCACACTTGAAGAAATGATGGAAATAGCTTTATTGGAAAGAAAACAAGGGGAAGACTGACACTTCAGAAGCCATTAAAAAGTTCTGCCTGGTGACATAAAATGGAATGCTTGACATAAAATGCAAATTATGAGAAACAATAAAGAATATGCCTGGAAAATATCTGAAACACTGAATTTTGTCACACTGATTGGAAAGTGATCTTAATAACATGAAATCTTCCATTTGAAGTACTTTGTAAATGCCACTAATAGAAAACCTTTTCTTTAAAGATTTTCATGGTAGGACACCATTGGGACTAATTAGAATTTTATTGGCCAATATTATCTATCTTCCTGTCCATGTGGCCTTAAGTTATGCAAATCCTTTGTACAAATGAAATACACAAAATACACCTTACTACGCTGATAGATACCTATATTTGTGTAAATAGGACTGTGTGGATGTCACAAAATCTGATCTCTAATTAAAAAATGATGCCAATACAGTAGACATTTTCCTGAGAATGTCAGAGATAGGGAGGGAGGGGCAGGCAGGAGTACCAGATGCATATTGCAGTGCTGTTGTTAATCCCTGCTCAGGCTTCCCCTTAGTGCTGTTGTTAACCACTGCTCTGGCTTCCCCTTAGCCTGAGACGTTCATGTTCTGTGCATCTGCACATCAAGACCATGTTAGTTATTCCTGTCCTCTAGGCACACTCAGTTTCTACTTCCTGAGCATCACATTTCACAGAGACTTTGCACATAGACCCCAGCCATGTGGGCGGGAATTATATGATCTGTATATACCCTTCCATTTTTGCAGCCCTATGTGGACTGGGCTTGGCATCCACAGGCCCCCATCTACTTAATTGAAATCAGGCATGAAGAAGAAATGGGACCAGTCCGCATGCTCATGATGAAACTCAGAATCCTAACAGCTGCACAGAGGTGATATCTTCCAGGCCCAGTTTTTGACCCACTAGGGCTGCCATACGTCTGGATTTTCCCAGAAACACCCGGCAGTCAGCCAGCAGAATGGCGTCTGGGCGGATTTTGCCAAATTGGCAAAATGTCTGGGGAAACCCTGACGTACGGCAAGCAGGGGTAAGTTATGTGGTAAATCCACAAAAATTCCCCCCAAAGCCCCGAAACTTAAAAGCTCAACAACTTTCAGAAAAAGAAAAAAAGCTCAACAACTTTATCTGGATATCCACTTTTAGGAATATGGCAACCCAATGACCCACAAATTGCTAAATGATTTCAATCTTAGATACCCAGGTTACTGTCTTCTTTCCTAAATCTCCTCTCTCAGAATGCAGTTTAACTTACCTTATGTAGTTAAACATCCAGACACTTTAGGGGGAACACCATGCTTAAATAACCTCTTCCCTGAGCAGATCTACTGAGCAACAATTTGGTTTGCTGGTGAAGGCAACCCTAGGACTTTCCTGCGCTTCATGATTATTTGTTCCTCACTCCCTGCATACAGATGAAGTAAAATCTGCTTTCTGTAAACTTTTCTTGCTCTTTGCTTTTTCCTTCACATTATCTGGGCACCGAACCAAAACAGAAAAAACAACAACAATAAATCTCTGTGGTAGGATTTATTGCTCCTCATGACACATTGAGCCCAAACTTGTGGAAATAATAATCACACAGCAAGTCCTCTCTTAAACTTTACTTTGACCATCAAGGGGTTGGCCTCCCACACGCTGGCAAAAGGGCACCTCCTCAACTTGGAAATTCTCATTTCAGCTCGTGAAAGAGTTGCGTCTTCTCAAAGATGTTGTTCCATAAGACACTTAACTTCACAACCTCAACAGCAGCTGCGCTGTTTAGTGGGATCCTTCTAAAAACGTTTGCCACAGCTTGGCTTGGATTTCTTGCTCCAGATTTCGGGAAATAACAAACTGGCAAAAGCGGTCTTCTTCACATGTTATGTTTGACTCAGGGTTACAGTACACAACAGACAAGAATAAGTACTTCTTCACACATAACACATCAGTTACCTGTGGAAATCACTGTCACAAGCTTTGGTGACGGTGATTAGCCTTGATGGCTTAAGGACTGCGTGAGCCAAATTCCCAACTTCCAGTCGCCCACTTTGCCGCTGCATACTGGTTCTGCTGGTGTATTCATACTGAGCCGAACTTGTCACTGTCTCTCCCCTCCCTCGCTCTATTGCTTTTTTTTATTTAATGAATTTTATTAGTATTTTCCACATAACAACAACAACACGAAAGATATCAAAAAATAAGAATACACAACACACAAAAATCAACATTCAAAAACTAAAAAAACAACAAAAACAAATCCATATCTTACAAGTTAATATTATAAACACTAAAACAACAACAAGACATTGACTTCCACCAATCCCACAGCACCTCCTTTATCTCTCATTGTGTCTTCCTGTTTTCCTGTTTTCTTTATCATCTCTATCCTAACATCTAGATATAAATCCTTCTTTCATATCCTTTCACGTCACAAGGTTATTCCAGACTCAGCCAGATTTCTGCCCTCGAACCTTGACTTTTGAGGTATTCATTTAGGCACTCCCATTCTTTTTTTACTTCACTTTTTGGTTTTTGTCTTATTATGTCTGTCAATTTGGCTAATTCTAAGTATTCTGAGAGCTTACATAGCCACTCTCCCCTAGTGGGTAATTAATTCCCTTTCCAGTACTTAGCCACCAGGATTCTTGCTGCAGATGTTGCGTATAAGAAAAAATTAGTTTTGTCTTTTGGAATATCGTCATTTAAAATTCCTAAAAAGAATGCCTCTGGCCTTTTACTATATGATATTCTTAATATTTTCTTTATTTCTTCATGGATCATGCTCCCCTTGCTCTATCTCAGTATGCAGCAGTGGCACACACAACCAGAGGTCAGGTGTGCATTGCAGTTCCACCTGATGCTGCTAAAATTCACGGATAATGTTTACCAGCAGCTGTTGGCAGGACCAGCTCTATCATTAGGCACAGTGAGGCCACCACCTCAGGTAGTAGATGCTCAATGGCAGCAGAAGCAGTTTTCTGGCCATTCTTTCCACAAACACACACACACACACCCAGCCATTCATTTTTGTTGGAGGAGAGAACTGCTTATGCCACATGGTCTGTGCTGGGTGCCCTAAAACTAGCCTGCTTCTTCAAGGGCAGAAGAGGAAAAGATCCCATCTCCAGCGTTGAAGGAAGCTCCAGCTGACAATCCAGTTGGCCTCTGTCTGGGGAATGAGGAAGGGCGCCATTTTGTCCTTTTCCTCTGGCAGCAACACATCCTGGGCTGCCCCTATCCATCACCCCCTCTAGCCCCAAACTCGGACAAGGCCTGCTGATGTCTTTGCAGCCAAAACACTTCCACCCACACACAAGACGGAGCGCTTCTGAATGCTTGCAAAAAACCAGAGATTTGCAGAAGTGCCTAAAAATGTTTAGTGGGAGGACCCCTCCAAAAAAACCAGAATGAAACCCAGACTGCATATGCGTGCTTGTGTAGAGAAAGGGGGAATTAGGAAAGGCATCTGCAGTGAATATGCAAGTGAGGGGGCTGGGGAGCCAAGCCACCTGCTCCCAGCAGGAGCCATATTCAAAACTAAAGCTCAGCTGAAATTTCTCAAGACTTTTTTTTCTGAGGGAATTTCTGACAATTGCATTTTTTCCCCCTCACAGCCGTCCTGAAAAAGAAGACCACTTTGCAGAATTTCTTTAAGTATTCTTCACCACTGGGGGAGGGCAGCCACCATTGTCCCCTTGCCCTGGAATGACACCAGGTCTGGGGCACTGTGGAAGATGCAAAACGCTAGCCAGGCTGCCAACACAGTGACAGTTGTGTGTTGAGGTCCCCAAGACACCCCCAATAAAACACAATTGACACATGATTTTTGTTTAAGGTTTTTGGCATAATTTTAGCCACAACTTTATCAAAATACAAGAAATGTGAGTGGTTGCTTAGGCATTGGTTGCGACTATCTGACCCCGCATGGGGACAGACTGACATTCGTACACCCGCAAAATCAGAAAGAGAAAACATTTTGGGGAGAAAGATGGAGCTGGGTACCATGCCCTCACCTCTCCCCTAATGCTCCCAGGGGCTCTTACGTGGCCCTAGCCCCTTGACAGGGGTTCGGACAAAAGCATGGCGAGCCCCTGGATTCCTTTAACAGAATCCCTTGCAGCAGCAGCACTGGAGGGGCAGGCACAGCCAATCCATACCCCTCCACCAACCAATTCATAAAACCAATGCCTAACTGCAACCTTACAAGTTGTGACAATTTGCTACGCAGTAGGCAAAAACCAAATGGCACCAGCCAATCAGCCAAATGGACAAAATTCCTACTGGGCCCCTGCCCCAAAAGCAGATGACCCCATGACAGGCATAGCAAGGTCAAGCGAACGACCTGAAAATAGGGAGGGAGGGCGGGTGATCCGATGCACGCAGTGAAAAGAGGACGCTCAACGCTGCGCGCAGAGTCTATAAAGGCTCTGGCTGTCAGTCACAAAATGGCAACATATGAATCTCCCCAGCAACAAGAAGAACTCAATTATAATGGTAGCCAACCTCTTTTCCCGCCCAGCAGCAGTGGGGTGTCTAGTTAGCTCCCACCGCAACACGTGCTCTCCATGAAGGAGAACACACTCTGGCGTCAGATGCAGTCACAGCAAAATAAGCCTGAGGATAGAAGAAAAAAGTTGCACCACTGCTAATGGGGAGCCCCACAGGCCTGCAAAATCATTGGGGAATTTCTCCTCTTCTGGAGAAATTCAGTGAAATTCTCTCTCTCTCTCTCTCTCTCTCTCTCTCTCTCTCTCTCACACACACACACACACACACAATTTCTCTGCTCCTAAATTGAGTGGAGAATTCCCAGAGGTCACTTGTGCACAGCCTAGGACTGCCATACATCCAGAATTTCCCAGATTCATCCGTCGAAAATGGCATCCAGGCAGAATTATCGAAAATCAGCTTAAATGTCCATGAAAACCCGTGCATATGGCAGCCCATATTGGAAGAGTTGGTTTTTTGGTGATTTTCTTCATTGGGGGGAGGGGAGATTTTTCCAAAAAAAGTTCAACAACTTTTGTGTCCAGATATTCACTTTTTGAACTATGGCCAGTCTAGCACGGCAGTGTTGCAATGGGGCAATAAAAAAGCAACTGTGTTGGGTCAATGGGCAGTACCATGGGGCAGAAGGGGGGCAAGCACACACACCCCAAACAAGGATCTCTCTTCCCATTCCACCCCTCATTGCTGGACTCCTGTCAATAATATAAACTCTTATTTTTCTGTCGTGGATCTTAACATGTGGAACCCGATGCGCACACATAGAAAAATACTTTGACTTTTCTGTGTTCTCTCTCCCCTCCCCCACTCCCCACCCTAAAAAATTATGGGTCTGGGAAGGGAAGGAAGCTGGAATTAGGTGGAGGTACTTGAAGAAAGGGACGCGGGTGGCGCTGTGGGTTAAACCACAGAGCCTAGGGCTTGCCGATCAGAAGGTTGGCGGTTCGAATCCCCACAACGGGGTGAGCTCCCGTTGCTCGGTCCCTGCTCCTGCCAACCTAGCAGTTCGAAAGCACGTCAAAGTGCAAGTAGATAAATAGGTACCGCTCCGGAGGGAAGGTAAACGGCATTTCCGGGCGCTGCTCTGGTTCGCCAGAAGCGGCTTAGTCATGCTGGCTACATAACCTGGAAGCTGTACACCGGCTCCCTTGGCCAATAAAGCGAGATGAGTGCCACAACCACGACTGGACCTAATGGTCAGGGGTCCCTTTACCTTTACCTTACTTGAAGAAAAGATGGCCCAGGAAGAAGATGGCTCACGGGAGAAGGAGAAGAGGGACGCACAGCAGCACAAAGGGGATGGGCTGCGACATTTTGTGGCACCTTTTGGTTCAGAAGCAGCTTTTGAATACCAAGTGCTGAAGGAAAGCAAGCAGAATGGGCAGTCTGGAATGCTTAGAAAATTTTTGATTTACACTGCAATTCTACATGCCATTGTTCTGAAGTTGAATTCAGTGGGGCTTACTCCTGAGTATGTGTGCACAGGATTCTGCTCATCCATTGCTACCTTCCTAGTCAACCATGAAATTAATACCACTAGCTGTCACCACTGAACCACATCTGCTCCACCTTGAAATACATTGATCTGGAACGATTCTCTTTGAAGTGAAGGTCAGAAAAATCTATCTGGCAATCCTGAGTTTATTTTTTCCTCACCCTCGGTTTTGCTTTCCAATTTATATGGAATGCAAGAAACCTTTGTAGCTAATTAAAAAAAATAAAAAAGCACAGGGGTACCACGCATGATGTCCTCAGATGTTGCAGGATTCTAACTCCCATCGCCACCAAGAAACAGGGCTAATGGTCAGGAATGATGGGAGAAGTAATCCAATAACATCAGGAGCATGTTGACGAGCCATGGCTTAACAAAATGCAACTCAAAATGTGAGTGTGATCTTCCGGAAATTGTTTTATTATAGCTTTAAGTGCTTCCACAACCATTGCAAAGCTGCACACAATCAGAAAAGGTTTGAAGCAATTAAATCTGATCTTTTGCAAAAACAATGTCAGATAGAGAGGCTCCTCCACAATCACTTCCTTGCAGGTGAAACTTTTTTCAAATGGTAGCCCACTCCTACGTGGGCTTCTTCTTTTTTTATAAAAAAAAATGAAACTTCCATCAATATAAAAACATTATTTCCATCTGAAAGTTAAATTACACTTTAACTTTCCTTCGCTTCAATTTAGCAGAAGACTGAAAGTGTGACTCATTCTCCCACAAAGATACCAAAAGAACAGGAGCTATCTATCTCAATTCCAAAAATGTTGAGAATGGAAAACCATTAGTTTTGTTTTGCTTTTTGGCCTGTTTAAACTTTTATGATATGAAGGAAAGGTAGGCAGCTCCATTGCAAAGAGAACATTTGCCCTCAGGATATTGCTGTTACTTTGTTGCGGCACATCAATACACCCAGCTGTAATCAAAAACCAGGGAACCTCTGGCAACAAAATGCCAGAGCGCATTATTTCCTGAACAACTACAAATCAAACAGTGATGCAATCTGAAACAAACAAACAGAGCCCAGTTCAGCAAACCATTGGGCCTACCAGCCACATACAGAAAGAAGAGCAAGTTCACGTGGTCCTGCTTTTTAATTCCATGAATGGCTCAACTGCTTTTTCATAGCAATGCACAGAGCCGTAAGCATGAATGCGCACAATCACTATAATGCTCAAGCAATGTCCACATATGAAATAGCTATTGCAGGAAATAATGGATCTGTCCTTCACTGGAAGCTGATGCTCCAATACTTTGGCCACCTCATGAGAAGAGAAGACTCCCTGGAAAAGACACTGATGTTGGGAAAGATGGAGGGCACAAGGAGAAGGGGACGACAGAGGACGAGATGGTTGGACAGTGTTCTCAAAGCTACCAGCATGAGTTTGACCAAACTGCGGGAGGCAGTGGAAGACAGGAGTGCCTGGCGTGCTCTGGTCCATGGGGTCATGAAGAGTTGGACACAACTAAACAACTAAACAACAACAAAAGTCCACAGTATAGTCAGAGCTGAATGAGAAAGACTGGATTCAGCCACAAAACACTGTTCATTACTTTTATAATCCACCATTCCTCTAAGCAGCGGCTATCAGTAGCACAATCCCCACCGCCAAAATATTCTCCCCTGACCTCTGTAGGGAGATGGTTCAAAGCTCTGTGCATGGTCACCCCCAAATGGGATGGTGTCAAATCACACTGGCATGCGGCTACTGAGTGCCCATCTACCACTACTTATGGTCCTGGGCAGCAAAAGTGTTGCTCATCCTTGCTCCAACCATTGCATCAGACTTAACCAATGGCACTACCCACTGTCATGATGCCGTTGCTCTTAGGCAAGGCATTTTCCAGTATGGAGGAACATTCAAAACTGCAATAATGATATGAGGTGCAGGCTTATGTCATCAGAGGAGAGGGGACAACACACAATTAAAGGTTGTCACCTTGCCCTGAAGCAGCAAGTTGCAAGCACCAACATGACCTCCCACTTGGTGGTGGCATTTCTGAACACCAGGCCACGTCACAATAACATAAAACTCATCCGCAATATGGCTGTGGACAAGGTGGCTCACTTGGGCTGGTAAGCTAGGTGGTCCAGATATCACACAGCAATGTCCACTCAGGTAGTGCAGCAACAACACAAAAGAGCAGGGAGGGTTGGCTGGAGGCACAAGGAGATCCGGTCCAGGATCTAACTGGACTCCTCCAGATCCCTCCTTGTCTGGGAAGGAAACAAGCTGTAGATTCACAAGGAGGTAATGGCAACTACAGGAGAATTAGAGACACACAGCTGGCCTATCTTGCAAGGCAGGTGTGTAAAGAAAGAGAGTAAAAGAGGCTGTACTGAACCTGCCCTTTCACTATAGTAGTTAACCAAGTCCTACTCAGAGTAGACCCACTGAAGTTAATGAAACCACATTAGCCATATCCATTAACTTTAATGCGTCTATGAAGAGCAGGACTAGCATTGAATACCACCCTAGATTTCCAACTGCATTACATTAAATTAGCACTCCTGCCAAGAGCGCTGTAAAGTGCAGCAAGCTCCCTCTCAAGTTAAATCACAAAATTTCTCGTTATAATGGAGGCGAAGGACCGAGGGTAGGAATTATAATGCACTTCACAGAGCTCGGAGTTGGTTTCCAGCAATGAAATTCGCAAGCCAAAACAGAAAAAGAATATGATCCTGTTTCTGTCAAAGTCAGGTTTAAAAAGAAAAGAAGGAAAGAGCCTGCTAATTAATCAGACAGACTGATGTATTTTGCATAGAAAACAAAATAGTTATATTTTCTTTTAAGTCAGCTTGTTTACCTGAATTATTATTACCTGAGAGTAGAAGTTATCTACTCTCTGGAAAAGACCGTTGGAGCTATATGAATATAGGCATAAAGATTCTAATGTTGCCTTGGGTATAAACACAGGATGAAGACTGTGAAATCATCATTTCAATACAAGCCATGTCCATGGTGACTTACAGACTTACAGAGTCTATCCCTGCTTTGAAGAAAGCTTACACTACAAAATGGACAGTGGGAAAATAACCTCTCCTCTTCATTTTTGCATGATTCATTTACCATGAAGTCATCTGTTTCTTTCTGTATACATTTATATCTTGATTTTTGTGGATCATGCTTATTGAGTCATACCAAAAAAAAACACACAACCTGGTGGAATAGGTTCACCCAAGACAGTGACTAACCCCAAAATACCCTATGAGCTTCGTGATAGAGTGGGGGGAAATTTTACACATCACTTGGGAAGACAGGCAAACTAATGCTGGTGTACTGGAAGAAGCAATGATCACCAGTTTCGAAGCAATGATTCTTCAACATCAGCTTCATTGGACTGGTCATGTTGTTCAGATGCCTAATTATCGTCTTCCAAAACAACTACGGTGGTACCTCGGGTTACAGATGCTTCAGGTTACAGATGCTTCAGGTTACAGACTCCGCTAACCCAGAAATAGTACCTTGGGTTAAGAACTTTGCATCAGGATGAGAACAGAAATCGTGTGGTGGTGGTGCGGTGGCAGCAGGAGGCCCCATTAGCTAAAGTAGTACCTCAGGTTAAGAACAGTTTCAGGTTAAGAACAGACCTCCAGAACGAATTAAGTTCTTAACCCGAGGTACCACTGTACTCTATTCCAAACTTAAAAATGGAAAGCATAATACTGGTGGTCAACAAAAGAGGTTTAAAGACTCTCTCAAGGCAAATCTTTAAAAATGTAGAATACACACTGACAACTGGGAAACACTGGCCTGCAAGTGCTCCAGTTGGAGAACAGCCTTTATTTTGAAGACGCTCGAACTCAGGACGAAAGGGAGAAACATGCTAAGAGGAAGGCATGCTTGGCAAATCCGCACGGTGATCAACTCCCACCCAGAAACCTATATCCCCACTGTGGAAGGACGTTTGGATCCAGAATTGGCCTCCACTGTCACTTACGGACTCACTGTTAAATCTGTGTTCATGAAAGACAATCTTACTGGGCTACGAGGGATCACCAAAGAAGAAGAAAGGGCAGGGATTTTAGCAGAACTCCTTCTACCTTCTGGTCCGACACTCCAGCCACTGCACCCTGGTGACTCTTGTTAGTTGAGATGTATTAGTCAAGCTACTGCTGCTGCTGTCATTGAGTACAATGTCTTGAGTACCTAACAGTGCCAACCAGCCATCTTCGTCACACCTTCCCTTCACCCAGCAATATTTCCCTTCATCCCTACAGCTGCTCAGAGTGCAGAAGGGAAACTTAAAGCCCTTGAAAAGCAGCCTTATAATGCAAAAAAGGGGGGAAGTGATGGTTCACTAAAGACAAAGAAAATAAAGAGAGCAATCATCAATACATCAATGGTTTACAAATTACCAATAGATGGGTGTGATCGTGACTGGGCCCGTAATATATGATCTGTGAATACATTTTCAGAGGTTGAGAATCTAGTTTCATTTAGTTTTTTCACTCCCGAAGCCTTTCCCGCTGCAGTGACAACGATGTACAGTGTGAAATCAGTTTAGTTGCTTGCCACAAAGTCCATTTAAAACGGGAAAATAAATATGAAAATCTGGCGTTGATAGATGAATGTTTTTCTGCTATGCAAAGGAGCAAAGAGAACAGAGAGTACTCCACATACCAAAGAACCAATCTGTTTGCTGTTTGGGGTTTGGGACTCCCCCCCCAACACCCCTCCCCTCCCCAGAAAGTGAAGGCTGAACAGTTTGCGGCACACACCGCTAATTCAGACATTTGAAATCATTATTATGACAATGTGACAGGCAAAAAAAAGAAAAATATTGTGTTAACAATGGCATGTTGGCTATGCTCTGGAAATTAAATATTTCAGAAGACAAAGCAACCTTTCCCCATAAAAACACTTTACCACAAGCCATTGTTTGGTTTCACTGAATCGAGGGAATGGCTCACAAGGAAGACAGTCGATTTTCAGTACCCCCAAATGACAACCATGGCAGCCTCTGCTAGTTCTGACGGCAAGCCACCATTATTCAGGCAGCAGCATTAGCGAGAAGGGCAAATGCTGATTGCAAAAGGTCTGCCCAAAATCCATGCATTTTGCACTCACTGGCCTTTACCTTTTTATCCACCCCTTGTTATGTACTGAAGTTCTCACCCTGGGCCAGCTGGGGGATACTGTAGATAGTTATGCAAATAAGGTATCGGAAGTGACGTTCAGTGATTGGATAGTTTTAGAAAGTTGTTACAGTAACGTTGTACTGGAGCTCTATATAAGCAGGCTGGCTGAACCCTTCAGTTCAGTTCTGTTCTGTCCTGTGAATAAACAAGAGCTGTTTGAAGAATCGCTCTGTCGTCTGATATGTTCATCCACAACCTAACACCTTCCACACCTATTTCTCTTCATGGCCATGACAGCAGGTTTACTGTGCCAGGAGGGGGTTGGAGGCGGGATCTCAAAGCCTTCTTTTTTAAAAAATCATTTGTATTAATTTTTACATATATTTTCCAAACAAAACTTTACATCACATCACATCATCCTCATTTATCCTCAGGTATAAATAAATATTATTATTATTATTATTATTATTATTATTATTATTATTATCATGGCTATTATAGCCTGAGACTTCCGTCAATCCTGTCTAGTGATTTTCAAATTTGTTATCTGATCTTGCATTTTATTATTATAATTAATGCTTTTAAACTTTGTCTCCTAATTATTTCCTTCCTAAATCATTTTACAATAATTTATATAGTCCTCCATTTAAAACTTCTTGTAAACCTACAAGCGATGTTACATTAATGCAATTGTCTTTCAAATAAGTCATATATTTCTTCCAATCCATAAGGAAGTCCTGGTCCTTCTGGTTCCATATTCTCCCAGTCAACTTTGCCAGTTCTGCATACTCCTTCAGTTTTATTTGCCACTCCTCCTTCGTTGGTAATTCTTCCTGTTTCCATCGCTGGGCTAATAGTACTCTCGCTGCTGTAGCTGCATATAAAAACAAGTTTTTATCCTGTCTATTAATTCCTGTACCTACAATACCAAGTAAAAATGCTTCTAGTTTTTTCACAAATGTGTTTTTCAACATTTTCTTCTTCTCATTATATATCATTTCCCAGAAGCATTTTACTTTCTTACAAGCCCACCACATATGGTAAAAGGTACCTTCTTTTTCTTTACATTTCCAACATTTATTGCTTACTTTATACATTTTGGCTAATTTTACTGCTGTTGTGTACCATCTATACATCATTTTCATTATCTTTTCTTGCAAAGCATTACACGCTGTAAAATTTACACCTTCTTTCCATAGCTTTCCCAATCTTCTAATTGTATATTGTAACCAAAGGCTTTAGCCCAATGTATCATTACTGATATCAAAGCCTTCAATCCAACGCACACTAACTTTGGACTAACCTGAGTGGGACTCGCGCTCAAAGAAATATTCATGGGACTTGTCTGTATGTATATTTTGGATCACAGGCAGGCAGTCCAGTCCACACGATGACTGAGCATTTTACTTGAACGGGATCAAGTTATAAAAATATAAGAGCTCTGCTGGATCACACCAAAATCATGTCTAGTTTGGCATCTTGTATTCCACTGTAACCAGCTAGGTGCTCATGGGAAGCCCACAACCAGGGAATGAGAACAGGAGCCTATCATGCGTCCTCCTCTATTACCTGGTGGTGTGTTTCCTAAAGTGAAGCTATCATGGCAAATAACAACTAATTGGAGCAGCCTCAGTGTATTTTTTCTGTTTATAAGCCAGCTAAGCTAGTGACCATCACCAAGCCTGTTTACATTCCAAGCCATTCCACATACATCAGGTTAACCAGCTTTGAATCCCAGTTGAATCTGATATCTGCTAGAAATGTAAAGAAAAAGAAGGCACCTTCTATCATATGTGGTGGACGTGTGAGGTAATACAGTAAAAGCATTTTGGGAAATGATATATAATGAATTGGGGGGGGGGTGTTTAAAATGTTTTCTGTAAAAAAACAACAACCAGAAGCTTTTTTATTAGGAATTGTAGGTACCAGTATTCGAAAGGATCAGAAAAGATTTTTATGTAAGTGACAACAGTCGCATGGATGTTACTAGCCCAGAGATGGGAAGAAGACAAAGTCCTTACCAGAGAGGAATAGCAAACTAAGCTGTTGGATTATGCCAAAACGGTAAAACTGACTGGAAATGGCAAAACTGATCACTGAAAATTACATCATCTTATAGTTTCTGCAAGTGGCATTAAAATGTTCATTTCTAAAAACAGCGCTAAGCTTCACTGTACAGTGGTACCTCGGGTTACATACGCTTCAGGTTACATATGCTTCAGGTTACAGACTCCGCTAACCCAGAAATATTACCTGGGGTTAATAACTTTGCTTCAGGATGAGAACAGAAATTGCACTGCAGCGGGAGGCCCCATTAGCTAAAGTGGTGCTTCAGGTTAAGAACAGTTTCAGGTTAAGAACGGACCTCCGGAACGAATTAAGTACTTAACCCAAGGTACCACTGTACACAGATAAAGCAGCCCTTTTCCCATTTACCGTAGTTTCCTGTTGGTGTTGTGAACACTTGCTAGTAAACCTGGATATTCATTTGCATTCCACTTACATTTTAACACAAATCTTAGGAAACAGAAGTGCAACTGTCCTTCCAAAATGAAGTTAACATTGAAAACGATGTTTTGTAACATATATTTTTGTTCTCTGTTGCATCCGGGACAGAGCCTCCCAATCCTAGCAATTTCTTAAGAAGTCTTTGGTCTCCTGCTCCCAGCATTGCTCTGTCAATAGCAGTTATGCTAATTGACCCGCTTCAGTAAAGAGAATTGCACCACAGGCAATCAGATGAGAAACTGCTTGGCTTCTTCGTTTTCGTGGTTGGTTATTACTGTGTAGAAAAGACAAATGGAAAAGACAGGTGTGGAATTTCTCCCTCCTTCAAATACTGTCATTCCAGCAGTTAGTTTCTTTTCTTTCTTTCTTTCTTTCTTTCTTTCTTTCTTTCTTTCTTTCTTTCTCCCTCTCTCTCTCTCTCTCTCTCCCCTACACCTATGTACAGTGGTACCTCAGGTTAAGTACTTAATTCGTTCCAGAGGTCTGTTCTTAACCTGAAACTGTTCTTAACCTGAAGCACCATTTCAGCTAATGGGGCCTCCTGCTGCTGCTGCGCCGCCGGAGCACAATTTCTGTTCTCATCCTGAAACAAAGTTCTTAACCTGAAGCACTATTTCTGGGTTAGCGGAGTCTGTAACCTGAAGCGTATGTAACCCGAGGTACCACTGTACGTTTTCCCTTTGACTATGTGGTGGAAATTTGTGCAAGAGTTGAGCAATGAAGTAGTGACATAAAGAGTCCTCCATTTCCAATGTTAGACTATTTTTGATTTATTGAACATACCGGTAAATGTTCACTGCAGTCTGCACAAATGTTCACTCTGTACCTAAGGATTGGGAGGCGGCCAATGTAATACCAGTATTATTATTTTTAAAGAGAATCCAGAGGGGATCTGGGAAATTAGTGGCGGGTTAGCTTAACATCTGTTCCAGGAAAACTGATGGAAAGCATGATTAAAGATTAAATTACCAAGCACATGGAAGAACAACTGCTGTAGAAGCAAAACCAACATGTCTTCTGCAAAGGTTAGTCCTGTCTCACTAACCTCTCACAGTTCTTTGAGAGGGTCCACAAGCATATAGAAAGACGTGATTCCATCAACACTGTGTACTTTGGCTTTCAAAAAACTTTTGATTAAGTTCCTTACCAAAGACTCACGAGTAAGCTCACAGCTATGGGTTGGGAGAAGAGGCCCCCTGGTGGAGTAGCAACTGATTAAGGAACAAGGGGGAAAGTAGGGATAAAATGAGTGTTATCCCTATGGAGGGATGTTCCCTTTTGTCTGCCAGAGATCAGTACTGGGGACCAGCGCTTTTTAACTTGTTCATTAATAATCTTGACTTGGGGGTGAGCATGAGCTAGCCAAGTTTGTGTGCAAATGAACCTAGCAGTGTTTAGCTTATTTCTTAACTGCTATTTTGTTAATCTTGCTTTATAGATTACGAATGACTCGTTGGTTTGTTAATCATCTAAAACGACGTTGCTGTAATTGTGAAGTTAAGCTCATTTTTTCAGTTGCTGGTTTTTTTAAATTGCTGGTTTGGTGTTTTATAGATAGTGATTGCTTTACGGATGATTTGTTAATCGCATTGCATGATTTACGACGTACTTGTGATGTTCTGTTCCATTATTATTACTTATTGTTTGTAGGCAGCTTTGAGATTCATTTGAAGGGAAAGCAGCATAGAAGTGCAACAAATAAAAAAATATTAAAAAATCAAGTTTGCCAATGACACCAAATTGTCCAAGGGAATTAAATCGAAAAGGGATTACAGGAGCTCCCGAAAGAATCTGGAGTTGAATGTACGTTGCTGTGCAGAGGAAATCAATAATAGCTCTGATCAGCTATTAAGAAAGGGGAACAGGAAACTTGGTTTAATTATCTCTTGATCCTCCTCCCTCCAGAACAGCTAACATGCAATTACTGAATATTTCACCTGTCTGCTAAATGCACGTTTAGCTGGCTCAAGACAACTGTGAGACCCCTTCAGGCATACTTTTTACAGTGCATTTATGAATGGTTCTCATGATGGAGCTAGGGAGATCATGAGAGATCCCACTTTCAATACTGTTCGTGATTGCAGAGGTTTGGGGATAAGATATACCATATTTTTCGCTCCATAAGACACACTTTTTTCTTCCTAAAAAGTAAGGGGAAGTGTCTGTGTGTCTTATGGAGCGAATGTGTGGTCCCTGGAGCAGCCCAGGGGCAAGAAGCAGATCATGCTCTCTTTTTTGAAAGAGGGAAGTGGGTGTTGGAACAAAGCCGCTGATCGTTTGCCGATCGGGGAGAGAGATAAGGGACGGTAGAGATAAAGGAGGCTGCCTGGGAGGGGGGAGGTAAAAACAGCAAACTTGCAAAGGGGGGAAACAGGAAGACTAAAGCAATAAGTAGAGAAATTAGAAAAAAAGGAGCAGCAAAAAACTGTTCTAGCTAAGGAAAAGATACTAAGGCAAACAAGAGGGAAGGGAGTGTTGAAAGGAAACAGCTGATCGGTGGGATCGGAAGAGAGATAAGGAAGGCTAGGGAGGCTGCCTGGGAGGGGGGAGGTAAAAGCCCATGGATCCTAAGGATTTTGGCATTGGGTCACCCCAAATTCACCATCAGATCACATAGCATGTCCATGGCTACAGCCTGCGCCCAAAAAATCACACACCCACTGTTGCGTGGGGCCGCAATGGCGCAAAAACGTGGTTACAAAGCACGAATCCACATGGATCCTCAGGATTTTTGCCACAGCATGAACCACAAATATCATACATGTACTGTTTTGTTCAGAATATTTTTTTTTCTTGATTTCCTCCTCTAAAAACTAGGTGCATCTTATGGTCAGGTACATCTTATGGAGCGAAAATTACGGTACTACTTTATTTCCAATCAGTGTATGTCCTGTAACTTTCTGCTGAAATCCTGTAACCTCTTTTATTACAAATGTTCTGGGGGTAGGTAGGGGTTTTATGTCCAGTTTCTCTTGAGTTCCCCTCCACACGGCAGTACAGTGGTACCTTGTTTCTCAAACACCTTGGTACTCAAACTCCTTGGTTCTCAAACGCCGAAAACCCGGAAGCAAGTGTCTTGGTTTTCTAACGTTTTTCGAAAGCTGAACGTCTGATGCGGTTGTTGGCAATTGTTTCCGGGGCGCCTGCACCAATCAGAAGCTGTGCCTTGGTTTTTGAACATTTCGGAAGACAAACAAACTTCCAGAATGGATTAAGTTTGGCACTCCCCCCCCCCCACTATTTCTTTTGCGTTTTTGTTTTTGAGGCTTCTTTGGTTACAGTGGTGCCTCGCAAGACGAAATTAATCCGTTCCGCGAGTCTCTTCGTCTTGCGGTTTTTTCGTCTTGCGAAGCACGGCTATTAGCGGCTTAGCAGCTATTAGCGGCTTAGCGGCTTAGCGGCTATTAACAGCTTAGCGGCTTAGCGGCTTTAAGAAAAAGGAAACAAACTCGCAAGAACTCGCAAGACGTTTCGTCTTGTGAAGCAAGCCCATAGGGAAATTCATCTTGCGGAACGACTCAAAAAACGGAAAACTCTTTCGTCTTGCGCGTTTTTCGTCTTGCGAGGCATTCGTCTTGCGAGGTACCACTGTAATTTGTTTTTGTGACTGTGTGGAACCCAGTTCAGCTACTGATTGATTGATTGATTGATTGTGTGACTGTGGAAATGGATAAAAGCGCCCCATCCAAACAATGACTATCATCAGTGCAAGTAAGAAAAAAAAATACCATATTTTTCCGTGTATAACACGCCCCTGTGTATAAGACACCCCCTTGGGGGGGGATAAAAATTAAGAAAATGGAGGGATACACTATCCGTGTATAAGATGACCCCCCCCCCAATTTTTAACAGAACTTTTAAAGAAAAAATCCTAGTCTTATACATGGAAAAGTACGGTAATTTTTATTTTTATCACCTACAATACTGTCTTATTTATTTTATAGTACAGTACATTGATTATTGCTTTCATTTTATGGATCAATGGTCTCATTCGATAGTAAAATTCAGGTTAAATTGCTGTTTTAGGAGTTGTTTTTAAAAGTCTGGAACGGATTAATCCATTTTGCATTACTTTCTATGGGAAAGCGCACCTTGGATTTGGAACGGACTTCTAGAATGGATTATGTTTGAGAACCAAGGTACCACTGCATGTCAGAACTAAGTATATGAGCAGCAAACGCCACTTATCCCAGATACCCCTAGTAGAGATACCTGCTTGCAACAGGCAAAAATTAATAACACTTGTTTCTAAAGTAGAACCTGGTAATGGACTCAAAATCCAGAACATCTGAGTGTTTGTTTGAGAGAAAGAAAGAACGTATTTCTAGCCCATAATGGAGGAAATACTGGGGTTCTGAGTAAGTCATCTAGTAACCAGATTGACATTTCTTCAGCATGGCTTATTGGTGATAATGAGGATTCAATAAAGATGATAAGATAGAACCAGAGCCTAAGAGTTAAAGAATTAAAGCTGCTGTATTTTGCTACTAGACAAAATATATGAAAACAATATCAGATGCTTGAGGAGGGCAGGGTGGAATATCCAAAAAAGAAGGACCTAACAAATTCTCTTTGATAACTAAACACAACGTCATGTTCCTTGCCTTTTGTAGATTTCTGAAAAACTTTTTTGGGGGCCCTTGCCAGTTAAGCAGAATTGTTATAATATAACCCTCCATACCTTCCCCAATTTTCACTGCTTTTTTCATTGGACTGAAAGGTCAAATTTGTAATTTCTCCCCTCCACACTGGTTCAACATGACTGTGGTGAATTATTCAGAAGTTCAACGACTTTTGGGGAAACAAAGGGACGCCGTTTGCTTTTTGATAGTTTGCCATTTAATTTTCTGGATTATAACGATATGAAACTGTTCTGAGATTGATTGTTCCTGACAATCTATTAGTACTGACAAAACAAATGCGAAGAAGTGAATAGAAAGTCAAGATATCTTACAAACTAAGATTCTGAGCTACTTTGGGATAAAACATGTATTGAATTTTTCAGGGGGCAGCTTTGATACTTCTGTCAGAATATGAAATGGTAGGGAAAAGAGAATAAAAACCTCCCAAATGTGAATTCCTTATGAAAGAAGACTGCTTTGAAGTGTTCTCAATGGCACTAGACTGCCGTAGCAGCTGAACTCCGGTTGTCTGAACAAAGATCAGTTTCTCTCTCTCTCTCTCTCTCTCTCTCTCTATATATATATCTTATGTTTCTTTGGCTGAGCAGGAAAAAGACTGTCCCAAGGAGTTGGGTCAAACATGTAATTGCCTTAATGACACTTGAAATTAGCCCAAAGCAAAATTTAAAATATATGGGTTAAGGACATAGGCAAATTGAGCCAGTTCAAATAGGCTGGCAAGTATGTCCACATGATAGAGATGTGAGCAGGTGCAATCCTTTGCTTGCGTGGATCATGCCATGTGTGATCCAGGCACCCTACAGTGATGCTTGATAATACACATACCAAATCCATTTTTTTTTGGGGGGGGGGGGGAATCCTCTCCAAAAAAAGGGGGAGAAGTAGAGAAAATTGCATTATTTATCTGTACACTCGCGTTATGCATGGTAGAGAATGTATACCCATGCAAAGACTCTCTCTAATCTGGTAAATGTCTGAACAAGGACAAAACCTTTGACTGCTATTATGAAGGAGGGAGAGATGAAGGGAGAGAGAGAGACTTACATTTACTTATGAAAAATAAATGTGTATCACAGTAAAGTCATATGACAGCATTCTCATTCACTGCATTGATCAAGTAGTCTGTGTAGAGAAGATTGGAACGAACATTTTTTTTAAAAAAAAGAATCAGCCCGTATAGTCAAAATAAATGTCTCATCCACACAAGTTACGGTCAACCTTTTGCCTCCAATTTTCGTTTTCATCATCTCGCTTCCAGATACGCAGAGATCAGGCACAAGGATCTGTCACAACTCATCAAACTGAAGGACTGAAGCTTCGTTCTTCACATGCTGCATTAGAAAAGAGCGGGATGGGCTGTAACCTGCCCAAGGCCAGCTTTAGCATTTTGTAGGCCCCAGAAAGAGAGACTGACAACCATGGATTCCTCACCTACCTCCAGCGCTTGAGAGTGCAACTGGCTTGTCAGGTAGGAGACAACCTAATTTTCCAGAGAGCCCTGCAGTGATGTTACAGTATGGGGCATCATTGTTGTTTAGTCGTTTAGTCGTGTCCAACTCTTTGTGGCCCCATGGACCAGAGCACGCCAGGCACTCCTGTCTTCCACTGCCTCCCGCAGTTTGGTCAAACTCATGCTGGTAGCTTCAAGAACACTGTCCAAGCATCTCGTCCTCTGTCATCCCCTTCTCCTTGTGCCCTCAATCTTTCCCAACATCAGGGTCTTTTCCAGGGAGTCTTCTCTTCTCATGAGGTGGCCAAAGTATTGGAGCCTCAGCTTCAGGATCTGTCCTTCCAGTGAGCACTCAGGGCTGAGTTCCTTCAGAATGGATAGGTTTGATCTTCTTGCAGTCCATGGGACTCTCAAGAGTCTCCTCCAGCACCATAATTCAAAGCATCAATTCTTCGGCGATCAGCCTTCTTTATGGTCCAGCTCTCACTTCCATACATCACTACTGGGAAAACCATAGCTTTAACTATACGGACCTTTGTTGGCAAGGTGATGTCTCTGCTTTTTAAGATGCTGTCTAGGTTTGTCATTGCTTTTCTCCCAAGAAGCAGGCGCCTTTTAATTTTGTGGCTGCTGTCATAGGAACCGGCAAGCCACTCCAGTATCCCTGCCAAGAAGACGCCATGGGGCATCATAGGAAATTTAAAATGGTCACCTGTTGCTGCCGCTGCCAGGTAAGCCTACAAAAGGCAGGTGGATGTAATTAGAGGTCACTCTGCCAAAAGTACCCTCAAAACTGGAGCTGTCTCCCCATGAGAGCCTCATGGTCACTACAGCCTGCTAAAACATCTTTTAGTCTTTTGTGCATGTCTAATCCCACACCCAAGGTACCCAAAAAGGTGGGTCTTGTTGGGTACCCTAAATGCCTCTAGTCACCTGTGGCCCCCTTGCCAAGCCATGGTCCTAGGGCATCATGTGACTATGCCAGTGTGTGATTCAATAAGCATTCTTGTGACTATTTTAAGTTATCTCCAATATTGGCCTTGGCTTCATACCAAATGACCACTCTTGGACTATTTCAGTGAAAATAGTGAAGAATGCAATGAAGCAATGAAATTACATCAGTTCTTCACATGCAGACTTGCTGCTGGGAAATAAAGTGATACAATTGTTTTATTACATTTAAGCAGAAGATCAAATTGAAATTCATTATAGTACATGTTCAGCCAAGAATTTATGTCCATTAACTTGGTGAAAGCTGTATGTGTTTGTATATATTTTATAGGCTTTGCCTTCGAGTTTATTTTGAAGGAGAATGGGCATACCTATCTGCAAAAGTTCAAAATACTATTGTCCCCCGTCTATAAGTTTTGTCAAGAATTAATATTGGCGTTAGGGAACTTGAGCACACTCACCAGTTTTCAAAACAATACTAACCATTTACAATAGACAAGGGCTCTGGCTAAGCCTCAGTCTTCATCCTTCAAATAGATTTCATTTATCTTTATACAGATGCAAAAACAAAGCCATAGCAAGCTCCCCATTGCGGCCAATGGGGAGGGGAGAGAAATATAATAATATAACCTTTCAAAATGTCATAGAAGAAAACGCAGCAGATAAAAAGTTTGCAAGCTAATGGAGATACCTTCAAGATCACTTCACCTTCCAGGGGAATCGTATTTCCCTCTCCACTTGTGTTGCCGAAAGGTTTTTATTACCACCCTGTCTTTCTGAAACGCCATTTCTCTTACAAGTGACAATAGTTGTCAAATTCAGATGCAAAGATTTGAGATGATAACAAGCTCCCAAGGCCTTTATTTCTACGCCACTCTCTCTTCATTGCTTGCTTGTTTTCTACTGCTGCCTCTGCCGTGAGGGAAATCTCCTTGACATCACTGATAGGGAAAAGCAGGAGGCTTTAACAATAACAGGGTAATTGAATGGAGGGGGGGGGAATAGATGTGCAGCCTCCAACCTCCATCTCTTTGACCTGAACCCTCTTCAACGAGTAACAATGAGAAACATACTAGCATAATTCTAGAACTTTCCTAGCACGTTGATATTGAAACAATGTGGAACTCCTGAACTAGCGCAGTGGTTCTCAAAGGGTTTGGTGTTCCACGTTGGTGTGATAGGAAGATTTAAGGACAATCAATATTATATTTTTGGAATGATTCATGTTCTCATGTAGCTGCATTGGTTTATCCTTTCTGGATGTCCCATGATCTTGTTATAAAGTAGTAGTGTTCTAGGTTATAAATAAAGCACTGTTAGTTGTCAGGAGCATCCTACACGCGAGTAGAAACCTGGCAGAGACACATGCCCAGCGGGCATGTTCTCTCCCTCCTGGTCGGTCGTTTGGGAGACTCAAAGTCTTTCTCCAGCCCGAACATCACAGCGATTGATGCCTCAGAGATATCAGCACACTTCAGGATCAGCAGAGTGTTAGCAGTCAGCCTGACAGACTCAGTAACGCAGCAATATTGGCTAAACTACTTTATTTACATATAATACACTCAGAGCATTCTGATCCTTCCCCATCAGCATCAAACAGCAAAGAGAAGGAACACAGGACAAAAAGTCCTACATCACGGAAATACAGTAATACAAACATCCTGTCTCCGTCACTTCCCACAATGTGGAATGAAAACATACACCGTCATGTGCGAAAAACAATCCCATGACTGCAAGCACGGGAAAGGAATCCTAACAGTTTGGTGGGAGCAGGTTTTTATTCCAGAAATGTGGCCCAGAGGGGGTGGAGGAATTAAGAAACACTGAACCTGGGTACAGCACTGGGGCGAAACAAGGCTCATCCATCGACTTGTCCCATGGGGTTTTGCCTTTGCTCCACTGCTTTCCCCAGAAAACCCACTCATTATTGCTAAATCAGGTTCCGATTCAGCACTTATCCACATGATCCAGTTACCACCAAGCTGAACTAAGGTAATACATTTCATTGTGGGGCTGTCTTTGAAAACCATACAGAAATTCCCACTAGAGCAAACTGCAGCCACCTAGGTGCTAGTGGGGGTTCAAAGTCCTAAATGGTTTGTAACCTAGTTGCCTTAAGGACTTCCTTAACCATACTGACTCTGCCTGTGCACCTAGATTAGCTTCAGAGGTCCTGCTTGTGTGCCCACAAGTCATGCCTCCTCAGAATTGGCCCGCTAATTATGGAAATCCCAATTAACTTTGACCTGTCATCTTCAGACATTTAAGACGGGCTTGGAAATCTCTCTTCACTGCTACCTTTCTTTAAAAGTGTTAATGGCTCTCACAATAATTCCATTCATAATTGACATGCCTAATATATCTACTATCTGGTAACACTCTTTTTTTAAAAAAAAATCATTTCTTCTTTATTAGTTGGTTTTGTGATGGCTTGGCCCTAAAAACTGGTTTTTATTTATTTATTCATTGGTTTATTCGAAAGCATTTCTAAACCTCTTAATATTTTAACAAATCTCTAAGCCATATACACTATGCCCAACAGAGAAACAATGTCCATTAAAACAAACATACAACCTAAAACCAATAAAGAACATACAACAGATTCAGGGGTCCATACATATAAAACCTGGACCACTCATGCAGGTCAGGGATAGCCAGTGGGGAAAAGATTAGTCTTTACAAGATGGCTGAAACAACTGGTTGCTGCTGCCTTAGGTACAGAAAGGCATTCTACTGTACTTTGAAGGAAGGAAGGAATGGACAAATGTTGAAGATGAAATAATACAGTGGTACCTCGGTGCTCGAACATAATCCATTCCAGAAGAGTGTTCGAGTTCTGAAACGTTCAAAAACCGAGGCGCAAAGGGCTGTGAGCAATTCAATTGAGAAAACTGGGGGGAAAAAACAGTGGAAGCCGTTCAACTTCCAAGGCGTGTTCGAAAACGGAAGCATTTATTTTCGGGTTTTTGCCGTTCAGGTTCCGAAACGTCCATCAACGGAGAAGTTCGAGAACCAAGGTACCACTGTACCTACCTCCTTCCTCCCCCCCCCCCCTTTAAAGCTTTGAAGAAAAGAAAACTCTTCTTGTCACCTGCTATCCCTTTCTCAGATAAATCTTACTCTGGCCTCCCAATCTTACTCTAGCCTTCCATCCACCTGCAGAATTGATACCCAAATCTGAAAGACTCAGGCAGCCAGTTGTAATGTCCAGATTCAGAGACCATAAGCCACTGAATCCCATCTGCTTGGGGCAACAACAAGAGAGGAGTGATGTCTTTGTGTCCTGCTGGCATCTGGCATCTGGCTGGCCAAAACTGGATAGAGACTGCTAGGGTAGATGGCTCTTTTGTCTGATTCCCCAGAACTCTTTTTAGGTTCCTAAATTATTTTATTCAAAGGTAGAGGTAGCCGATGTGGTTCCTTCTAGATGTTATGAACTCCAAATCCCATCAGCACCAGTGTATGGCCAAGGATGATGGGAGTTGTTGTCACAACATCTGAAGAATGCTACATTGGCTACCACTCTTCTAAGCAATAATTTAAGATTTTTTTAAAAATGTTTTATTTGTTTTCAATCTGTTGAGCACAATGGGACCAGCATCCACAATAGCCTGTTGCTAGACTAACACAGATTTGTGCAGGACGCGGGTGGCGCTGTGGGTTAAACCACAGAGCCTAGGACTTGCCGATCAGAAGGTTGGCGGTTCGAATCCCTGCAACGGGGTGAGCTCCTGTTGCTCGGTCCCTGCTCCTGCCAACCTAGCAGTTCGAAAGCACATCAAAAGTGCAAGTAGATAAATATGTACCGCTCTGGCATTTCCATGCGCTGCTCTGGTTCGCCAGAAGCGGCTTAGTCATGCTGGCCACATGACCCGGAAGTTGTACGCCGGCTCCCTTGGCCAATAAAGCGAGATGAGCGGACCTAATGGTCAGGGGTCCCTTTACCTTTACCTCTACTTAGTTATAACGATGTACCTTCCTTTCAGCATCTCCTGTGAAGTATGTTGATTTTACTGACGTCATTCTCTGTGATTACATTTTGGTTTCCGAAAATATCACCACATTGTCTTCTCAGAATTAGTTTCCAGAATAATTAGAAGAAGTGATGGATTATAAACAGGCATACACACACACACACACACACACACACACACACACAAAAACGGCTGAAAGATGACAGGAAGCTAAATATTATGCTTGGAAGTCATTGGTGGCTTTCATTATTTCGTCTTGCACTGACATCTCCCCACCCCTTGCCTTTTATACTTTTCCAGAATCCAGGACAGCCAGAGTAAAGCAATTACAATTTGCCTAGTCAATTATCAAACCTATAGAACCTCATTTTCCTACACCTGTTTATTTTTAACACAGCTTCTTTAACATCACTTGGTCTTAAAAAAATAAAAACCAGAGAATAAATGTGGGCTACAATAAGCCCATATGATTGTTATATCCAAGTTTACAAGAACCGTGGACAATGATTCTTACACAGAGGTAGCTTCCGCAGACGTAAACCAGCTACACAGCTGCAAATAAAACATTTTAAATGTGTTGTAAAGTGCAATGTACAAATGTGACACTAGATGGTGAACATGAGCTATGCAAAATTCAATGTATTTTTCAAAACTTTTTTTAAAAAAGCATTTTCACAGCGTTTTTTTATAGGATCCTGCCTGTGGAATCTAGCAGACGTCAAGTTGATCCAAAGTACCGTCCAGTGCAAGAGAAAGCACTTGGTGGACCACCTTAAGAAGAGGCCTATATGCCCATAAGGATAGAGATGGGGTGAACTTCTCCAGCAAGAAATTGATTTTTAGACTGCCCTTCAAATGAAATTAGAACCAGGCACCATTTTTCTATAAAGTTGTGGCGTTTGCCCTCCTAGGTGGGTCATAAGGAAAGGGTTAAATGAGTGTGACGTGATTGGCCAGTGGGAACCTAAGGGGAGGAGTTAGAGTTAGAGTTGGAGTTGTTGGGAAGTTAGTTGGGAGTTGGAGAAGGAAGAGGGAGGATAAGTCTGTGGATTGGTCTAGTTTTGATGTGTGAGAGTGAGAGAAATTGTTAGGAGGAGTCAGATAGGCAGTTGGGATAATCAGTTAGAAGTTATTAGGAAGGTGTAGGCCAGTATAGAAACTAAGATTAAGAAACTGACAAGAAAAATGATCTAAAACCATAAACTTGTTCATGCTTACAAAATAAACTTGATTATTGGTTTTAATGTTAACAACTGTCTGGATTCAGTGTGTACCCGAGAGAAACGGGCTGGTGGCAGCGGGGAGGTGACCATAGTGGTGGCACAGGGATCAATAGACCGTCAAACATCTGGGGACACTGTGTGATCGCCACAAAAGTCATTATCAAATCCGAAATTAGATGAAGCTTTTAATGATGTGAGAACTTCCCCATAGCATGTCATACTGTCATTGGATAACTAGAGCCTTGATAGAAGCAAAGTCCTTTTGGCCCCCAAGCTTCATTCACCCTTGGCCAGCCCTCTTGGGGCTACATGCGCACAGTGTGCTTGGCCAAAAGTAGATGTAGCTACCCCACGCTCCCCATCAAACACTGTCACATGCACACAGATACAGGCACACAGCCTCCCTGGGGACCCTGGTGGGGTCTTGGGGGAAGCAGAAAGCTTTTTGAGGGGTGAACCTGGCACCCAAACTGGAGGTTAAAGGTAAAGGGACCCCTGACCATTAGGTCCAGTCATGGCCAACTCTGGGGTTGCGGCACTCATTTCGCTTTACAGGCCGAGGGAGCCAGCATTTGTCCGCTTCCACAGACAGTTTTTCCGGGTCATGTGGCCAGCATGACTAAGCCGCTTCTGGCGAACCAGAGCAGCGCATGGAAACGCCGTTTACCTTCCCGCCGGAAGGTACTTATCTACTTGCACTTTGACATGCTTTTGAACTGCTAGGTTGGCAGGAGCAGGGACTGAGCAACGGGAGCTCATCCCGTCGTGGGGATTTGAACCGCTGACCTTCTGATCAGCAAGTCCTAGGCTCTGTGGTTTAACCCACAGCACCACCCGCGTCCCAAGTGGAGGTTAACCGCCCTTTATACTCTTCAATCTTACTGCAAACTGTTGGCTATTGAAGATCGACCTATCCTATTTACATTGCCAGTGACAAATCCAAAGATTAAAGTGGCAGGGAATGCTTGACACATTTTTTTAATTGATATGGAGATTAGCGCATAAAACAGTAATTAAGAAATAATTCACACAAATATGCAGCTGCTTTGTGAAGTAAGTATGTGCTAATAGGCTCACCGACAGCTTCATTCTAACCTCTGAATCTCATGGCGTATAGCACCATATTTAAGGTTTTGAATTATGGTGCTGGAGGAGACTCTTGAGAGTCCCGTGGACTGCAAGAAGATCAAACCTCTCCATTCTGAAGGAAATCAGCCCTGAGTGCTCTCTGGAAGGACAGATCCTGAAGCTGAGGCTCCAATACTTTGGCCACCTCATGAGAAGAGAAGACTCCCTGGAAAAGACCCTGATGTTGGGAAAGATGGGGGGCACAAGGAGAAGGGGATGACAGAGGACGAGATGGTTGGACAGTGTTTTCGAAGCTACCAACATGAGTTTGACCAAACTGCGGGAGGCAGTGGAAGACAGGAGTGCCTGGCGTGCTCTGGTCCATGGGGTCACAAAGAGTCGGACACAACTAAACAACAACAATAGGCTTACCGACAGCTTTATTCTAACCTTTGAATCTCATGGCATATAGCACCATATTTAAGGTTTTCTGCTCTGATATTCTTCATTCCCTTTTAAGGCTAATGGTCATCATAATCCAGCCAATGTTGCTTCTTTGAATAGGAGAGCTAAATTCATACTTAATGATCCCAGTAACATTAATGAAACTTAGAACCAATGTACTGCCCTCCGGGGAATCCCTCACTTCGGAAAGCAAGTTGGGGGATGTTATAATTGAATGCTGCAATGCAACTTGGCACACCCTGTACATAAAAGCTATGTTACCCCTGTGAAGTTAGCTAAAATGTATAAAATAAGTAATAAATGGAAACGTAAAGAAAAGGAAGGAACTTTTTATCACATGTGGTGGGAATGTAAAAAAGTGAAAAACTTCTGGGAAATGATATATAATGAGATGAAAAAGATATTGAAATATACATTTATTAAGAAACCAGAAGCATTTTTACTTGGCATTGTAGGATATGGTGTTAATAGACAGGATTGTAAGTTGTTTTTATATGCAATGACAGCAGCAAGAATATTATTGGCACAAAAATGGAAGCAAGAAGAATTACAGACGAAAGAAGAACAGCAGACGAAATTGATGGACTATGCAGAATTAGATAAATTAACAGGAAGGATTCAAAACCTGCGGGACCAGAGATTCTTAGAAGACTGGAGTAAATATATGAACTATTTGAAAAGTAATGGTAATGAACAGATCACACTAGTAGGATTGCAAGAAGTTTTGTAATGAGGACTATTTGAAATATTGCAAGAAAGACTATGAGAAGAATTGTTAGTTAATGATAATTAAGAGTAATAGAGAAATTAAGAAACGCAGAATAAGTGATAAAGAACGAAAAATCATCAGAGGTGTTGATGGAAGTCTAAAATATTGTATAAGATAAGAAGTTATGTTATATGATTGTTGGAAATATGTTATAAAAAACAATAAAAATGTAAAAAAATAAAAGCTAGCACATGCCTCCTGACATGCTTGCTTTCTATGGGCAGAGAAATTTTGACCTCACATGCACTATACATTGAAATCACTGGTGCCACCTGAACAATCACTGTTTCCCCCAAAGATGCCTGGGAAATGTAGTTTGCAAAGGGTGCTGGGAGTTTTTAGGAGACTGCTCTTTCCCTCAAAGAGCTACAGTTCTCAGAGTTCCCTGGGAAGAGGGTGTGGTGTTAACATATGAGAGTGCTGGAGGTGAAATAGTTAAACAAGTTACCCAATCAGAACCCGGGGGTGGAGTCAGAGGAACTATAAAACCAGCTCTGGGAGGGGCGAAGGGAGGAGTTAGTTGGGGTGGAAGTGAATTGGGATAGAGTTTGTGGGCAGGTTGAGTTAGTGCAGTCAAATAAGCTGAGTCAGGAACAGTTAGGAAGACAAGTAAATATCTGAGAGGTGGTTTAGTGAGTGAGAGCAGGTAGCAGAAATTATAGGTCTGGATAGGCACCCTATGATTTTAATTGACCGATACCGTTTATGAAACCACATGCTTATTAAACTGCAATAAATAAACAAAAGTTTATGTTCCAATTTAACCCTGACTGGACTCAGTATTGTACCAGGTAGGGCCTGGGTGGTGGCAGCGAGAAATAAAGTGGTGGCACAGGGATCAATAGACGGTGAAACGTTTGGGGACCCTGTGTGATCGCCACAGAGGAATCAGCTGTTAAACAACTCTGGGAATCGTAGCTCTGGGAGGGAAATAGGATTCTCCTATCAACTCTCAGCACCCTTAACAAACAGCTCCTGGGATTCTTTGCAAGAAGCCATGAAGTGGTACGATACAGCTTTAAATGTGCTGGTGGGGCCTGACACTGTTTCTGTCTAACGAAAACAATATAACCCTACTGCATCAGTGAGGATGAAACGGCTCTATGAGACTATATAATTTGAGATGGATGTTGACTCTCACATGCAAATACATTGGCGACAAAAATATACATATGGGAGCCTTCCAGTGTTTAGTGTGTGACTACCCACTCCAATTGCACTACAGCAGCAACATTTATCATGGCCGCATAACGAGCTGACACAGAATTAGATTTCACATTTAACACAGAAAGTTCAAGAGGGAAGACACGATAACGCAAGATGAACCCGTCTTATTGTGATGAATTGATTTCATTCTGGCCTACAAAATGCATCTATCTGGATTAAATCCTCAGAAAAGCAAATGGAGCCGTTGCATGCTATCTGACGCCCACGGAAGGTGTCAGTTCTTAGACTTAATGAAGAGTTAGCCCTGCTGTTGCTGGGTTATCTATATGCTCACCTACATAAATGGGGAGAAGGCAACAATGGTGTAAAGTTAGGGCTGCCAGCCTGCCGTTATTTTACTGATCTGATGCCCTCAAAACCCCTGCCGTTCTCACAGTAAATCAGTATCGGCAGCAGAGAAGTTGTTGCAATGCTTTTATTTCGAGCTGCTCATAGGATCATAGAATTGTTACGCTTTAAGGGACTCTGAGGATCACCAAGTCTAACCCGGAAATGCAGGGATCTCTACCACATCTTCATATGAAATGAAATTTAAAAAGTGGCAACTGCACTTGATTTCTCCCCTCCTCCTGCTCCCCTGTTTCCTCATGTGTTGTGCCTTTCAGATTGCAAGCCTGAGGAGAAAGGGGCCACCTTACTACCGATTTGTGTAAGTCACTTTGGGAACCTTTTCAGCTAAAAAGCCGCGTGAGAATGCATTCAGTAGATAAATTTTAGCTGTCGTTTATCACTAAAGTTGCCTGAAGATCTTCCTTGCTCTTAATCATCGTTGAATATTTGCGCCAGGCATTTTGACTGACCAATAATAGCATGCGACAAACCTGTGAACAATCCTGTTCAGTTTAGGATAGACATATTGGCTTCATGTGAACATAAATGCTAAACATGATACATGAATGAGCCTTACCTCCTTCCCGGTTCCTACACACACACTCCCATCTCATGTCCTGTGGCTAGAAGGGGAATTCTGGAAGGTTTTGTTTTTCATTTCCAGTTAGCCATCCAAACTGGGGCTCAAACGCAAGCTTCAAATTGTGGTTTGTGATTCCTGCTTCTTTAAACTAACCATGGTTAGTAATAACCATGGTCCTTGGTTTGGATGGAACTGGAAACCACAGTTAGTCGAGCGAGCTGCAATTCCCTTTCCTACACAACTACTGAGTGTGCAGCAGCCATTGGGCCACCCTATCAGGGAGGACTGAGCTATGAAAAATGTGTCTCCCCCCGCTGAATCAGGAAAGCTGCAGGGTATGCTATCAATTACCTCTACTTCTATGTAAGTGATGTTTTCATTTGGCTTAATCAATGCTAAATTTAGAGGCTTCACCTCTGGTTTATGTACAGTTATCAGCTTGCTGTCAAGCAAGTCCTTTTGCCATGTGGCCACTCCTGCAGCGAGCGGAGGCTACCTATAATTATCACAGCCCATGTGTGCGAGCCAGTGGCAAAATCCCTTGGTGGATAACAAGGCAAAAATTAAGAGGTAAGGACCAAAAGACAAGAATCGCCTTTGGCAACGAGAATAACAAAAATCACGCACGGGGCTGAAAGATACAGGCCTGCTTTGTATCTTTACCATGGTAAAGAATTGCATGCATGGACTTCCGGGTTGGCGCCTCCGGCAATGGCAGAGCTCCTCCGATCAGGAGGAACTTGCTCCGTGGAAAGCAGGGTCTGACCGCCACGGCGAAGGCGGAGACCCATTGAAATCACAAGCGGGAGAAGCTTGTGAACCTGGGATTCGGCTGGCACCTTTTGCACCTCCCCTACTCGCGGGGAAACCCTGTTTTGGGGATCCGGAGCGACGTGGGGTGAGTGGCGCGGTGCTTCGAGTTGACTGCTTCTTTCACGGAGTGAAGCCTCATTGCTGTTGCCGGAGAGCGCTGACTTTTTCCTGTGGACAATTGGACTTTAAACAACTACCCGTGAGTAGAACGGAAAATTGGATCTTTAAATACCTTAATTTGGCACCGAAGCGGTAAGGTCTTAAACAGGAAGTCCGCCTTCCGCTTTTGTAAATAGATTGAAGCAAAGACGTTACAAGCTAAAGTCTTTGAAAGCTTTTGGCAAAGGATTTAATTTCCATCGGTTAAAATTACAAAACCCCCCTTGGAAGCAGGAGAAGAGGGGGAAAATTTTGGACCTAGCGAGCCTGCAGGAGAGAGTCAAAAATCAAATTACCACTGCTCTGAACCTGGAAACGGGCTGCCAGAAAGAGTTCACTAACTGCGAACAGAACATATTTGACAGCTAGCTAAATAAGAGAAAGATACTGTTTCCATTGCCCTCTTCTGTGTTTAAAAAGGAGGAAAAGTAACTGAAAATTGAAACTATTTTTATGGTTTGAGTTGTGTTTTGAAAGGATTGATACAAGTGGAGACTGTTTCCCTCTAGAGGGAGCTTTTGAAACTGTTACAGGAGTGTAACTGGGGAATCGCCAGCTGCAAGATAAGGAATTGTGAGAACCAGAGATTGACCTTGGACCATTTAAAAATGTTAACAGGAGAAGCCATTGTGACTGTATTATGTAAGATAAGCTATTCGCTGGAACAGCTTCATAAGAAGATGGATGACATGACTTTTAAAATTGATAACTTAGAACAGAAAGTGATTAATTTGAGACAAAAAGTGAGCACCAACACAGAAATAATTCAGGACTTGGTACAGGAATCTACTTTGGCAGGACAAATGGTGGAGGAGAAGGAGAAAGCTGTTGTTGTTGAACCTAAAGTAATACAAGCGGGATCCTTAGTTTTACAGAAGCAAATTGAGGACTACAAGTTGAGGCCTTTTATGATTGAATCTAGAAAAAGTCAGATTTTGAGGATTGGATCCCGGCTTGGACTGAAGAAGGAAAGTTGGAAAGATCCCTCTATGCAGGGATTAACTGACTTTTGGGACATGGACTTGGGCCTGGAGGAGATTGAAGTTCTGGGGGCCTTTGGATTTGGAGGAATCTTGAAACATGTCCTGAAACACTTTATGGATCTTAGCTTCAACTATGGAAATTTGGCTGACCTGTCCAGAAGGAATAAAAGTATTGTTAGGTTGGAGTTTTCCCGAGATTTGCTCTTTAGCATTAAAGAATATGAAGAAGACTTGCAGAAGGGACCTGGAAAAGAGTTAAGAGCTTCGGACATAAGATCTCCAGGTTGATGGACTATATGGAATTGACGGAAAGGACTGGCAGAATCCGAAACCAGGGAGAGGAGATGGTGGAAGAAGATTGGAAAATTTAAAGCTTATATATAGAAATATTGTAAAATTAATGAGTGATAGAAAAATGGTGGAATGATATTTTATGGATTTAGCAGAAATGTTATAAGGAGTTAAGCATATATAAGTATTTTAGTTTTAATGGAAAATAAGGTTAAAAAATATGTTATTTACAATATGATAGAAAATAGAGAAAGATGGAAAGGATTTGCTGAAACAATTAATAGAAGTGGAATACAAAAAGGGAGGTGAGAGGAGGTCAAGGAAACAAGGGAATGAAAGATAGAGTATGGAAAAGGTGTGATGTATGTTTTTAAATTGTTTTTGTTTTGTTTTATTTAGGGTTAGGGATTGGGTTTTGTTTAGTTTAGCTTAATGTGTTTAGGTTTAGGTTGTGTTTTGTATTGTCTATATATTGTATTGTATTTTTTTTTCTCTTTTGTTTTTTCTCTTTTGTCTTCTTTTCTTTTCCTTTCCTTTTTTGTAATCTTTAAAAGTAATAAATATTATTTAAAAAAAAAAGAATTGCATGCATGTAGGAATGATCGCTGGGTTGCGGCGCACACTCCCGCCAGCGGGTCGCCTCAGCTGTCTGCACATGTGACCTTGGGGTGTGGAGCACACTCCCCCTCACAGATAAGGCCACAGCTGTCTGAACATCTTGCCCTCTGTCTGACCTTTTGCAGTCTCAGTAGTCTGCCGTGTCCTGTCTGTGACCTTTGTCTCTGAGACCTTTGTCTCCTTCGTCATACATTGTGCAAGGGGGAAATGACGCGGTGGAAACAGGTGCCAAAATAACTTTGTACCACCCCACGATCTCGGGACTGGAAGATGTGTAAAGGTCACAGCCCAAAATGTATCTGCGTGGGTTTGCATATTGTGTCAATAAAAGGAGCCTGCACAGAGCTAGCTGGCAGCTTGCTTGTGCACAGCTCACCTGCATTATCAACTCCTGCCTCATGTCCTTGACTTCACATGCACGCCCTTCCACTTCCTCCCCATGCAAGCAACGTGTGAGATGCAAACTCTGCACAGAGGCAGGATTTGCATTACTCTTCCCACGAAAGAGGACGACCATAACATCAAGCCCCTTAATTAATAATAATAATAATAATAATAATAATAATAAACCCCGCCCAACTGGCTGGGTTTCTCCAGCCACTCTGGGCAGCTCCCAGCAGGATATTAAAAACATGTTAAAACATCAAACATAAAAAATTTCCCTAAACAGGGCTGCCTTCAGATGTCTTCTAAAAGTCAGATAGTTGTTTATTTCCTTGACATCTGATGGGAGGGCGTTCCACAGGGCAGGTGCCACTACCAAGAAGGCCCTCTGCCTGGTTCCCTGTAACCTCACATCTCACAGTGAGGGAACTGCCACAAGGCCCTCAGAGCTGGACCTCAGTGTCCCGGCTGAATGATGGGGGTGGAGATGCTCCAGGTATACTGGACCGAGGCCGTTTAGGGCTTTAAAGGTCAGCACCAACACTTTCAATTGTGCTCAGAAACGTACTGGGAGCCAATGTAGGTCTTTCAGGACTGGTGTTATATGGTCTCGGTGGTCACTCCCACTCACCAGTCTAGCTGCCGCATTCTGGATTAGTTGTAGTTTCCGAGTCAGCTTCAAAGGTAGCCCCAAGTAGAGCCCATTGCAGTTGCATGGGTCAGGCTCTAATTTTGCTGTCTGGTAAGCGGAAAGTGTGCAAGTATTAGCACAGCCCAAGCCAGCATGACCTATGATCAGAGGACATCAAGAGAGACATGCCTACTTTGGACCACACATACTGCAGGCATCCCTGCTGTGAACTATATCAATTGTCTCTAACCTGGGGCCCTGCAAAAATTTGGACCAACTCCCATCTACCTGGCTGGGGCTGATGAGAGTTGGAGTCCAAAGCATCGGGGGGAGGGGGATAGGTTGGGGAAGGCCAAAGTATATTATCTGAAATTTTTAAGATTAATTAATATCACAAACATTATGCTGATTCTTTTTTGTTATCCATTTTACCCATCAAAGATTTAAAGTTGCAGGTATCTGCCAAATGATGCATTAATTTAGATTTAGGCAATATTTTATTAACTATCGTGCCAGATCCCAGTCTCATTCCAATTTTCCAGCAGAGTCCACACAGTTTACCCTGTCTTATACAAATGCATAGTTGGCTCACTGAACATTCATTGATATTTTCTATAATCTTTCTAATTGGTTAAGTATTGCTGGCATTTGGAATAATAATATTAACAGCATTGTTAGAGTAATTAAGGAAATGGAGAAGCTCTCCAAAGGATGTTCTTTAATAAAATCTCAATATTCTTAAGCTTTCATCTTCAGAATGAGTTTAAAATAGTGCCCAAGAAATGCATTATTTGAAAATGGAGCTGAGTTAATTATTATTTCGATTTGGTTACAATGAAATAAAATAGTGGGTGTGTTATTTTAATTCACGCTGCAGATATTACTTACTTATTTATGTCCTTGTACTCACAGTCCACCCTTCTTCCTCCCATTGGGAGCCTGACCCCATTAGTAAAGGCATGACCCTGTTAACCTCTTATTTGATGTTCTCAGGCCCCAGAAAGCTTTGAGAATTGGGCACAACAACTCCAGAAAAACTATATATATATAAACATTTGAACTGAATTCATAAATTGCCCCAGACATATTCCAAACCATATCCTGGTTCCAAGCTTGCTGGCTATATCTGCTTCAGCAATTCCCACTATAAAGTTTCACCAGTTTAATCTACTGCCACGCATCCACCGAGATAAAACCACAAAGCCAAAGAGCCAGTCTATTCCGAACTTAAAAATGGAAAGCGTCATGCTGGTGGTCAACAAAAGAAGTTTAAAGACTATCTCAAGGCGAATCTTTAAAAATGTAGTATAAACACCAACAATTGGGAAACACTGGCCTGCGAGTGCTCCAGTTGGAGAACAGCCTTTACCAAAGGTGTTGTGGGCTTTGGAGACACTCGAACTCAGGATGAAAGGGAGAAACGTGCTAAGAGGAAGGCACGCTTGGCAAATCCACACCGTGATCAACTCCTGCCTGGAAACCAATGTCCAAACTGTGGAAGGATGTGTGGATCCAGAATTGGCCTCCACAGTCACTTACGGACTCATAAAACCGTGTTTATGGAAGACAATCTTACTCGGCTACGAGTCATTGCCAAAGAAGAAGACAACTTTTCACATCTTCCAAGCACACTGCCAGCAGGCAGGGGGCCAGCTGAGGTGGCCTTGTGACTGCCTGGTGCATTCTTTTCATATATGAGGGGCTCCTAGTGATGTATGGAAGTGAGAGCTGGACCATCAAGAAGGGGACGACAGAGGATGAGATGGTTGGACAGTGTTCTCGAAGCTACCAGCATGAGTTTGACCAAACTGCAGGAGGCAGTGGAAGACAGGAGTGCCCGGCGTGCTCTGGTCCAGGGGGTCACGAAGAGCCAGACACGACTAAACGACTAAACAACAACAACAACATGAGGGGCTCCATCTGAATGCTCTCCGCTTTTGTGACTCAACTTTTTAAAGCACCACCTCAAGCATGTGAAAGAGCTGCTTCGTGTGCAATTTTTGGACCTGCCGTTGCCCTTTACATAGCTATGGCTGCCACGGTTGAAAGTTAAGAGTTGGAGGGTGTGCAGATAGTTTGATGGTGAAAATATTGTAGCTTGTCTGTGCAAAGGGGCAAAGAGTAGTGGCTGTAAGTATAAAAATATAATAGGCAGACTCTCCATTCCAAACATTTTGCACCAAACCTGCTGTGTAGCATATGAGGCAGGAATATTTAGAAATTCATTTTCTGCCTGTTGCCTTATCAGTTTCTCTCAGTTTCGGAAAGACACAATAAGGAATTTATTTGAACTTAATCTGTCATTCCCACCCCCCTCCCATCACTCTAAGTTGCTGTCAGAGAGAGAAAACTCTTTTGTTCTTACTCCAGAAAACAAAGTCACAAAGGTATTAAATTGAGCAGGTGCTTTTTACGAAATTATTTTCTGGAGCTACATTCTGAAGAGCCAAAATGTCTTTCCCTTTGTCTAAATGTAACAAAAGAAGCCCAAAGGGACCACCAAGTTAATGAGTGATTTAAGTCTACATGCATGCATATGGCTTTTATCTGTGCAGATTCCCACAGTCCCAGTGGGTGCAATGATCACACTTCTGTGATCTATGGTCAGAAATCAAAGGGAAGTCACACTGGCATGTAATTTCTGACTACTTATTGTCATTACCCCGAAGTCCACTAGTGACCAGGCCCCAGGTTCAAAAGCTACATTGCCATTGGCTGAGGGAAGCAACCAGGTTCCTGCTCTGAGCCCAAATACTGGTGATTAGAGACCCACTAAAACTGAGACTGGCACCAACAGGCCACCAAACTGGATCCCACAGCACCAAGGTTCATAGAACCAGAGGAAGAACCCTTCACAAGTATTTCCCCTTAGGAACCAAGTGTCTCTGACACAACTTGCTAGTCCAGCGCCACCAGGAACATACCAGGCAGGAGACCATAGAGGAGAGGAGACACACCCATTTCCAAGCCACTGTGTTAGCTCTTTATGGGTCTACAGTTCTCCAAGAGAAGAGGAGGATTTGAGAGGTTGACTATGGGCAGAGGCTCAAAAGCCTCAGCTCACCTCTTGTGCTAGTCAGAGCAAGAGGCTCACTTGGAGCTCTCCATGGTGCTGTGAGAACCAATCTGCCTTGCTTCCTCCCTCCCTCCCTCCCAACTGTGGATTCCCCCGAGAAACATAAACTTATGGCCCAAGTGCATGGTTTATGAGTCTTTGAAACATGACACTGGGCCACATGGAGCCAATTCACATCTAAGTGCCTTTAACATGCCCAGTGTCTCATTTAAAATTGGCTCAGGGTACATTATAAACCAAACGTTAGTCCACTCGAATTATTTTTATTTATTAGAAGCTTTTTGTTCTGTTCTTCAGTCCAGAGACTGCCAAGGCACCGAGAGTCTTTTGGAAAATTAAAAATTTATAAATTACAAATTAAAAGCAGTGATCACTAGAGATACCCAAATACAAAACTTTATGGAGGGACGAGCACTATAGCGGTGAGCTCCGTGGCTCAGGCGATACTAATAATGATAATGATCTCCTGCTCCATTTCATTTCCTATCACATTTTCAGCAGCTCATATGTGCAAATGGAAATTTGAGAAGCAGCATGTCTTTCAGGGATTTCAGGCAAACCAGTCCTGCATTAGAAAAGGAGTGCGCACTCCGACAAATGTGTCGAACTCTTTCTGCCTTAATAGCGGGGATGATGACTAATACAAAAATGTGCAGCTAAATGCTTCATTAGCAGGATAAAACCACACAATTACCAGCCCACGCATAACCCCCCTCTTTTGCTGCAGAAATGCAAGTTAATGGACTAAGCTTCCAGCAGCCTGGAGGAATAAAACTGCCAAGAATCCAAAGTATGAACACCCTGAGTATGGACGCCCTGGAAAAGCCCCTGGTGTTGGGAAAGATGGAGGGCACAAGGAGAAGGGGACGACAGAGGACGAGGTGGTTGGATAGTGTTCTCGAAGCTACCAACATGAGTTTGACCAAATTGCGGGAGGCAGTGGAAGACAGGAGTGCCTGGCGTGCTCTGGTCCATGGGGTCATGAAGAGTTGGACACGACTAAATGACTAAACAACAACAACAAAAACCATCAAATAGCCCAGGGGTCAGCAAACGTTTTTCAGCAGGGGGGCGGTCCCTCAGACTTTGTGGGGGGCTGGACTATATTTGGGGGGGGATGAACGAATTCCTATGCCCCACAAATAACCCAGAGGTGCATTTTAAATAAAAGCACACATTCTAATGTAAAAAAACCAGGCAGGCCCCACAAACAACCCAGAGATGCATTTTAAATAAAAGGACACATTCTACTCATGTAAAAACACACTGATTCCCGGACCATCCACGGGCCGGATTTAGAAGGCGGTTGGGCTGGATCCAGCCCCCGGGCCTTAGTTTGCCTTCCCATGAAATAGCCAGTCATAGCCAATAATTTGGCCAGTGTCTGCAATTTTTATAGATATATTAGGACTGTACAAGCAAGTATGTAGCAGAAACTACAAAGGTGAGATTTTAGGTGATAACAGAAGCAGAATTTGAGTTGCCTTTCACAAAATGACTGTTTAACAAGGTGCTTTGATTACACACACACTGTTTAGAAACAGTGGGGGTGATGTGATTTGAGGGCTGGTCTTAGACCAGGGAAACCTATATACAGATCTCTACTCAATTACTGAATAAACGTGCGCCAGGAACTACCATCGCAGATATGTTTCCAGGATAAAAGCAATGAGGTGACATATGCTGGCCTCATTAGAGCAAGGTCAGGATCAAAATGTAATAAATATAAATACACTTAAAAGAAAAGTAGTTACATCTGTGGAACTGTCAAGCTCTTGAGCTGAAGTTCAAAAGTGAAATTTAAATGAAAAATAATGGCATTGGTGAAACTCATAACCCTTTGACCTTAAATTTCACCCCCACCCCAGCAGTGCTCTCTTGGTCCAGTGCAGGAAATACTTCAGAAACAACACAGACATGTTCTTACATCTATAATGCTGTGCCAGGAGATGAATGTATGTATTTGGATGTATTACCCATTATTACTTTGTGCCCTCTAGTGGCGTTTCAATGCTTCGTTCTTAACATGAATGTTCTGGCATTTCACTGGGTGTAAATGCAAATCTGAATCAGTCAGAACCTACTGATCTCCACAGGCCAGAATAATATGTTGCTGGCCAAACAGCACTTCCAGACACCTGGCCACTGCTTCTCTACTGCAAAACAGCAACAGACAGAGCTGGCCCAAGACATTTTGCTGCCTGAAGCAGAAGACAATATTGCACCCTTCCTCCCATTCCATGTCTGAAAGTTGACAGGACTGGCAACCGAATCAAACTTCAACAGTGGCTATAGTCTTCTGCACATTGATGCAGGTTGAATAAAGTGTCATTCGGCAGAGCCTAGCTGCCCTGGACTGTAAATATTCTCCAACCGAACCAACTTTCAACACTAGTTATGGGTCAGTGGACTCCTAAGTTAGCCAAGGGGCCCCAGGCAGCTGCCCCAGGACCATCCCAAGACATTTTGCCGCCTGAGGCAGAAAACAAGATGGTGCCTCTCACCAACTCCATATACAGAAACTCACTACACTGGTTGTTACTTCAACACTGGCAATGGGATAGCATCCTGGTTAATATTATGTCTGCACTGCCATTGCCTCTCCCACCAAACCTCTCATCAACCAACACACATGCTCAACAGAGTGTCACTCAATGCACTAAGCAATAATGTTGTTGTTTTCAAAATTTTGCTGATAGCCAAACTCTCAGTACTGTCAAATCACAAAAAAACAACCTTGGTACAGTAGCATAGTGCTTTCCTTGAAAAATTTAAAATTTAAAAACACATATACTGAAGTAAAATCCATGCATTAAAAGCTCATCAAAGATAATATGCCTATGAGTCAGGAAAAAAGTGTTAATGGTGGAGAAGGGGAAACCTATTAAAGAACAGTGTTATACCGATCTTTACAATATTGAAAGTGTTTCTAATCTTCCATTTTCTATTGTTCCAGTAAGTTCAATTTCCTTTCTAAATTGTGTTTTTGCATTGTCCCTTCTTGTGCCTTCAAGAATGCTATTTCAGCATCACAGTCCAGATCTCCCAACGTATATCACCCAGGGAGAGTATTATTTAACTTTTCAGGCCTGCAATTGCATTCTTATAAAATAACAGGATTTACTATGAAATCCTTCAGATGGCAAATTTCACAAACAATCTGATAGCTCTGCTAGTCGTGTAGCATTTGTATCTTTCTAGATTGCAATGTAAGAAAAACACAGGTTGGCAGCCATAATTTTGGTGCACTCATTTTTTTGTTTTCGCAAGAGCACTGGAGAGTCATCTGTTGTAAGAGTTATCCCATTCAACCCTGAGACTTTGATGTGCTGATGATTAAGAAAGATCAAGCTTAAGCAAGGCACATCTGTATCGGCCAAACCTGAATGAGGTTTTCACAAGCGCTTCGGGACTCTCCACTGCCGGCAGCTCCTCTGCTAAGATTTCTTCAGGAGGTCTTGGGTCAAAGACGATGGTTGGCTTCTGTTTTTCCTTAAGATTCCCTGTAAGCCCACCAATAATGGTATTCCACAGACAGTTCTGAGATTTCGACCCTGGGTGGAAAAGAAGACAAACCGATATGAAAACTCGCCCTTCAGAGAACGGAAGACAAGTAGTACAGTGGTACCTCAGGTTAAGTACTTAATTCGTTCCGGAGGTCCGTACTTAACCTGAAACTGTTCTTAACTTGAAGCACCACTTTAGCTAATGGGGCCTCCTGCTGCTGCCGCGCTGGCATCCTGAAGCACTATTTCTGGGTTAGCGGAGTCTGTAACCTGAAGCGTATGTAACCTGAAGCGTATGTAACCCGAGGTACCACTGTAAATAGTCCTTCGGCTTTTGCCCATGCAAAATCTCACGCTGTGCCAATGGCTAGTCTCATTATTAACCCTGGAGAGAGGGAATGGGACCTAATATTCAAGTTGTTGTTGTTGTTCGTTTTATTTATTTATTAAATTCATAAGCCAGCCTTCGCCACAAGGTCTCAGGGCAGTTCACAGAATAAAAAGAAGGTGAAAACACAAGTAAATAGTTAAAACCGAAACAACAAAACAATACCCCCCCCCCTTCCCACAAACACATTTAAAAGGCTGTAGAATATTAATCAGCCCAAGGCCTGGTCAAAGAGGAATGTTTTCGCCTGGCGCCTAAAAGGATGTAATTAAGACACCACTTCATATTTTAAAGAAACAAATCTCAAAGTGTCCTACAACATGTTAAAAGATCAAATAAGACCATCCAAAATAAAACATTCCTGAAGGAAGTCCAATATAAATTATACATTCAATGCAACGTAATTAACAGGCAACTAAAATATTATCTTAAAGATTTCAAAATGAAGCACTGCAAAGGAGGGCAGCTGCAGAATGCACATGTAATGCAGGAAAATTAACCAAATTGTAACAATCTTAAGGATTTCAAAAGAAAACATTACCAAAAAAAGGTCAAATAGAAAGTGCATGTTTTAAAAAGCCTAATTACCAATGGAATAAAATATTATCATAAGCATATAATCTATCTGCTGCGGTTGCTGCCAATCCTGCCAATGGTGGCTCAGGGCAGGCAGCAGCTATGGAAGCTCAGGCTCAAGACCTGGGTCTGCACCAAGAGGCAGACAAGATGGTTTCTGGCCTCTTTCGCAGTCTTCGTTTTTGTAGCTGGAGTCAGTCCGGGCCCCACTCTCCCAAGCCAGGTAGAAAAAGGTCTGCAAGGCAAGGAGCAGGTCTTGCAGGATACACAGCCAAGAGAGCCCTCCTCCTTAGGCTCAGTTGTGAACCACTTGTGAAACTCAGCAAGGAGGAAAATGAATTGGCCCTTCCTATCACTGGTTCTGGCACTGGATGGTCTCCCGGCCCTACCAATCTCAGTGGGCACAAACGACCATTGCACTTGAATAAATAAAACAGTGGCTTGGAAGAGTATCATATATTGAGGTTGAATTCTGACAAGACAGAAGAACTGTTTTGGGGGGACAGGGGGCGGGCGGGTGTGGAGGACTCCCTGGTCCTGAATGGGGTAACTGTGCCCCTGAAGGACCAGGTGCGCAGCCTGGGAGACATTTTGGACTCACAGCTGTCCATGGAGGTACAGGTCAATTCTGTGTCCAGGGCAGCTATCTACCAGCTCCATCTGGTACGCAGGCTGAGACCCTACCTGCCCATCTTGGACTATCTCACCAGAGTGGTGCATGCTCTAGTTATCTCCCACTTGGACTACTGCAATACGCTCTACGTGGGGCTACCTTTGAAGGTGACCCGGAAAATGCAATTAATCCAGAATGCAGCAGGGAGACTGGTGACTGGGGGCGGCCGCTGAGACCGCATAACCAGTGGCGTAGCGTGGGTTGTCAGCACCCGGGGCAAGGCAAGTAATTTTTTTCCCCTAACCCGTGGATTTGCGCCCCCTATCCCGTGGATTTGCGCCCCCTAACCCTAGCCCCCAGATGTTGCGCCCGGTGCGGCCGGCCCCCCCTGCACCCCCCACGCTACGCCACTGCGCATAACACCGGTCTTCAAAGACCTACATTAGCTCCCAGTACGTTTCCAAGCACAATTCAAAGTGTTGGTGCTGACCTTTAAAGCCCTAAACGGCCTCAGTCCAGTATACCTGAAGGAGCATCTCCACCCCCATCGCTCAGCCCGGACACTGAGGTCCAGTGCTGAGGGCCTTCTGGCAGTTCCCTCGATGCGAGAAGCCAAGTTACAGGGAACCAGGCAGAGGGCCTTCTTGGTAGTGGCACCCACCCTGTGGAACGCCCTCACACCAGATGTCAAAGAGAAAAACAACTAACAAACTTTTAAAGACATCCTAAGGCAGCCCTGTTTAGCAAAGCTTTTAATGACTAATGTTTTAATGTATTTTTTATCTTTTGTTGGAAGCCACCCAGAATGGCTGGGGAAACCCAGCCAGATGGGAGGGGTATAAATTATTATTATTATTATTATTATTATTATTATTATTATTATTATTATTAAACAGCTCATGAAGAACATTTTTTTGAAAAAGGAAAAAGGAAAAAAGCAGCTTGTGACCCTTTTCTTCTGCAAAGACAGCCAGAAATCACTTGCAGCATGAAACCAAAATACTTCTTATAATTGTAGTCAAATAACTGTTTTGGTTTCTATCTAGATATTTGCGAGTTGATATGTATTATATTCATATTTGTGTTCCATGTTGTAAACCGCCCTGTGGTCTTTGGGCGAAGGGCCATATATACCTTTAATAAAAATGAAATGAAATGCAAATGAAATGAAATGAAATGCATGGAAATTGCAGATTATAAATCCCACAAGGTTTTTGAAATGTGGAATTTTAGCTTATTCTTCTTTCAAGAAAAACACGTTCAGTTGTCTGAGATCATTCCACTTTGCTATCCCAGGGGGGCTGCCTTCTCCTGTTGCAATTACCGTTCGTGCTTTTTGCTTCAGTTAACGTTCAGCGTCTCTCACTCAAAGCTCCTCTCATAATGGGAGCAAATGGGAAATACATCCCTGGGAGCCGAGATTTGTCGCTGCCATCCTCTTATTACAGAAAAGCTCAACTTGGATGTGACATTCGCTCTTCCACTTCGATCCTGCTTGGAAGAACTCAGGGGGAAAGCAGGGTCAGGCGAGAGAAAGATTTCTTTTTCTTTCTTTTTAATCTTTATTGATTTTATACAATGAATCACAGCTGTAACTCTCCAACAGTAGGGTAAATAAAAGAAGTAAAAAATAATTAAAAAGTTGGGAAGAAGGCAAAGTTATTTCCATATTAAGACTTCCTTCCTCCCCAACCTGGCTTCTGTACATTTCTATATCAACTGCATATTAGACAGCATCTATTTTGAGATTATCCAGTACTTACAAGAATTATATCACATTACAGGAGTCATTCAAAGCCAGCCAAAAATTTTACATTTTTACAGTGATCTTTTAAATATTGCATGTATTTATCCCATCCTCTGTTAAATTTTGGATCTTCTCGATTCCTAACTTTCCCTGTCAATCTTGCCATCTCAGCGGACTCAAATAATTTCATCTGCCATTCCATTTTTGTCGGTATGCTCTAGGAGAGAGAAAGATTTCATCGGGCGGCGGGAGGGGGGATGACGGATGAAACAGATAAATAGAAATGGCAGCTGTACATCCAGGCTATTCCCAGCTTTCCAATTTCAGAATTTGAGGCATGAGCCCTATTTATGCAGATAAGCAAGGTGAAGTAATAATAATAATAATAATTTTTATTTATACCCCGCCCTCCCCAGCCAAGACCGGGCTCAGGGCGGCTAATTTAATGAACATAAAGTCTTGTGCAAAATGGCTGCCTACCCTCTGGGAGCAACACTGGCTAGGAGGTTGGTCTTTGGGGAACTAATAGGCCAGCAGCTGGGGACTGGCAGGTTTTTTAGCCATCTGTTTATTTGAATTCTGTTGTTATATCCTTTTTGTAAACCTCTTTGAGATTTTTTACAACCACACAGGTGCATAGTTTTTTAATGAAATTAATAAATAATACATAAAATAAAATCATTCAGCATTCAGCTGCCCGCCACACTTAAAAGATCACTTTTTTGGGGCAACTTTTCGTGCTCTGTCTTACGCGAGTCATTCTATCTGCTGAAAGAATTTAACAGGGCAAAATCCAGAGACCTATTAGTGGTGCGCTTCATCGCTTGCAATCTTATGCCATTTCAAAAGTAACTTTCACTGGATCTTCAACAGCTGTTGTTAAAAAAAATTTAAAAGCCTCAGTGTGCATGTGAAATGAATAATTCACATTATTTGCACTGTGGCAGCATTTGCGTTTTCTTCCTTCTAAGCCACAGCGTGCAAAATATGGTTCTACTGCCACCATGTGGCGATATGGGAATACTGCACCCTAAACTGAACAATTTGCAGAGAGTGAGCCCTGCTAGTTTCTTTGCGCAAAAATAGTGATGAGTCTTGTGGCTCCTTAAAGGCTAACAAATTTACTAGGGCAAAAGCTTTTGTGGACTGCAGTCCACTTCATCATTTGCATGAAGTGTCATCCTGAGTACCAGGTACATAATATTCATGGTTGAGGGGGGTGGACGTTTACAGACACTCCAAGTGTCCCTCTTTTCCAGGGACAGTCCTGGACTTACAGAATCCATCCCCGGTTCTGATTTGATCCCAGAATGTCCCACTTTAGGTAAAGGACCCCTGACAGTTAAGTCCAGTCACGAATGACTCTGGGGTTGCGGCACTCATCTCGCTTTACTGGCCGAGGGAGCTGGTGTTTGTCCGCAGACAGTTTTTCTGGGTCATGTGGCCAGCATGACTAAGCTGCTTCTGGCAAAACCAGAACTTTGCTTCAGGATGAGAACAGAAATCGCACAGCGGTGGTGCGGTGGCAGCGGGAGGCCCCATTAGCTAAAGTGGTGCTTCAGGTTAAGAACAGTTTCAGGTTAAGAACGGACCTCCGGAACGAATTAAGTTCTTAACCCGAGGTACCACGGTAACTATACAACCTTTAGAAGACATCTGATGGCAGCCCTGTAGTAAGAAGTTTTTTAATGTTTAATGTTTTTATATATACTGGAAGTCACCCAGAGTGGCTGTGCTAACCCAATCAGCTGGGTGGGGTATAAAAATTTAAAATTCATAATAGTACTAGTATTAAATAATAATAATAATAAATTTTATTTATACCCCGCCCTCCCCAGCCAAGGCCGGGCTCAGGGCGGCTAACAAGCAATAATAAAAACAAGCTGAATGAATACAACTTAAAAACAAGATTAAAATACAACATTGAAACATTGAAACATTAAAATGCAGTCTCATCACAGGGGAGAAAGGAAAAAAGAAAGAGGATGTCCCTTTTCTCAGGGAAATGTTGGAGGGTATGAGGTTATAAACAGTAAGGTCAGAAGAATAAGAAATGAAGAAAACTGCAGATGATGGTCATACGAAACAGTAGTTGATAATGAAGGTATCCTGGGAATTAACATACATAGTGTGATTTTTATTTATATATAAAAAATCTATTGTGCCAATTCGGACCACAAGTGATAGCACAGAACCTCTTTCTGTATTGCGATCCAGTGATTTCAAATCACACTTTCCTTTTTTAAAAAAAAAATCTTGTCAAAATGTTTCTGTAACCACCTTTCATACACAAAAGCAAGACAGTGTACAAAAAGGCGGAAGTACACAAGAATTACATTTAAGAATTTTTTTTTAAGGGATCTGCAAGGTCAATGGCTAATAAGTTTAGAAGAAAGCAAATGCTCAGGAAATGGATGGGCTTTCAGCAAGTGTTTTGAAGACCGTAAGCCCAGGGATGCTCTGCTCTGAGTGCTCTGAAATTCCTTCCTTGTGCTTTAAATCCACATACAGTGGTACCTTGGGTTAAGTACTTAATTCGTTCTGGAGGTCTGTTCTTAACCTGAAACTGTTCTTTACCTGAAGCACCACTTTAGCTAATGGGGCCTCCCGCTGCCACTGCGCCGCCGGCGTGCGATTTCTGTTCTCATCCTGAAGCAAAGTTCTTAACCTGAAGCACTATTTCTGGGTTAGCAGAGTCTGTAACCTGAAGCATATGTAACCTGAAGTGTATGTAACCAGAGGTACCACTGTACTTATTAATTCTTCACTAATCTCAAACTGAGAGTGGCAAATATATTTAGTGTACATTGCCTTGAGATGATCATTTAGAAGGCAATTAATAAATCAATGATGATGATGATGATGATGATGATGATCAATGGTAAAAATAGAGACTAGGTAGGGAAATAGGGGAAGGTGGGATCCAGGAAAGACTGGAATTTCTCCCAATAGTGGAGGCATCTTGCTCACAAATGGACCTGCTGGCATGACTGCAGAAAGAGGGGAGGAAGGAAAGAGTACAGTTAAGGAGAAGGGAGTGGAAACTGCTCATTTGTCTGACATGTTCCTTTGCAGAGAGTTCTAGTGCACTGATTTGCAACTTTCAGGAAGCAAACTGACAAAACTCGGCTACTTACGGGCAAATCTTGAAAGCGGCCGAGCATTCTTGTCCCCCGTCTCGTTTGCAACTGAAAGACAAAATGCAGCTCTTATTTAAAATGCATATATTGCAAGCATCACTAAGGCACACCTCACAGCCCTTTTAACCCTTTGGGGTTGCTTCCAGAAGCACTGCCATTCCTCTCATGTAGCAGACATCTGCTTGTACAACACCAACTCCCCTCTCCCCTTCTGTGCACCCTCAAAATCAGCCCCAGATGCCTCTGGAACAGAATTCAGGGGAGGAGAGGAAACTGAAAGCCCCATTGTGCAAGAGGAACTTAGAATCCTTGGAATTAAAATCTAGATTAGATAGATAGATAGATAGATAGATAGATAGATAGATATAGATAGATAGATAGATAGATAGATAGATAGATAGATAGATAGATGATAGATAGATAGATGATAGATGATAGATTAGATAGATAGATAGATAGATAGATAGATAGATGATAGATAGATGATAGATAGATAGATATAGATGATAGATAATAGATAGATAGATGATAGATAGATAGATGAATGATAGATAGATAGATAGATGATAGATAGATAGATAGATGATAGATAGATGATAGATAGATAGATAGATATAGATGATAGATAATAGATAGATAGATGATAGATAGATAGATAGATAGATAGATAGATAGATAGATATAGATAGATGATAGATGATAGATGATAGATAGATAGATAGATAGATAGATAGATAGATATAGATAGATAGATGATAGATGATAGATGATAGATGATAGATAGATGATAGATGATAGATGATAGATGATAGATGATAGATGATAGATAGATAGATAGATAATGAACATTTATAACTGAATCAATGCACTTTTTTATATACAAAACCAAATAAGACAAGACAATTTTTAAACCATTAATCATTATAATAACATCATCATACTAACCATCATTATAATAATGTCATAATAAAAGCATTCCATGCAGCAGAAGGAAGGCAGTTCTAAAGTTCAGGGGTGGCAACAAAAAAAGGCAACAGAAAAAAAACCAATTCTGAGTCACAGCTAAACAGCAGCTCATGGGGTGTTAGTGCTACAAATAAAGTTTCTCTGATTATCTATATCAGCTTCCACCAACCTGGTGCCCTCCAGGCTATAACTCTCAACAGAAGCCTAGCCAGCCATTCTGGCTGGAAGTTGATGGGAACTGTGGTGAAGGTTGGCAAATGCTAACCTAAGTAATCTAACAGGACTATCGTGCTTCTGAGTACTTTGCAGGAACATACGCTGGTGTGCTTTGATTTATTTGGCTGTAGACCAGAGGAAAAATCCTGTTGCATTCTCCCTACTTCCACAGGTAGAGAAAAGCTCCTGGGGTAGCGGTACCTGGGTTTAGCTGGAGACTCTTGGTGACTGGTAATAGTTCTGTTACGGATAAATGAGATTATCAGCCCTCTTTTATTGTCCATTCCAGGTCTCCCAACCACTGCCACAGTGTTCTCTCTCTTGGCAGATCAAGATGAGCAGGTGACAGCAAAGGTTGCAAGGTTTTTAGCTGGGGCAATTAGAATAAGAGCCACTATTTGACTATTGATTCAAAACCCTAAGACAGAGGTCAGCAAACTTTTTCAGCAGGGGGCCGGTCCACTGTCCCTCAGACCATGTGATGGGCCAGACTATATTTTGAAAAAAATAATAATGAACAAATTCCTATGCCCCACAAATAACCCAGAGGTGCATTTTAAAGAAAAGCACACATTCTACTCATGTAAAAACAGGTTGATTCCCGGGCCGTCTGCAGGCTGGATTTAGGAGGTGATTGGGCCAGATCAGGCCCCCAGGCCTTAGTTTGCCTACCCATGCCCTAAGATGTATTTTATTATAATTGACTTTTTATTTCTATTCTTTGTATATTGTATTGTTGTTTTACTGCTATGGCCGATGACTGACGCAAATAAATATTCATTCATTCATTCTGTTACTGATAAATAAATAAGATAGAAACAAGCAGCCTAAGCACTCCTAGCAGAAACAAAACCCACGACTGTGCATCAGATCATCAGCGAGAGATATCTGCCCCCAAGATGCTAGCAGCCTTCACCTGATCTTGTTCTCACAACTGCAAGGTCACACAGGGAGAAAGCTGTCCCTTGCCTTACATTGGAGAGTTTGTCACTTTGCCTTTCCCCATTCAGAACATTCCAGAGAGGTGTCAATGATCCATTTTGTATAGATCCCATTAGGCGGCACCCGCTGTCTATTAAAGAACAATAACTCATCATTCTAGCTCATTAGCACTCTTTTATCCAAGGCCACTTCCAGAAGACCTGCTTAATGAGCACTCAGTCTGATTCCTTTGCAGAGAGATCAAATGCTGGGAAGTCCCGAATGAGCATTCACTTTGATTCCTTCGCAGGAAGGTAAGACGACCATCGCATCAAGGAAGCATCATTCCACACTTTCTGGTGATAAGATTAAATAACTAACCATCTACCCCTTATCCAACAGCCTCCACAATTTCCCAAAGTGCTCTCTGAAGCCTCCTTAGATAGTGTGATGTTAAAACTCCAAGCATGAGGGTGCTAAAATATAAAGTGATTCTACCATGTTTAAAAAGTAAAGGTAAAGGGACCCCTGACCATTAGGTCCAGTCGTGGCCGACTCTGGGGTTGCGGCGTTCATCTCGCTTTATTGGCCAAGGGAGCCGGCGTACAGCTTCCGGGTCATGTGGCCAGCATGACTAAGCCGCTTCTAGCGAACCAGAGCAGCACACGGAAACGCCGTTTACCTTCTCGCCGGAGCGGTATCTATTTATCTACTTGCACTTTGACGTGCTTCTGAACTGCTAGGTTGGCAGGAGCAGGGACTGAGCAATGGGAGCTCACCCCGTCGTGGGGATTTGAACCGCCGACCTTCTGATCGGCAAGCCCTAGGCTCTGTGGTTTAACCCACAGCGCCACCCACGTCCCTCCACCATGTTTAGGCAACAATTAAAGAATTCACTAAGATGGGGGAGGGGATATGCAGCGGCGTAGCTAGCCTCTCAGGTGCCTGTGCGGGGGCGTGTCCTGCAGCTGGGGGCGGGGCAATCTGCCCATGGGGGCGGGGTGAGCCTCTTCGATGCTTGGAGCCTCTGTAGGGCGGCTGAGGCAGAGGCAGTTGTTGTTTAGTTGTTTAGTCGTGTCCGACTCTTCGTGACCCCATGGACCAGAGCACGCCAGGCACTCCTGTCTTCCACTGCCTCCCGCAGTTTGGTCAAACTCATGTTGGCAGCTTCGAGAACACTGTCCAACCATCTCGTCCTCTGTCGTCCCCTTCTCCTTGTGCCCTCCATCTTTCCCAACATCAGGGTCTTTTCCAGGGAGTCTTCTCTTCTCATGAGGTGGCCAAAGTATTGGAGCCTCAGCTTCAGGATCTGTCCTTCCCGTGAGCACTCAGGGCTGAGTTCCTTCAGAATGGATAGGTTTGATCTTCTTGCAGTCCATGGGACTCTCAGGAGTCTCCTCCAGCACCATAATTCAAAAGCATCAATTCTTCGGCAATCAGAGCAGAGGCAGTAGGCAGATACAAGTCCCACGCTGCTCTTTCAGGCAGCGCAGAACCTGCAGGCACCTAAGCCACCACATCACTCCTAAAAAGTTTTGTGAGCCTAATTTTTTTCAACTAATTTAGTCACACACACCCCAAGTTTGCCTATCATGTTGAGATTCACAGTGAACTGCCTGCCTCCTGACTGGCTAACCAAAGAGATAGACTCCCTCTATTTTTTCATGAAAAAATATGGTTCCGGAATTGAAATATTAATAGAGAATGTGTAAAACGTGCAGGGGTAAGCAAGAAAATAATAATTATTAAATTATAACAACACAACAAGAAGGAAGAAGTAAAATATTGAGATCACACATGGGTGAAGGGAAGTGGGGGGTATATGGGAACCTATAATATCATTTATAATATAATTTGTTAGTTGCATTGTATTTACATATAGCAAAGGGAAGCCTAGAGTAATTAGATATATTTTAATTTAGGTGATCTATGTAATAGGCTTATGTTAGAAAATGAATATGGATTTTGAATTTGATGTTTGTAATTTTTTTTTTTTGAATTTGAAATAAAAATTAAAAAGAGAGAGAGAGATAGACTCCCCTTGTCAATCGTAGATTCCTTCCAGTGGGACACAGGAAGTCATGAATTCTGAGAATCATGACTCAGAGTTTAAGGGCCAATGGCAGAAGTCCAAATAGTGAAATATTCTGTGATTGGATATCACAACACAGGGGCTTAGAATCCTTAGTCCTGAACTCAAGCTCAGGCAAACACAGGCCACTGAATATACAACAGCCTGTCTAACTGAGTTGCTAAATTTCCAGCAAGACATCCTTGGTGTGCCTTTAAGAACCAACAGATGCTGGCAACCAAAGATGTTTCTCTCAATGCCATGAAAGCTTCGCTTTTCTATTTGTGCACATGAATTGGCTAATGACCAAGAACGTCAGTTGGCAACCTAGAAAGGAATTAAACTTGCTATTGCCTCAGTACTAGAAAGTCCTTGAGTTTATAGGAAACACTCTTTCTGTTCATGTTAGCCAGTAGATGGAACTCTTACAACATCCTGCTCTGTGGGGATGTCTTAATCCCCTTCCAAAATTTATTTTAGATTCTGTACCATGAAGGAAAACTCTTTAGATTTGTATTGTCCTCACTAAGAGTTTTGTGAACTAACCCTCTAGGCATAGCTGTCAACTTACAGATTTGAAAATAAGGGACCAGCAGCCTCAAAAATAAGGGATCAGCAGCCAAAATAAGGGTTTTTCAGAGCACAGGTAGGTTCAACTTCTGAGCCCCTCCGAGCCAAAGGCAGAAAGCCCAGCCAGCAGCCAAACGAAGCCTCAAGCGGTGGTTCCCACAGCGCAGCAACCCGGCAAAGGGGATGCAGCAAGGAAAACCACCGTCACCTCTCCGCTGGGAAGCGCTGAGCAAAGGCGAGTCCCCAGGCAACGCGGCCAATTTGATCGGCACAAGGCATGCAAACTCCACCCCCAAGTCGTTCTTAAACTCCTTATTGGGTGAGCAACGCAGCCAAGCAACACAGTTGGAGCCTCCCTCCTCCCTGGCCGGCAGGGAGGGAGGGAGAGGAGCTGCTTCCTTTGAAACCCGGGAAATTTAAGGGACATCATGAATAAGGGACAGCAGCGGGACACAGCGCTGGGATAAGGGACGGTTGACAGCTATGCCTCTAGGATGGAGCCCTCCCTGTGGAACGCCCTCCCATCAGATGTCAAGGAGATAAAGAACTCTATAACTTTTAGAAGACATCTGAAGGCAGCCCTACATTGAGAAGTTTTTAATGTCTGGTGTTTTATTATATTTTCATATGTACTGGAAGCTGCCCAGAGTGGATGGGGAAACCAAGCCAAATGGGAGAGGTATAATCATCATCGTCTTCATCATCACCACCACCATCAACATCATCTTCTAACCACACTCACCCCAAGGCCACACTCCAGAAAAATCCTGCGAGGTAGATATCAGTGTTTATCAAACTTGGGTCTCCATCGCCCCTAGCTGGCAAGATTTGTGGTCAGGGGCGATGGGAGCTACCAGTGGCGTAGCGTGGGTTGTCAGCACCCGGGGCAAGGCAAGTAATTTGCGCCCCCTAACCCGTGGATTTGCGCCCCCTAACCCATGGATTTGCGCCCCCTAACCCATGGATTTGCCCTAACCCCAGATGTTGCGCCCGGTGCGGCTGGCCCCCCCTGCACCCCCCACGCTACGCCACTGGGAGCTACAGCTGTCCAACAACAGCTGGGGACCCAAATTTGAGGGGAAACTGGAACATAGGCTGAGAGGCTGTGACAGGCCTAAAGTCACGCAATGAGCTTCATGGCTGGGAGGGAATTTGAACCCTGGTCTCCCAGGGAGAGAAGAATCACATCCATTAATCCAGGCATAGGCAAACTCCGGCCTTCCTGATGTTTGGGACTACAATTCCCATCATCCCTAGCTAACAGGACCAGTGGACAGGGATGATGGGAATTGTAGTCCCAAACATCTGGAGGGCCAGAGTTTGCCTATGCCTGCATTAATCCAACCACTTTTGCCCTGGCCTCACCCATCATGAGTTCTCCTCACGGAGGAAAGGGTTCCCTATCGTTGCTATGATATCCGTTTGCTTATAGGAAAATGTAATATCTCTCTAAGGGCAAAATGAAAAGCAAGAACAAGACTTTAAATATGCTTAGGAAAACATAGCAGTCTTCAAATTTATTTTGAATTTTTTTTCCTGCTTATATTAGTACACCATATGTTCATACCCTCCAACATTCGTCCGATGAAAATAGGAGGAAATATCTCACACAGACCCAGTGGACTCACACACACAACCCGAGCATTTCCTATCAGAAGAAGGGAGAGCGCCATCATTGCTAAACCAATGAGAAACAGGACACACACCCTGAGAAAAACCCTTAATCCAAATTTTATTTTATTATTTGGTGGATTTACAACTCCCCACCCCGTTACATACACACCAATAAATAAAATTTAGAAAGGGGCAAGATTGGCTGCAGATCCACAAAGCATTTTTAAAAAATCAAGACTTCTTGTGCTCCACTCTGCTCCCCCTTTGTGGGTTCGAGCCGCATGTTGGGGGCCTGGGAAAATACTTATAAAGGTTGGAAAGGAATGTGGAAAATAATTGTTGTTTAAAAAATTTGAAGTTCTGATATGGAGATGTACAGGTCTTGATGAACTTACTGAACGAAATACTTTGTTCCTGTACGTAAGAGAGGACGCCAGGCCAAGACCAGCCAGCTCCTATGGAGGAAGCCTCCGTCAAAGAAGAAGAAGAAGACTGGCAAAATGAAATATTGAACTATGCAGGACAAATCAGTTAATTTGAAAACCAATAAAAGAGGACTTTTTAAAAAGGGGGTGGGGGGAATGTTTAATGCATATCTTTTGAGCTTTGTGTATAGGTTTCTACATTAGCATAACTTTTAAAAGTCACTTGTAATAAGATGAAGAATAGTTTAAAATTGAATTATTAAGATTTGATCCCTTTTCAAAAAATGACTTGGAACTTCTTTTCTTTTTCCAATTTTTTAAATTAATTTTCCATATTTATCACAAAATGATATGACAAAGAAACACAAAACACACAACAACAAAATACACACTACAGTACAGTACAATACAATACAATACAGTACAATAAAATTAAACACAAAAAGAGATTATTTCTTCTAATACCTAATTCTCATAACATTGTTAACTGACTTCCTTGAATCCCCTCTAACTGAATTTCATTATATCCCATTTATAACGGTTCTCCAAGTTCATATTTCTAATATTATTAACTCCTTTCATTTACTAATCTCTTTTCCTTTATTAATCTTCTAATCCTTAATGTTTACTACCACATATCCTTATTCTACCCCTAGGCCTGTTTGTTACTTCTAAGGATTTTCTATTTATCTTATATTACAGTATTTAGCCAAATATTCTTTAAATTTCTCGCAAAACCCTTCTTGGCAATTACAGAGGTTTCTTGTAGGTGGCCACCAGGTTTGCACACATCTCAGGAGGTATTTTGTCCCACTCCTCTTTGCTGATCCTCTCCAAGTCAGTAAGATTTTGAGGCTGATATGTAGCTACTCAAACCTTTAGCTCCCTCCACAGATTTTTTGATGGGATTAAGGTCTGGAGACTGGCTAGGCCACTCCAGGACCTTAATGTGCTTCTTCTTGAGCTACTCCTTTGTTGCCTTGGCCGTGTATTTTGGGTCATTGTCATGCTGGAATACCCATCCTCGATCCATTTTCAATGCCCTGGCTGAGGGAAGGAGGTGCTCACCCAAGATCTGACAATACATGGTCCCGTCCATCGTCCCTTCGATGCGGTGAAGGTGTCCTGTCCCCTTAGCAGAAAAACACCCCCAAAGCATAATATGTCCCCCTCCATGTTTGACGGTGGGGATGGTGCTCTTCGGGTTGTAGGCAGTATTCTTCCTCCTTCTCCAAACACAGCGAGTTGAGTTGATGCCAAAGAGCTCGATTTTGATCTCATCTGACCACAACACTTTCACCCACTTCTCCTCTGGGTCATTCAGATGTGCACTGGCAAACTGCAGACAGGCCTGTACATTTGCCGTCTTGAGCAAGGGGACCTTGCGGGCTCTGCAAGATCTCAGGCCTTCACGGCGTAGTGTGTTACCAACTGTTTTCATGGTGACTATGGTCCCAGCTGCCCTGAGATCACTGACAAGTTCCCCCCGTGTAGTTCTGGCTGCTTCAACACCGTTCTCCTGATCATTGCAACTCTACGAGATGAGATCTTGCATGGAGCCCCAGACCGAGGGAGGTTGACAGTTATTTTGTGTTTCTTTCATTTGCGAATTATTGCACCAGCTGTTGTCACCTTCTCACCAAGCTGCTTGGCAATAGTCTTGTAGCCCAGTCCAGCCTTGTGCAGGTCTACAATCTTGTCTCTGACATCCTTGGACAGCTCTTTGGTCTTGGTCATGGTGGCTACTTTGGAATCTGCTGGATTGATTGCTTCTGTCGACAGGTGACTTTCGTGCAGGTAATGTAACAAGCTGGGATTACAGGTAAGACCTCTCCCTTACAGCAGGTGCTTCTAATCTCAGCTCGTTACATACAGTGAAGATACCAGGTAGCCTGACATCTGGCTGGTTGATAGGGGATCAAATACTTATTTCACTCATTATAATGCACATCAATCTCTGACTTTTGTCTTCTGGGTTTCTGGGGGTTTTCCTGTTGTTATTCTGTCTCTCACAGCTACAATAAACCTACCCTTAAAATTATGGACTGGTCATTTCTTCGTCAGAGGGCAAACGGGTAAAATTTAGCAGGGGATCAAATACTTTTTCCCCTCACTGTATATATGCTTTTCTTGCAAAGATTTGAACAATCAAACGAACAACAGCATTTTTTTTAAAATCCACACAAAAAATTATGAGATGGGAAACCTCAGATACAAAAGAAGGCATAGATTTTGTAATTGCTAATTTATACGACTAGAGGCACATTTAGAAATAGATACCCGTGCTTTTGGGTAAAAGATATATGAGGTGACAGTGTTCATTTCTTGATAAAAGGGCCGTGGGTGGGTAGCTAGGGCTGAGGAGAAAATCAATTCAGTTCACATTTAAAGACAAATGTATCAAATTCACTCTTTTTGAAACACTAGGAGAACCAAAACGCAGCCATCCTCCCAAATACTGTTTTACAACTCATATTTACACAAATGCATATATCATGTGAAAGCATGCGTGAAAATAAATGTATCGGTGAAAATAGCATACAAAAAGGCATTGTACTGGAAGAAATTGCTTGCAAAGGTGTGTACGTTGAAATGGCATACAAAAATGGTATTATCAGGAGAAATGTCCACTAAAACGCTGGAGAACCTTGATGAGGATTTTGTTAAAAAGAAAAAAATTCAAATGACTGTGGAAATGTGCAGAACTGAATTTAAGATGGGGGAGGGGGATGAGAAACGGAGAAAACCAAAATTGGCAAATCGTTCCATCCTGCAATGCACTCTACGTGGGGCTACCTTGAAGGTGACTCGGAAACTACAACTAATCCAGAATGCAGCAGCTAGCCTGGTGACTGGGGGCGGCCGCCGAGACCATATAACACCGGTCTTGAAAGACCTACATTGGCTCCCAGTACATTTCCGAGCACAATTCAAAGTGTTGGTGCTGACCTTTAAAGCCCTAAACGGCCTCAGTTCAGTATACCTGAAGGAGCGTCTCCACCCCCATCGTTCTGCCCGGACGCTGAGGTCCAGCACCGAGGGCCTTCTGGCGGTTCCCTCACTGCGAGAAGCAAAGCTACAAGGAACCAGGCAGAGGGCCTTCTCGGTAGTGCCGCCCGCCCTGTGGAACGCCCTTCCAGCAGATGTCAAAGCGATAAACAACTACTTGACATTCAGAAGACATCTTAAGGCAGCCCTGTTCAGAGAAGTTTTTAACGTGTGATATTTTACTGCATTTTTGGTTTCTATGGAAGCCGCCCAGAGTGGCTGGGGAGGCCCAGCCAGATGGGCGGGGTATAAATAACAAATTATTATTATTATTATTATTATTATTATTATTATTATTATTATCCCCAGTGGCAGCACTCAATGGCTGCCATGGGCAGCAAAAAAAAGAGGGGGTACTTCATGTTAGTACTTCCTGTCATAGAATCATAGAATTGTAGAGTTGACAGGGACCCTGAGGGTCATCTAGTCCAACCCCCTGCAGTGCAGGAATATGCAGCTGTCCCATCCATACAGGGAGCAAACCTGCAACCTTGGTGTTCCCAGCACTACACTCTAACCCAGTGAGCTCAATGAGTACCATCACAGAAAAAGTACCAGCGATTCTCATTTAAAAGGGAAATACAATGCACATATTCTGAGTGAGGAAGACTTTAAACAGGTGACCTCAGGGCCGGATTTAGGTTTGATGAAGCCCTAAGCCACTGAAGGTAATGGGGCCCTTTATATGTCCAGCTGTCCTTTGTCAACAACAAATTGTCTCTGTTTTTGTGTGTTGAATATAGGCTATATGCTAATTTATGGACCTACAGTGATACCTCTAATTACAAACTTAATTGGTTCCGGAGGTCCGTTCTTAACCTGAAGCTGTTCTTAACTAGAGGCGTGCTTTCGATAATGGGGCCAGCGCCTGATTTCCTTTCTCATCCTGGGGCAAAGTTCTCAACTCGAGGTAACTCTTCCAGGTTAGCAGAGTTTGTAACCTGAAGCGTTTGTAACTCGAGGTACCACTGTAATAGGTATTTAAAGCCATTTGCACATGCAGAATGTAGGCACCCTATGTATAGATATGAGCAAACCAGTGATATTTTAGGGAGCAGGCTAGCAGGCGGGGCCCATTACTTACATCACAGGAGCCTACACAACACAAAACACTGCTGCTATATATAGGTTTTATTTTATTTGTTTTTTATCTTATATTTTGGGAATGTACATCCAGGTGTTTTTTTCCTTTAAATTTTTGGGGGGCCCCCAAGAGAGTGAGGCCCTGAGCTATAGCTTGTTTAGCTTATACATAAATCCAGCATGAGGTGGGGGCAGGGGAGCAGTCTGCCCCGGATGCCATTCCAAAGGGGGGTGACAAAATGCCGACCCGCAATCGGTGGCACCCCCTGGGACGCACGCCACGTCCCCCACGGGCTGCAGGCCATGGCCCCGGGGTGGATGCATGTCACACCCCCTGGGAGAATGCCGCTGTGGGTACCGGAGCAGGTTGCTTCACCTCTGACTGGGTGACCTACATCCCCTGTTCAGTTTGCTGTCCTGACTGTTGATGGGCAACTTCAAAGGCCCCTGTTCTCCCTTCTTTATCTTTAAACCAGACTTGGACCAGACCGTCCTCTGTAAATCAGGACACCCTAATAGTCCCACAATGGGGCTTACTTCTAGCTAACTATAACTATAACAATAACAATAACAATAACAATAACAATAACAATAACAATTATTATTATTATTATTATTATTATTATTATTATTATTATTTATTATATATACCCCGCACATCTGGCTGGATTTCTCCAGCCACTCTAGACGGCTTCCAACATAATATTAAAATACAATAACCTATTAAACATTAAAAGCTTCCCTCAACAGGGCTGCCTTCAGATGTCTTCTAAAAGTCTGGTAGTTGCTGTTCTCTTTGACATCTGATGGGAGGGCGTTCCACAGGGCGGGTGCCACCACCAAGAAGGTCCTCTGCCTGGTTGCCTGTAACTTGGCTTCTCGCAGCGAGGGAACCACCAGAAGGCCCTCGGAGCTGGACCTCAGTGTCCGGGCAGAATGTTGGGGGTGGAGATGCTCCTTCCCCCACTGTCATGCATTTGCTTCAGTTTACCAAGTCAAAAGCTTATACCATGGGATATAGGACATGAAGGAAAAACAACAAAAGCTTCTGAGTATTCCAAGGGTAACTTTTAACCCTGCTCTTTCCAGGCCGCAGAACAACCCCTCTGAATGGAGGCTGTCTTAAAGGGAGCGTGAAAGCAAGTCTTCTCAGAGGGCTTTCCCAGGCCAGGCGACATAAATAAATAGCAAAGCTTCCGCCTCAGTCTAACAGTTTCGGTGTCCGGCTTTTCTGATTTGGCTCACAATCACAAGCAAGCTCCCGACCAAAGGTGGGGTTATTGGGAAAAGATAGAAGTTCTCCCTCAAAGCAAGCGCTGCTACCCATCTGCAAGAACAGAACAACCACACTGCATTCTGGGAAAAGAAAACAACGCCATCTGGCAATTAAAACAACAAGTTTTGCCTGATTTTCAAGGTGAATACTAATGTATCTCTGAAAATCTGTTCTTATTGGCACATGGGCCTATATAGTATGTCCCTATAATTCATTCTCTCTCCCTCCCTCTCTCTCTCTCCCTCTCCCTCTCTCTCTCTCTCTGTCTCTGAGACAGACAGACAGACAGATTATTTTATCTTTTGAAAACAGTGCCTTGAAAGAAAATCTCCAGTAAGAAATGGCATATGGATTTGTCCTCAGAAATGTAGGTCAACCTTTTAAATGTGTTAATGCTACAGTGCCTAAAAAAAATATGAACCTCACGGATTCTGTGCCAATTCTCAAAAACATCACATGTCACATGGAAAAGAACATATGGCAGTTTTAGACTATTTGCTATTTTTCCAATACACATATTTAAACCCAATTATGTGTGAAATGTAGCACAATTCAAGGCACATTTACTCAGAAGTAAGACCCACTAGGCTCAATGGGACTTACTCCCATGTAAGTATCCACAGAACCTCAGCTTATGGGCTTAAGGATCTGGAATTTTCAGATTACTAGCTTCTCTTAATATTTATTATTTAAAATCTAAGGCAGCAATCCTCTACCCATTTAACTTGGGAATAAGCACTATTATGCAGGCTTAAGCAGTATGTGGACCGAGAACTCCCAGAAGTGCAAGCTGGATTTCGAAGGGGCAGAAGAACCAGAGACCAAATTGCAAACATGCACTGGATTATGGAGAAAGCTAGAGAGTTCCAGAAAGACATCTACTTCTGCTTCATTGACTATACAAAAGCCTTTGACTGTGTCGACCACAGCAAACTATGGCAAGTTCTTAAAGAAATGGGAGTGCCTGATCACCTCATCTGTCTATTGAACACAATGGGACTTACTTGTGAGGACAGTGGTACCTCGGGTTACATACGCTTCAGGTTACAGACTCCGCTAACCCAGAAATAGTACCTCGGGTTAAAAACTTTGCTTCAGGATGAGAACAGAAATCACGCAGCGGCAGCAGGAGGCCCCATTAGCTAAAGTGGTGCTTCAGGTTAAGAACAGTTTCAGGTTAAGAACGGACCTCCAGAAAGAATTACGTGCTTAACCCAAGGTACCACTGTAGACATCTATAGGACGGCACTGTTGTACGGTGGGATATGTGTATGGGAATTTACAGAACAAGTGCAGAATTTCCCCTCTAAAACCTTTTATAAATAAAAATCATCACACACATAAAAATCAAATGCAGGGTTAACACTAAAAGTCACCCAACAGTCTGACACTACAAAGGAGCCAATCCCTGGGTGCAAATCTGTTGCTGCAATGGAAAATTCTCTCCTTTCTGGTAATGAAAGACTCCCGTGGGGCAGTTTCCTTCGTTTCCCAAAGGAAACAGCTAGTAACTTCAAAAGGTATCAGCATCACATCAGCGACACTGGGACAAACTATTTCTCTCTCTTTTTAATAACATTTTTATTGAATTTTCAACAAAAAAACAACAACACAACAACCACAAACAAAAATAAACGTAAAAGCAATATCAAATCCCTAAAATGGGATTATCCAAATCCCGTGACTTCCCTCCCACCCCCACCCCCTGGTTCCTTAAATTTCTTTTTCAACTGCATATCATTCCTACTCCAAATTATTTTTTCTACCTCAAATGTCTTATTTCTAAAGTCACAAATGTTCTTAAAATCCTGCCAATGTATTAACCTGTTTACAATACTTTTGTAAGTACACAATAAACATTTCCCATTCTTTTTAAAAATTCCTTGTCGTCTTCATTTGTGAGCTTTCCAGTTAATCTAGCCATTTCAGCGTAGTGCATTAATGTGGTTTGCCAATCTTCTTTGGTCAAGATTGGGACAAACTATTTCAATAGTTTGAAGAGTTTGAAGACTTAAGGCACTGTCCCTTGTTCCTGCTTTTAGTAAAAGGTAAAGGTAAAGGGACCCCTGACCATTAGGTCCAGTTGCGGTGCTCATCTCGCTTTAGTGGCCGAGGGAGCCGGCGTACAGCTTCCAGGTCATGTGGCCAGCATGACTAAGCTGCTTCTGGCGAAACCAGAGCAGCGCACGGAAACGCCGTTTACCTTCCCGCCGGAGCGGTACCTATTTATCTACCTGCACTTTGACGTGCTTTCAAACTGCTAGGTTGGCAGGAGCAGGGACCGAGCAACGGGAGCTCACCCAGTCGCAGGGATTCAAACCGCCGACCTTCTGATCGGCAAGCCCTAGGCTCTGTGGTTTAACCCACAGCGCCCCCCGCGCCCCCCTGCTTTTAGTACCAGTTGTTTATTCATTTCTCTCTCGAGAATCCAGACATTGTTCTGAGTCTGACTATTGGTCCATCTTGCCCAGCCTTGCCGCAAGCTTTGCTTCAACACTAAGACTGCAGCTAAGGACATCTAAGGTGCTTCACGGAGGGAATGAAGGATCCTCTCTTGGGTAACTCCATGCTATATATATATAGCTATTCCCGCTGGGCTCAGCTTTCCACTGCTGGGCCCTGCTTTAGAAGTTATTGCACCTGTACAAGTGTTATCATCTTGTGTTACTTTCCATAAGTGGAATATGAGAGGCTGAAACATAAAGCTCTATGGTGAGGGTGAGTTGGGTTAACTGCATACTGAAAAAAAGTAAAAGACCCTCTTGAGCAGGGTGCAAATTCTCCAAACAATTTTTTAAAAAATGCATGGAACATTTTAATTGGCCTTTAGGGGCCAGTGTTATCAACATAGTCCAACAACATCTGGAGAGTACAGTGGTACCTCGGGTTAGAGACACTTCAGGTTACAGACGCTTCAGGTTACAGACTCTGCTTCAGGATAATAATAATAATAATAATAATAATAATAATAATAATAATTTTTATTTATATCCCGCCCTCCCCAGCCGAAGCCGGGCTCAGAGCGGCTAACAACAATAAAATAATACAACATTCTAAAATCATTTCATTATAAAATTAATTCAAATCAAATTGATGGCAACCATTAGGCTAAAGTTCTGTGAAGATTGCCAAAGGAGGGAGTCAGGCTGTGCCCTGGTCAAAGGCCTGGTGGAACAGCTCTGTCTTGCAGGCCCTGTGGAAAGATGTCAAGTCCCGCAGGGCCCTAGTCTCTTGTGACAGAGCGTTCCACCAGATCGGAGCCACAGCCGAAAAAGCCCTGGCTCTAGTTGAGGCCAGCCTAACCTCTCTGTGGCCTGGGACCTCCAAGATGTTTTTGTTTGAAGACCATAAGTTCCTCTGTGGGACATACCAGGAGAAGCGGTCCCGTAGGTACGAGGGTCCTAGGCCATATAGGGCTTTAAAGGTTAAAACCAGCACCTTAAACCTGATCTGTACCCCACCGGGAGCCAGTGCAGCTGGTATAGTACCGGATGAATGTGATCTCGCAGCGAGGACCCCGTAAGAAGTCTCGCCGCGGCATTCTGCACCCGCTGGAGTTTCTGGGTCAGTCTCAAGGGCAGCCCCACATAGAGCGAGTTACAATAATCCAGTCTGGAGGTGACCATTGCATGGATCACAGTGGCTAGGTCAGGGCGGGAAAGGTAAGGGACCAACTGCTTAGCTTGGCGGAGATGAAAAAATGAGATGAGAACAGAAATCGCACAGCGGCGGTGCAGCAGCAGCAGCGGGAGGCCCCATTAGCTAAATTGGTGCTTCAGGTTAAGAACAGTTTCAGGTTAAGAACGGACCTCCGGAATGAGCTTTCCTTGTTGGGTCGAATTGCAGCTATAAAGATGAATGTATTGCCTAGAATGTTATTTTTGTTTCAAACATTGCAAATCGTGGACAAGATGGACTGTTTCAAGAAGTGGCAGAGAGACATTTCTAAATTTGTTTGGCAGGGCAAGAAACCAAGAATAAAATTTAAGATATTAACTGATGCAAAAGAAAGGGGTGGATTTGCCCTGCCAGAGTTAAAACTTTACTATGAAGCAGCAGCATTTTGCTGGCTGAAAGATTGGCTACTTCTTGAGAACACAGACACTTTGGATTTAGAAGGTTTTAACAATGTTTTTGGGTGGCATGCATATTTGTGGTATGACAAGGTTAAAGCACATAAAGCATTTAAAAACCATATTGTCAGGAGAGCATTGTTTAATGTTTGGATAAGATACAAAGATTTATTGGAAAATAAAACCCCAAGGTGGTTGTCACCAATGGAAGCGAAAGCTCAGAAAAAGCTCAATATGGAGGCCAAATGGCCGAAATATTGGGAGATTTTGGAACAAGAAGGAGATAGATGGAAACTTCAGAGTTTTGAGAAGTTAAAAAATAAAGTGCGAGACTGGTTACATTATTTTCAGATAATGGAGGCGTTTAATTTGGACAAGAAAATCGGCTTCCAGGTGGAAAAATCAAAATTAGAAACAGAACTGTTAGAACCCAAAACTAAGATTATGTCAAAGATGTATAACTTGCTGTTGAAATGGAATACTCAGGATGAAACGGTGAAATCTGCTATGATTAAATGGGCACAAGATGTTGGACATAACATTATGTTTGCTGACTGGGAACAGTTGTGGACCACAGGTATGAAATTTACGGCATGTAATGCCTTAAGAGAAAATATTATGAAAATGATATACAGGTGGTACATGACCCCAGTCAAGCTTGCAAAAATATATCATTTGCCCGATAATAAATGTTGGAAATGTAAAGAAAATGAAGGTACATTTTTTCAACTTTGGTGGACGTGCCCTAGGATTAAGACTTTATGGGAAATGATTTATAATGAATTGAAAAAGGTATTTAAATATACCTTTGTGAAGAAACCAGAGGCCTTTCTCTTGGGCATGGTCAGCCAATTGGTGTCGAAAAAGGATAGAACTTTCTTTATGTATGCCACAACAGCAGCAAGAATACTCATCGCAAAGTATTGGAAGACGCAAGATCTACCCACTCTGGAAGAATGGCGAATGAAGTTGATCGACTTTATGGGATTGGCAGAAATGACTGGCAGAAATGACCAGGCAGAAATGACCAGGGAGAAGAGTCGGCAGAAGAAGAATGGAAGAAATTCAAGGACTATCTACAAAAATATTGCAATATTAATGAATGTTGAATGATGCAGGATTGAAATTAATTGGTTTCTAGCTGTAATGGCAATAAGATTATGAAAAAATGGTCCCTTTTTTCTTGGTATATAATCAAGAGTTTAAGATAAAATAATATAAGAGGATGGTTAGAAAATAAGGGGTCTAATTGTAATGTTGGGAGATAAGGATTTGCTGGATAAACAACTCGAACTGGAATACAAGAAGGGGAGGTATGAGGAGGTCAGTGAAAGATGTTATTGAAAAATAAGCTTTGAACGTTACGTGTTTTTTATTATTTTTTCTTTTTAATTTTTTCTTTTTATTGTTTGTAAAAAATGGAAAATGCTAATAAATATCTTATAAAAAAAAAAAAGAACGGACCTCCGGAATGAATTAAGTTCTTAACCCGAGGTACCACTGTACCACATTGCACCATATAACTGTAGCATTGGAAGGGAACCTGGGGGTCATCGGGTCCAACATCCCGCAATTGAGGAATCTTGCCTACAGCCATCCCTAGATGGGCTTGAACCACCGACGTTTGGGTTGGCTACCACTGCTTCAGGGCATCCTCTCAGCATCTTGTTTTCTATATCCCTCGTTCATGTACAAGTGTCCTATGAATGGGTGTCCCACAGGCTGCCATCTTCCAGGAATGAATAGCCGAGTACAGCTTGGTGGCAGTTCTCCTCTCTCTCCAAACTTTGCATTTCCCCCCCTGCTAAACTCATCATAAGCATCCGGTCCACTGCCCTCCCCATCCCTTTTCGTCTTCCAGCAGTTAATCAATGGCACTTATAATTGTGAGAAAACAGTCTCTGTTTATGTCTCTTAGCCAAGATTTTTTCATTATGGATTTTTGATCCTACACCATTGGGCAGAAAACCAAGGAGAGGAAACGGTGCGAACGGATATTTCAGCAGCCTGAGTAAATGCCATAAATTAGTCCTCTTCAAACATTGTTACATAACCCTACACTTAAGGTACCTTGTTTTTAAAATCAACAACTGGCTTGGCAAGTCCCTAGAGCAGGAAATGCTGGCAAACAATATAAGGCAGATAAAGCCGACTTATTCCTTGCGGACTCTGTTTGATGCAGAGAGGCGTTCTGTTTTTTCAGTCACCTCAACTGTATTTCTTGACTGAACATTAACACCAAAGCATTGGAGAAAGGTTGAAGGGTATGGAGTTATCCGACCCCGAGCCATCTGAAGGCAGTTTTTTAAAATCTTTAATGTTTTATTATGTTGTTATATAAGTTGAAAGCTGCCCAGAATGGCTGGGGCAGAGTGTGGGGTATAAATAATAAAATTATCATTATGGAATGGGACGTGCCTATTTTCATCAGATAAATGTTGGAGGGTATGAAAATGTCTCCTTACTCTTTGCTTACTTGTGCTGTTTTCTTTTGGTGAGGACAGGACTGACCCTTGGGAAAGGAAGAGGAGACAGCGCTTGTGAGGAGCTGGAAGACTATAATCAAGGGGCAAGGAGAAGGATGCCAAACCAAGCTTTCTCAAAGTTGGCCACAAAATACACCTTCTGAGGCTGCCACAAAACCTGCTTCCTTTGCCTCACACTAGTGAATAGAAGAAGGCTGATCGCCGAAGAATTGATGCTTTTGAATTATGGTGCTGGAGGAGACTCTTGAGAGTCCCATGGACTGCAAGACGATCAAACCTATCCATTCTTAAGGAAATCAGCCCTGGGTGCTCACTGGAAGGACAGATCGTGAAGCTGAGGCTCCAATACTTTGGCCACCTCATGAGAAGAGAAGACTCCCTGGAAAAGACCCTCATGTTGGGAAAGATGGAGGGCACAAGGAGAAGGGGACGACAGAGGATGAGATGGTTGGACAGTGTTCTCAAAGCTACCAGCATGAGTCTGACCAAATTGCGGGAGGCAGTGGAAGACAGGAGTGCCTGGCGTGCTCTGGTCCAGGGGATCACGAAGAGTCGGGCATGACTAAACGACTAAACAACAACAAGTGAATAGAAGGGGGAATATGACGCAAGCGGACAATTTCTCCCATTCAGTATTGATAGCTGGATGGATTGCACTTATATACAGTACCACCTTTCTGCCAAGGGAGTTTACCATTTTAAAACACGGAAACTCATAAATGATATGAAATGTAAAGTTGGCCCAGTGGTTGGTGGGAGCAAAAGTTTGACTGGGGCAGACCCTGATGTTGTCTGCCCGCATTTCTCACCCTAGAACAACAACTACATACTGATATAGGTTTTTTTTTTAAAAAAAAAAGTGTTAAAGCCATGAATGCAGATGCCTTTTGAAAAGTTTTCACAACTCCCCCCCCCCCCCATTTAGAACAACAGCTTTGGTGTTTCAACAACATTCAGCCGAGGGCAGGGGGAATCTGCACGTGAGAAATCCACATGGGATCTCATTTACTAATGCTATGACATTTAAAATAAGAGTTCTGGCTCAAGGGACCTGTGCCACATTGTGATTCACAAATAAGAGAAAACAAGGTTTGAATGAAATATATAGCGCACCACTTCCCTCAGCATGTAGGAAAGCCCTGTTCCCCCAATTCACTGTTACTGATTGATTTCTACATGTTTATTTAAGAAGTCACTTCTTGGAAACCAAAATTTAATATTCGTTTTAGAGGGAATGCTGTAGACCAAATATTTCTGTTTCCTCAGATCTGAGCAATTCTCTCCAGGAAACCTAAAGGAATTGGAAAGAAGAGGCAAATAAGCCACTTTGCTTTGCCAAAACAGCTTGGGACTAAGTTACCTGAAAGAGCTCCTTTCCCTGTATGTAAATACTGGAACCGTAATGCCCTCTTCAGAGGCTCTGCTCTGGTTAGGAGAGGATGGCACTGTCAATTTTGGTTTCTCTCAGTTTCTCATTTTTCCAATATTAAGTTCAGTTTGCCATATTTCCACATTACTTTGCTATACAGTCGTACCTTAGAAGTCAAACAGAATCCATTCTGGAAGTGCGTTCAACTTCCAATATGTTCAAAAACCAAAGCGCAGCTTCCGATTGGCTGCAGGAAGCTCCTGCAGCCAATCAGAAGCCACAGAAGCCCTGTCAGACGTTCGGCTTCAAAAAGAACATTTGCAAAACCCACTCCCATCCAGTTTTCGATTGTTTGGGAGCTGGAAAGTTCAACTCCCAAGGTGTTTGGGAGCCAAGGGACGACTATGTTCTATGAGAGACCAGGACATACTTGTCTATATTATTGAAAGCCATGTTGTTGTTGTTTAGTCGTTTAGGGACTCGTGTCCAACTCTTCGTGACCCCATGGACCAGAGCACGCCAGGCACTCCTGTCTTCCACTGCCTCCCGCACTTTGGTCAAACTCATGCTGGTAGCTTCGAGAACACTATCCAACCATCTCGTCCTCTGTCGTCCCCTTCTCCTTGTGCCCTTTCCCAACATCAGGGTTTTTTCCAGGGAGTCTTCTCTTCTCGTGATGTGACCAAAGTATTAGAGCCTCAGCTTCAGGATCTGTCCTTCCAGTGAGCACTCAGGGCTGATTTCCTTAAGAATGGATCAGTTTGATCTTCTTGCAGTCCATGGGACTCTCAAGAGTCTCCTCCAGCACCATAATTCAAAAGCATCAATTCTTCAGCGATCAGCCTTCTTTATGGTCCAGCTTTCACTTCCATACATCACTACTGGGAAAACCATAGCTTTTACTATACAGACCTTTGTTGGCAAGGTGATGTCTCTACTTTTTAAGATGCTGTCTAGGTTTGTCATTGCTTGAAAGCCATGCAATGGTCCAAAAACCCTGAACTGAAATATTACCTCAGAACTTGAGAGCACAGAGCAAGGGAGAGTGACTGAAGAACACACCTTTGATCTGAGGTGCTTTTATATTTCATTCTGAGAGGCAAAACGCCCAGCAAGCTCAAGTGTCCAATGTGTCTTCACATTGGGCCAAGCAACATGCAACATACAAATAAGTTTTTTGAGATCCTAGATTCCCTTTTCGTGCCAATGGAAATTCCTTCTTCGGAATATTTGCTCAAGAGATCGCCCAAGCTGCATGTTTTGTTTTGTTTTCTGAGGAGCAATCTGCTTTTGTCCTTGGACAAAATACTTGTTGTTTTCAGATCATTTTAATGAATGAACTGGGTGTAGCCAGCCCAGGTGTTTTCTTAGCCGCTCTCTATAGAGAGCCTGCCCCAAGAGGGGTTAAATCCCAGGGGAGTCTTAATCCCCCTGAAGGTTCATTAACAAAGAGGAGGAATTTCCTAAGAACCATTCAAAACTGTTTTCCTGGGTGCCAATTATATAGTTTCCTTAGCACTTCTATTTCAGTCAAGGGTTTCCTAAATGCAACAGATAATAGGGAGGATATTTGGTTTTTCGGGTGCAGGCCCAATATCTTCGTATTTTTGCAACAGGAGCAGGGAAACTTTTCCAGCTAGCATCCTTAGGTTGCAAAACTGCCCCAGGTCATTTTGACAGGTGGGCTGGGCAAGGCTGACACCTGGTGAAAGGTTTTCCTTTACCCTCACAGTATGAAATCAAATGTCATAGGCAGACACTGGTGATCTACTGAACAGAGGAATCGTTCTGAGAAAAAAGCTTAACTGTCAGTTTAAAAGATATCGCCCTGTTTGGCTGCATAGCCAAAGTGCCAACTTCCTGTGTCCTTTCTATCTAGGATGACAATTTATGCATCATCAATAGAGAGGACAAAACAGTACACAGATTTGCATAGGCTTATTTGTATGTCTGGGGACGCGGGTGGTGCTGTGGTCTAAACCACTGAGCCTCTTGGGCTTGCCAATCAGAAGGTCGGTGGTTCGAATCCCTGCAACGGGGTGAGCTCCTGTTGCGCTGTCCCAGCTCCTGCCAACCTAGCAGTTCGAAAGCACGTCAAAGTGCAAGTAGATAAATAGGTACCACTCCGGCGGGAAGGTAAACGGCATTTCCGTGTGCTGCTCTGGTTTTGCCAGAAGCGGCTTAGTCATGCTGGCCACATGACCTGGAAAAACTGTCTGCAGACAAACGTCAGCTGCCTCGGTCAGTAAAGCGAGATGAGTGCTGCAACCCCAGAGTCGTCCGTAACTGTCAGGGGTCCGTTACCTTTTTTTTTTTTTTTTTTTTTTTGTATGTCTAGAGGCAAATTTAGAAATAATTACCATCCTATAAATAGGAATGCAGTATATTTCACCTTGGCCGGGAAGACTACAGTCAAGCGCCCTTCAAACACAGGACCCCTTGCAACAGAGGACTATCTTCTGTAAACTATATCTGCCTTTTTAAGCAAATTTTCCCCTTGTATACACATTTTAGGGTTGGAAAACCGTATTGCAAAATTCAGAGAAGTGCAAGTTTCAAAGGATAGGTGTGTTTTGTTTCATGTATTCTTTTGGGGAGTTGAATTAGGTCAGATCACATTAAAATTCAAAATGAGCCAAATTTCTTCCCCATCATCACAAATTCTGCAATCTTTTGGGCTTTGTTAATGACTTATTCTAGGATAGTAACCCAAGGTTTAATAACTAGTAAGCAAACCTGCCCACTGGATATATAAAAATGCTGGGTTCTTTTCTTTTTTACCGCTCCTGTTTTTGTAATTCTCCACTTCTCCAGCTGCACTATCTCACCTTGTCCCCGAAAAAACCCATTTAATCATTTTATCCTGTCTTTTCATCAAAATACATTTCATACCTGCCTATATTGCTTGTTGTGCTTTTTCACTTCTCCAGCTGTAGAATGGAGATAACAGTTATCTACTTTGGGTGAAGTTGATATTCATTAAAACTGTTTTGACATCATGTATGGAAAGTGTCATAGGACTCAAACATACCAGTTTTTATTCCCATAAACTAGTTTTTCCCAGTTTTAACACCACTGCCAGCATTATACAGACACTTGCCCCCTAAAAAACCGTTTTTTTAATCGTATCATTTAAACATGTCATTTTGCAACAGCAATTGTCATCATAATTGTGAAGAAGGCGCAGCAGAGACCGTACTTTTTGAGAATTCTAAGGAAAAACCATCTTCCGCAGAAACTGCTGCTTGCCTTCTATCACTGTGCCATTGAGAGCGTGCTCACTTATGGCTTATGTGTGTGGTACGGAAGCTGTACTACCCAGGACAGGATGGGGTTGTGCAGAGTTGTTAAGGCAGCAGAGAGCATTGTTGGCTGCCCACTCTCCACCTTAGAGCAGATTTATGCCACAAGGTGCCATAGGAAGGCACTGGACATAGTAAAAGATCCATCGCATCCTGGTCACTGTCTCTTCGAGCTCCTGCCGTCGGGACGGAGATACAGGACGATGAAGACAAGAACGAGCCGTCTTAAGAACAGCTTCTTCTCCAGAGCGATCTCGGCCCTGAATGGGAAGCCTGGACTTTGAAAGTCATCTAATCTTCCTTGCTGTACTATACTGTATTGTTTTAATTAGTGTTTTTATGGAGCAGTCAAGTAATTTCATTGTCCCTGAGAGGGGGCAATGACAATAAAGATATTATTATTATTATTATTATTATTATTATTATTATTATTATTATTATTACCAAGGCTCAATCCAGTCCAGAGTGTGTAACAGAAACAGGGCGAGAAACAGAAGTGGATGGAGCTATAAATGTGTATTTTACCTTTGTACAGTAAGCTAATTTCTACACACACAACTCTCTTGTTAAGTATAGTAATTTAATTCACTGAGATTAAATTACTTGTATGCATTACTATGTGTTTAAATTTGATTGGTTGGTAACTGAATTCTAGGGAGTTCTCTAGTAGTTCTCACGTGATTGGCTAACGTTAGTCATATGGGAGGTATCTAGTGAAGGAAAGACTCCATTTTATATGAAGCAAGATGACTGTGCTTTAGAATCCACTGTGAACACTGCTAAGTTGAATAGAGTGTCAGAGTGCTTCTTCTACGCTTGAAAGAAAGAGAGCAAAGTTGCAGGAGAAGGTAAAAGTGGAAATCTCTCATAGGAGCTACAAGGCATGGGCGAATTGAGATACGGAGGCTGAAAGTGCTGAGCTCTGAAAAGAGAGGAAAATACAGTTGTTTGGAAGTTATACGAAGAGACTGTAAGCCCATGCTTGGAGAAGAATGTGACTGTAAATATTATGTTTTAATTCATCTATAAGTTTCTGCAAGTAATGTTTTTGAATGTTAAAGTCTGGGCAGATGACGATGATGGAGTTTATGGAGCTGGCTGATCTCACCGGGAGAATCTGCGACCAGAAAGAAGAGGAATACCAAGAAGATTGGAAGAAATTTAAAGACTATTTGAATAAATATTGTAATATTAAAGATATGTAATCACTTGAAAGAATCAATTAGGCCTAGGATTAAATTGGGATTAAATAAATAAATAAGAAAATGTACGATAAGAAAAGTTAGGAAATATGATTATGACTGATATTGTTTTATGAAATAATGATATTGGAAACTGCTATATATAATTACTAAGAAACTCAGATTGAAGAGATTTGAGGAAGTCAAGTAATATGTTTATGAAGATGGATTTTGAGCAATTAATTAAGTTTCAGTTTATGTGGTGATCAGTTTATGTGGTGATTTGATGTATTTTATGTTTTATGTTTGTTTGTTTTTGTTTTTTCCGCTTCATTCTTTTTTCTTTATTATTGTTGGCTTTTTTCTGTTATATTTATGTATGGAAAATAATAAATATTATTATGGGGGGGAAATGAATGTTAAAGTCTGGATATTGATTCCAAAGAAGGGCGTCAGTCATACATATGATTTGAGCTTCTTAGCTGCATTTTTGCTACCCTTTACTTCAGCATTTCTGACCTCTACTCAGGCGGTAAAGAGTTCAAAGATGCATGCCAGCCAGGCAACAACATCCAAGACGAGAGTGAAGCAAGACTGGAGAGGGTTGTGTGACCTGGGGAGAGTCCCAACCACCACACAGAGACCCAGGAGGCTGCATTTCGACCACAGTCCTGAGGTACCCTGTAATGAACACAACTGGAGAAGTGAAAAAGCACAGCAAGCATACAGCAACTTCACCCTCCCCAAAAGTGAGTTACTAATGTATCTGCAATTCAGATACCTAGAGTTTCATCTCATCAGCAGGCCAAGGAAGAAGGGGTGAGTGGAGATTTACATCAAGAACAAAGGTGGAAGGAGACCAGCAGTGCCTCCCATTCACCAAGAGGCTGCTGTAGAGATGGCAAGGGCCATTGGGCTTGAAGACCCTTGGGTCCCTTCCAACTCGTAAGACTCTATAACTTCTGATGAGGTGATAGATCTTGCCTCCAAGGAGCGCGCCAGACCTGTTGTTGCCACTGCTGCAGCAACAGTAGGTGACGCATTCTTTGGAGGCCGGATCTGCTGTCCCTGTGGATTCTGCCATCCAAGGCGGTCGCTTCCCCTTGCCTCATGAGTGAGTTGGACCTCACCTTTGTAGCAATGGGCTGGATGTGACTGGCTCAGAGCAGCCTCCAACCGGTTGCTCGTTTAGGCAAATCACGGCCAGCCTCCACTTATCACTGCTGGTGGCACCACAGATATCAATCATCTGCAATCAAAAGGATGCTACCCACACTGAAAATCAAAATGAAGAGGACCCAAACTACGTTCCTGGGCTTCCAGAAAACATCAACAGCCACCTGCAGAGGGGAAATGACTCTTCATTTCCCAGCAGATCACTGCAAGATTTTTAGCTTTATGATCATTATCATCATCTTGTATTATTTTTAAACAAGTGCTCTGTGATTTGTTTTAACTTCCTTGTGCAAACCAACAGAAACAAAGGTTATAAAAGTAGGCAAGCAGGCAAATAAATAAGTAAAGTCTTACTGTGTATGAGTTGCTCCTAGGCCTAATCAACCAGAGCATGTCTAGAAATTTTGCAAGCGAAAGGTTCTCGGCATCTTTAGTTGAAAGGCCTTTGGTAGGGGCCAGTACAGTGGTACCTCAGGTTAAGTACTTAATTTGTTCTGGAGGTCCGTTCTTAACCTGAAACTGTTCTTAACCTGAAGCACCACTTTAGCTAATGGGGCCTCCTGCTGCCGCTGCGCCGCCGGAGCACGATTTCTGTTCTCATCCTGAAGCAAAGTTCTTAACCTGAAGCACTATTTCTGGGTTAGCGGAGTCTGTAACCTGAAGCGTATGTAGCCTGAAGCGTCTGTAACTCGAGGTACCACTGTACCAGACTGAGTATACAGTTGTTCACCATATGAAGATGATTTGATCATGAGATATCTGGCAACAAAGGTACCTACCACATTTCTAAATTACCCTCAGGAAATTAACCGTGTACATTTCTGTCCAGTACAGGCTGAGTGAACTCACATTTCAGAACAGAGCAGCAATCAGAAACAGAGGAAGAGCCTTTAAAATTGTATGTGTGGACACAGAGTTGCTTTATTCCAGGTCAGACTATTTATTGCCGACGTGGGGATCCAGGGCACAGTCCTTCAATGGCTGTGCTCGTTTCTCTCTGGTCGGGGACAGAGGGTGGCGCTTGGGGGGGGGGGGAATTGTCATTGCGTCACTCCTTGGTGTGTGGAGTGCCTTAGGGTACGATACTCTCCCCAATGCTTTTCAACATCTTTATGCGCCCCCCTCGCCCAGCTTGTCCAGAGTTTTGGGCTGGGTTGCCATCAGTATGCTGATGACACTCAACTCTATCTGTTGATGGATGGCCATCCTGACTCAGCCCCAGACACACTGATCAGATGTTTGGAACCTGTGGCTGGATGGTTACGTGGGAGCCAGTTGAAGTTAATTCCTTCAAAGACAGAGGTCCTTTGGCTGGGACGGGACAATATGGGATTGGGGGGGCAACTCCCATCTCTTGCGGGGGCGCAATTAGTGCCAGCACCATCCGTTAAGAGTTTGGGTGTAATCTTCGACACCTCCCTTTCCATGGAGGTGCAGATTGCAGCTATAACAAAAGCGCCATTTTTTCATCTCCGCCAAGCTAAGCAGTTGGCTCCTTACCTCTCTCGCCCTGACCTAGCCACTGTGATCCATGCAACGGTCACCTCCAGACTGGATTATTGTAACTCGCTCTACATGGGGCTGCCCTTGAGACTGACCCAGAAACTCCAGCGGGTGCAGAATGCCGCGGCGAGACTCCTTACGGGGTCCTCGCTGCAAGATCACATTCACCCGGTGCTATACCAGCTGCACTGGCTCCCGGTGGAGTACAGGATCAGGTTTAAGGTGCTGGTTTTAACCTTTAAAGCCCTATACGGCCTAGGACCCTCATACCTACGGGACCGCCTCTCCTGGTATGTCCCACAGAGAAACTTACGGTCTTCAAATAAAAACATCTTGAAGGTTAGGCTGGCCTCAACTAGAACCAGGGCTTTTTCGGCTGTGGCTCCGATCTGGTGGAACACTCTGTCACAAGACATTAGGGCCCTGCAGGACTTGACATCTTTCCACAGGGCCTGCAAGACAGAGCTGTTCCACCAGGCCTTTGGCCTGACTCCCTCCTTTGGCAATCTACACAGAATCTCTAGCCCAATGGTTGCCATCAATTTGATTTGAATTAATTTTATAATGAGTGATTTTAGAATGTTGTACTATTTTATTTATTCTTTATTGTTGTTAGCCACTCTGAGCCCGGCTTCAGCTGGGGAAGGCGGGATATAAATAAAATATTATTATTATTATTATTATTATTATTATTATTATTATTGTCTACTCTGATGCAGGTGGCGCTGTGGGTTAAACCACAGAGCCTAGGACTTGCCGATCAGAAGGTCGGCAGTTCGAATCCCTGCGACGGGGTGAGCTCCCGTTGCTCGGTCCCTGCTCCTGCCAACCTAGCAGTTTGAAAGCACAAAGTGCAAGTAGATAAATAGGTACCGCTCCAGCGGGAAGGTAAACGGTGTTTCTGTGTGCTGCTCTGGTTCGCTAGAAGCGGCTTAGTCATGCTGGCCACATGACCCAGAAGCTGTCTGCGGACAAACGCCGGCTCCCTCGGCCAATAAAGCGAGATGAGCGCCGCAACCCCAGAGTCGGTCACGACTGGACCTAATGGTCAGGGGTCCCTTTACCTTTACCTTACTCTGACTGGCAGCATCTCTGCAAGAGGTCTTTCCCATTTCCGGCTACCCGACCATTTACCCGGAGATGCTGGACCGTCCATATGCACGAGAAGTATGTACTTTCCTTCACCCTAAAATTTGAACCATCTGGAGTGCCTGCTTGCTCATGAATGGTGAGGTAGCATTCTATTCACAGACGCCTGTCCATACTGTTTCCTTTACATTGGCTTCATAATTGCAGTGTGTTGACTGCAAATTATGAAGAAATGTTTTGTGATGAAAGCCACACATTGACAAGTACCATCTGGAATGGCATCTAGTAGGATGTTCTTTAAAATATATGAAGTTGCTGCTTTAAAAATAAGGGGGGGGAGGATTGTGGGACCTATGAATGCAACCGTGCCATGTCCCAACCACATTGTATATGCCATCAAATGCCAACAGTGTCCTTCAGCTCTCTATATTGGACAAACAGGCCAAACCTTACGCCAAAGAATAAACGGACATAAATCGGACATCAAGAATCACAAGACAGAGAAACCAGTAGGAGAACACTTCAATCTCCCAGGACATTCTATACAAGATCTCAAAGTAGCTGTATTACTACAAAGGAATTTCAGAAATAGACTGGAAAGAGAAGCTGCTGAATTGCAACTCATTACCAAACTTAAAACCATGGAGAGACCTGGTCTGAACAAAGACATTGGATTCTTATCTCATTATACATGACAAAGCCATTTTTCACCTTCTCACCCCTTGCTTTTTCCTGTAAGACCTATTGCAGTCGTTAAGAGTCGTCAACAGGCTCATCACAGCTATCTGCCAATCACCCATTCCCACCACCCTTCTGAGTAATACCCCTCCCCACCTTCTCACTATATAGAAGGATCTGGCAACTTCTGTTTCAGTGTATCTGAAGAAGTGTGCATGCACACGAAAGCTCATACCAAGAACTAACTTAGTTGGTCTTTAAGGTGCTACTGGAAGGAATTTTTTTTTTTTGTTTTGACTATGGCAGACCAACACGGCTACCTATCTGTCACAGGTAAATGTTTCATATCACTCACTTCCAGCTGTTTGCAACTTGTGGCAAGCCATGGGCTTGCTTTGGAGGCCTCTGGAAGTCAGGCCATAACAAACTACCCTAAATGCAAGTCAGTGAGGGTGTGCCAAAACCTACTCCCAGCGTTCAGTTGCTGAAGGGTGTGTATGGCAGGCTTGAGGGTTTAAGAAATCCATGTGGGATTGACTTTTCCACAAAATGGTATGTGCTGGAACGCTCATGAAAAGTGATTCTTGTTCTTAAATGAAAATAGTCACAAATATATTTGTACCCCATTCGGTTTGAGTTTTATTTGCCACGTTCAAAGACCACCTAAGCCAAGAACAACTGCTTTCCTTCTAGTTCTTCCCATGCTGTAACAATAAGAACCAAGTCAACATCAATGTAGCGAAGGGTGGGGCTCAGAAAACCAGCATGGCTCACCCTTGTTGCTAGCCCTATTCTTCCCCCACCACCGACACCATGATGGGTGAGGTCTCGGCCATTTTAATTACGCCCATTATGGTAAAGGTAAAGGTAAAGGGACCCCTGACCATTAGGTCCAGCCGTGGCCGACTCTGGGGTTGCGGCACTCATCTCGCTTTATTGGCCAAGGGAACCAGCATACAGCTTCCAGGTCATGTGGCCAGCATGACTAAGCTGCTTCTGGCAAACCAGTCGCCTTGTAAGGGATGTCAGATCCGGGAAAGGTTTAGCTACCCCAACAGCTGGGAGCAGTTTGGAATTTACGCACAAGCAACCCCAATTCCCATTACAAATAGTTTTGGAAGTGGATATAGGCTGTAGGGTTAGAAGTAGAACATAGTGTATTTTAAAATAGTATTACTTGTAAGGGATAAAATTTTAAGATTTTTATGGTAAGTGTGATAAAAAATGGTTAAAAATTATGATACAGTGGTACCTCGGGTTAAGAACTTAATTCATTCGGGAGGTCTGTTCTTAACCTGAAACTGTTCTTAACCTGAAGCACCACTTTAGCTAATGGGGCCTACTGCTGCTGCCACGCTGCCGGAGCACAATTTCTGTTCTCATCCTGAAGCAAAGTTCTTAACCCGAGGTACTATTTCTGGGTTAGTGGAGTCTGTAACCTGAAGCGTATGTAACCCAAGGTACCACTGTATATGTAAACTGCTAAAGATGAGGTAAAATGAAAATCAGATGGGGGGACTTGGGGAAGCTCACCTAACAATGTTTAGAAAAAATAAGGATAAGACAAGAGTTTGTTTGTATTGTCTGTTTTTCTGTTTGTGTTAAGTTGTGTTATAAAATGAATTTAAAAAAAATGGGGGGGGATACAATGGCAGGCAACTCACAACTTCCTGGTGCAGATCTCTGGAGCGCAGTCCTGGGCAGTGTGTATGGAGGTCCTGGGCTGTCCAGACAACAAGATCCAACCTCTCGGCCTCACTGATATGGTCGAGAGGAAAGCAGAGCACTATGTTTAGCACCAGCATGGCTGCAGGAATTGCCAGAAGGAGACATTCAAGATGCCATCCCAATGTCTTAGGGACTCCACTCCATATTTGTATAGTGTTTACTGCTTAGCCTTTTCTTCTCCTGAAGACATAGACCACCACACTGCTATTGGTCATCAAAATCTCCAGCAGGTAGACACACTGGGGGAAGGGACTGAATTAGAAGGGCACTCAAAGAGTACAGTTGGGTGCAGGGCTCATATCTGGTTTCCACATGAGCTGGTCTGAGTGTAAGCAAACTTCTGTATTTTCACCTGGCTTCAGTCCCTGCTATTTCATGTAGGCTCCACTTCACATTAGTGCAGGCATAGGCAAACTCTGCCCTCCAGATGTTTTGGGAGTACAGCTCCCATCATCCCTGACCACTGGTCCTGTTAGCTAGGGATCATGGGAGTTGTAGTCCCAAAACATCTGGAGGGCTGAGTTTGACTATGCCTGCATTAGTGTCTAACCACAACAAGCAATGCCTACATGTTTTGGGACCTCATAGTAGGCAGCCATAAGGTATGAATTGGGTCTTTTGTCTCTCCAGATTCATCATGAACATTACACCAGATATTCCATGCTTTAGCTTCTGAGCATAGAGTAGGGAAACCCTGCTGCTTCTAATGCTTGATTTTTACACTTTTGCGCATAAACTTTCCTGCCTTTCCAGCTGCTTGCCAGCCCTGAAAGCAAATAAATAAATAATAATAATAATAATAATAATAATAATAATAATAATAATAACCACACCATGATCAAATCCTCCTACAGAAAAATAAAATAATTACAGAACGTGGACCTTAAGGCACACGCCACCTTTCACTGAAATGTTGACAAGGAACTTAATTTTGTAAAAGAATGGGTTTTTTAGAAAGAAAGAAAGAAAGAAAGAAAGAAAGAAAGAAAGAAAGAAAGAAAGAAAGAAAGAAAGAAAAGGCTGTATACAAAACAGACCTCAAGCACGAGTGACTAAGCATAACACAAACATACACTGCCGGATGGGAATATCTCCCTAAGGTTTCATTTAAATATCGGTGTGGAGACAGTTAGAGATAATTAGGCATGTAAAGTAAGCAAATGCCTGATAAACTAAAAGACTAGAACTAAACGACGATGTAGCGTTCAAAAGGGCAACATGCACCAAAATGACAAGGAGAAATTATCGCAGGGAAGACAACCCAATAAAATGGCATGAATGATTTTAATTAACAATCTGTGTAGAATATAGGTGCTGGATAATAAACAGAATCTCCAGAGAAAGAACATTTACTCTGACAACTTTGTCAGTTAAACAAGCACATCTTCCCAGAGAAGGCTGATCTTTGTTATCGGGGGCGTTGTAATTGGCATTTGCACACCCTCCTTCAAGAACAATTAAACCTCCTATATTAGCAGCAGACTTGGGAATAAGGATGATAAATCTGAGAAGCAATTGTAGAAGCATATTAATGGCATTTATCTGAATGGAGAGGAGAGAAGAAAGCTGAAAAGCATTACAAGACTACCTGTAGTGAGATTTAAGAGTACCGAACGGTTTGGCTATGGAACCACAGCACCATGTTCTGGTGGCAACTGTGAAATGTCTTCCGCCATAGTTAGCAGAAATGGCAATCTAATGAACTCCTAGAAATGCATCTATGCTGTGCAGTGGATCTAAATGAGGTCAAGAAAGCAAAATGTGTTTTACAAAACTCGGACTATAAGACAGGAAGGGAGAAACTATGGCCCTCCAGATGTTGAGACACAACTCCTTTCATCACTTGATCACTGGCCGTGCTGGCTGCGGATCATGAAATCAAGAAGGATCTGGAGGCAGGAAGACTGGTTGCCATCCTCTGTCATAAGGCAACACTATCCAAATCAATTCCACACAATAAAGCTAAACAAAGTGGCAGAATAAAGGCATACCAGAAGGGAGTGGTCTACCTATCTTTCTTGCCTGTCCCAAGAGATCCATTTGGGAAAGTTAATATCCCCTATGAGACCCCCGCTGTCCTAAAATTCATCAGTGTGTCCAAAATTCTGGCCTCTGTGGAGCAGGCTTTCCCTAAGTGGAACCCGTCGCAAATGGCAAATCTTGCATCCTACAATTTCAGTGAAGATAGTTGTAGCTGTTCTTTCCAGCTCTTGCTCCTCTGCTGGGGAAGCTGTCGTCTCCTAACTGTGAGTTTAAGGAGAGTGGTGAACATACTTCTAGTCAGTTCTTAATGTGTATTGTTTAGGCAAAGGCAAGTCCTGAGCCTCAGTGAAGCGGAGAATTTGCTGCCTGGTATGCTTAACAAATCTATCCATTCTTAAGGAAATCAGCCCTGAGTGCTCACTGGAAGGACAGATCCTGAAGCTGAGGCTCCAATACTTTGGCCACCTCATGAGAAGAGAAGACTCCCTGGAAAAGACCCTGATGTTGGGAAAGATGGAGGGCACAAGGAGAAGGGGACGACAGAGGACGAGATGGTTGGACAGTGTTCTCGAAGCTACCAGCATGAGTTTGACCAAACTGCGGGAGGCAGTGGAAGACAGAAGTGCCTGGCATGCTCTGGTCCATGGGGTCACGAAGAGTCGGTCACAACTAAACGACTAAACAACAACAAATGCTTAACATAGGGACGCGGCTGGCACTGTGGGTTAAACCACAGAGCCTAGGACTTGCCGATCAGAAGGTCGGCGGTTCGAATCCCCGTGATGGGGTGAGCTCCCGTTGCTCTGTCCCTGCTCCTGCCAACCTAGCAGTTTGAAAGCATGTCAAACTGCAAGTAGATAAATAGGTACCGCTCCGGTGGGAAGGTAAACGGCGTTTCCGTGCACTACTCTGGTTCGCCAGAAGCGGCTTAGTCATGCTGGCCTCATGACCCAGAAGCTGTACGCCGGCTCCCTCGGCCAGTAAAGCAAGATGAGCGCCGCAACCCCAGAATCGGCCACGACTGGACCTAATGGTCAGGGGTCCCTTTACCTTTACCTTTATGCTTAACATTTGAAGAATATAGCAGCAGTGGCAATGAAGCACCAAGGCTGGCTTAAGACATTTTTCTGCTTGAGGCAAATGGCAAAGTATTGCCTCCTCCCATTTTATGTACAGAATCCAAATGGACTGACCCTTCACTTTATTTCAATCCTCCACCATACATGAGAGCAGCAGAATAGCTGGCCAGGGGGTGGGAGTGGCTACTGCTTCCCCATCCTCCAACATCCACCACCTGAGGCAGCAACCTCACTCTGCCTAATGGTGCGGCTCTCATTATGCCTGTATATGAACGACTTCAGACTTCTTCCTTTTCTCAGAAAACCAGGACTACATTGTAGGAACCCATGCCTCCCTCCTCAGGCCACCATTAATCCTGCTTCCAGAGAACAAATACTGGTGCAGGGAGAAGCCATAACATTACTCCACACCAGAGATACATAAAAGAGGCAGAAATAACGAAGGAAGTTATTTCTATGCTCTAACATACTGTACTCTGTATATGACCTTTACACCAGGGAGATTTTAGACTAAAGTGGTCCTGCCAGATGATAATGATAATAATAATAATAATAATAATAATAATAATAATAATAATAATAATAATAATTTATTATCCCCAGCCACTCTGGGTGGCTTCCAACAGAACACTAAAATACAATAACCTATTAAACATTAAAAGCTTCCATAAACAGGGCTGCCTTCAGATGTCTTCTAAAAGTTTGGTAGTTGTTTTTCTCTTTGACATCTGGTGGGAGGGTGTTCCACAGGGCGGGTGCTACCACCGAGAAGGCCCTCTGCCTGGTTCCCTGTAACTTAGCTTCTCGCAATGAGGGAACTGCCAGAAGGCCCTCGGCGCTGGACCTCAGTGTCCGGGCAGAACGATGGAGGTGGAGATGCTCCTTCAGGTATACTGGACCGAGTCCATTTAGGGCTTTAAAGGTCAGCACCAACACTTTGAATTGTGCTCGGAAACGTACTGGGAGCCAGTGTAGGTCTTTCAATATCGGTGTTATATGGTCTCAGCGGCCGCTCCCAATCACCAGTCTAGCTGCCACATTCTGGATTAGTTGTAGTTTCCGGGTCACCTTCAAAGGTAGTCCCACATAGAGCGCATTGCAGTAGTCCAAGCGAGAGATAACTAGAGCATGCACCATTCCGGCGAGACAGTCTGTGGGCAGGTAGGGTCTCAGCCTGCGTACCAGGTGGAGCTGATAAACAGCTGCCCTGGACACAGAATTGACCTGCGCCTCCATGGACAGCTGTGAGTCCAGAATGACTCCCAGGCTGCGCACCTGGTCCTTCAGGGGCACAGTTACCCCATTCAGGACCAGGGAGTCCTCCACACCTGCCCCCCGTCCCCCAAAAACAGTACTTCTGTCTTGTCAGGATTCAACCTCAATCTGTTAGCCGCCATCCATCCTCCAACCGCCTCCAGACACTCACATGTTGTTTTTGGCTCCACCAAGCTAATATAGCCAGGGTTCAGGGGTGATGAGAATTGTCATCCAAAACATCTGGATGGCACCATCTTGGCTACCCTGTTTTAGACAATGAACCTTAATATCTGCTTGATGAACAAACTACTAGAATGAAACTAAATAGAACTATTCAATTTGATTAGTTGTTTGGTTCCTCAGACTGAGCATACCATGTCAGACTATTTGTCCGTCTAGTTCCAGTATTTCTTGAGTGGCAGTGGCTTTCCAGGGATTCAGACTGAAGTCTTTTAGGTCTACCAGGAGATGATGGGATGAGCTCTACCACTGAACTAAAGCCTTAAACAATACAACTGCATATTTCTTTACTATCCCAATGGCAACTTGTCAGGGAAGAACCTCCTTAAAGGAAGAATGAGAGATGGCAAAAGCCCAAATGCCCTGAATCTTGATTTAAATAAAGAAGACAGTCCCTCCCTTCCCCAGTGGGGATTTCAGTGGAATTATAGCTGCTAAGACAACAAAATGAGGATGTGATGTCTCAGAACGGTCCGAGTGACTGTAATTGTTTTGTTCTAGTATACTGCTCTTGCTGCCTGTTTGAAATCCAGAAGAGATCTCATTAAGCACAACTGCCTAGTAATTGCTACAAGTTTTCTTTCATCATGAAACAGCCAAGCCACAGGACTACAGCTACTGAAATAACAAGGGCTTATTTCCAGTTGAAAGTCTGAAGCTCACAGAAGAATCATTGCATGAAAGCTCATTCACTAGCTAAACGAGATGCTTTGAAAAAAAATCTATATCCTCATTAGTGGTTTTTTAGAAAGCAGGAAAAAAAGTTAATCTTATAGACTTAAGTAAATGCCAATTCCAAACACTGTGTTTCCTAGTCATATTAATTTCTCCGTAACATCCGCAGAAATTTGCCCCTAATATTTTGAGACCACGCTCAGCTCCTAAAAGTTATAGCGTATGTCATATAGACAGCTGGTGTAATGTTGTGCGTGGCTGGGAGGGTGAACTTGGAAGTCGCTGGTTCAAATTCTGCTTGGTGGCCACTGTCCTCAGGAAAAATAATTTTATCTTTCTCACATTTCATCACCACCACCACTTTACATTAGGAGTTTTATAACACAGACGCAGTTTACAGGGCTCTTGTAAAAGTTACTGAGGTAAATGTATATGAAACACTCTGTAGGGGCTTCTGTACACTACAAGCTTAAGTAAGTTTTTAACTGTCATGCCTGTCCCCAATGAATTATGAGAATTCATCCCTACCAGTGAGTCAGTAGGTGTGGGAAACCAATCAAAGGGGGAAAATCAAGGTTTACCATCCAGTTGGTTAGTAGAACTGGGTACAGATTTATCTGATACCAGGGAAGGGGAGAGATATGCTTAGCACAACATTCTTTGTATTTGTCTTTGCCGAGTTCCAAAACCTAGTACTGTTTGTAAATGCTTTAGAATACTTTTAAAAAGAAAGGAAAACAGTGTTAGATATCATTCACAGGACTTCAAGAACAAAAAGATTTTTCCCCCTAAACAAGGCTATCTACACTGCAGCTGGACAACAGCACGTTTCATAAAATGATTATCCATTAAATTTCCCTCTCCTGTTTTCCTATTTTTGCTATTCTCAGAAACAGATGCCTTTCTTAGAAGCTCAGCCACTTCCCCCACTTTTTTAATTTCTCCAAATAATTGGATTTTCATGTGGAGGAAGCCATGTAAAACCTACTGCTTTGAGAAACAAAGGTTCGGCTAAAATACAAACTCATGAACAATGGACTTTGTTTTCTTCTTGGATAATCTTTGGATAATCTAGGGATTCAAGAGCTAGGGTTGCTATGCTGTCTTCAAAATAATGATTTTCAACATCCTGATTCTATTGTAGTTTACTCTAAACATAACATAATAAGGTGGCTGTGCTATGGAGACACACTGGCTTCACTCTGAAAAAAGGCTAGAAACAGGAACTTGATCACTCTGCTTAAGCAGTTCTTCCCTGTATGCAAAATAAACAAACTATAAAGAATTATCCTTTTTATTCAGCATTTTAGTTACGGCACATAAGCAGTATATCAAATAATAATATGAACAAAAGAACAGAAAATGTGTTTTTGCCTCTTTTGGGGGGCAGTAGCCGCAGAGGCTAATAAATGACTAGAGTAGGCCATAACCCTCATTTCCGCTTCCCATTTAAAAGCCTCCAGTTGGGTGGTCACATTCTGACACTGATAAAGGAAGATGCCCTTAAGGTGTCCATGTGGCCTCATTTACAGAAGACAGTCTGATGGGCTGTCTGGTCCAAGCCCAGTTTAAAAATAAAGGAATCATAAAGTAGAGAACCAGTTGAAATTGCCCATCAACAGCTGGGTCAACGTCTTCCCTGTTATGATGATCCACCCTAGATGCTCTACTCACATATTTCTATGGGGCAGATCTGAAAGCCAAGACAGATGCGATGGAAGCGGAGCTGTTGGTTTAAACCCGAGTCTGGCCAATCATGTATGAAGTAGGGGTGTGGAAGTCTTATTTTTAATAGCAAACGGGTCTGAAGTGAAGGCAGTGGATCATCTTCATGCCTGTCACTTACTTTCCCATTCGCCAGTGCTTTTGTCCCAGCTGAGCTCACCTTTGATAGCAGGGCTAAGCCAAATAGAAAAGTCCCGGGGGGTGACAGGTGAGGGAATTCACACACACACACACCTGTGTACCCCTTCTTGATTTGGGGGCAGATCCAGCTTTACACAAAATGGGTCTTCCTTTGTCCTGTCTAGTTTGGTCCTTATTTGCCTGTCTCTGGTCTCACCAAAATTGCTATGTTTGATTGGAAATAGGAAGTGTCGGATATCCCTTTGCAAAGCCAGGATCCCATTGGTTCATAAGGGGCCATGTACCATTTAGTCCTTGGCTATTTAGAGCATTATGGGTCAGTACCTGCACCTTGAATTGTGCCGCTGGTGTTCTTTTTAAAACTGGCGAGATAGTAGGCAACGTAACAGTCTTGCTGTTTGGAATTAATGTTTCTGAACAGTCTTCAAAGGCAGCCTCACATCTAGAGCATTGCAGTAGTCTATCTGGGTTTCATCAGGGCATGGATAACTCTGGCCTAATCTGCTCCTTCTAGAAAAGACCACAGCTGGTGAACGACTTGGAGCTTCTTACATGGCAATTAAGCAGGACATTTGGGTGTTAATGGCTATAGTCAGATCTAAAAGCACCAAGATATGAACCCAATACTTTGAAGGGCATTTTTAAATTTCTTTAACTTACATACCACTTTGTTTCAACAGAAATCTTGAAGGAGGTTACTTATCTCAACAAAAATGAGTATTTCAAAGCAAATAGGATACAAATGCCACATTCACTACTACTGCTAATAGTGATGAAGGTGATGATACCCACATTTTAAGTAGTATAAATGAGCAATTTCAAAGCAATATATATAAAAAACCACAAAAGCAAACTGTATACAACATATCACAAGACAGCATCAAAATGCAACATAATTACACTATATATTGGGAGGAAACCTCATAGGTCTTACCAAAAAAATGACTCCTTAATACACAATAATACAACCAAGGAACCCTGCCACCATACCCAATTTCTCAACAGTCACAATTTCCTTGCACCCATCACGGCACTCCATTCACTTCAATAAAACACTCAAGCAGTCAACAGCCCATAATCATAGACCAAAAGATAAGTCCACTGAATAAGAACAATCCAGTAACTGGAGAAAAACAGGAGGAAGAACATCAGTTTCTACCCCGCCTCTCACCTGAGGCAACACACACATTCTCTCCCCACCTCTCACCTGGAGAGATTAAGACGTTTTTCACCAACAGATTCCCACCATATGGGATGTCAGGCACAGCTACCAACACACCTGATGCCCATCACCTCACAGGGAGCATTCCAGTCAATCAAATGCAAATAAAGCAATCTTCCTTAAGGATCAGCAATGCTCCAACAACATCAAATTGAAAAGGGCAAAGTGTGAGCTGCTGTGGATTTTCACTGATGCTGCCATGGGCTGAGCTGGCCATGTGAAAGCCACCCATTGCCAAGTACTGACTTGAGTGGAGATGACCTTTCTGTATGCCGTCAACAGCTGCAGGTGATCTGACCTTGTTTGTAGCAGAGGAAAATCCAACATGCTGGATCCCAATTTCCTCTTCCACCTTACTGCTAACCAACAACATTGTAGTGAGTTTGATGGGCTTTAGCCAACCCTTACCAATCCCAAAGCCTTGTCCGGAGCTTCTGCTGCCACACCTGGATTTGATGTCATGGTGCTTCCCCATTACAAGCAAACTAATATTCCACCATAAAGGTTCACCTGCAATTCTACTTTGCCTTCCAAAGTAACTACATTTTGGGTCTTTGGAAAAATAATCTTATATCAACACAGATATAAAACTGTGAAAATTTTGACATGCAACTCATCAAAACAACCTGAATTGCCTTTGAAAAGAAGCTTGCAACCAATTAATTGACCAGCTAGAAGAAGAAGAGAAGAAGTGTTTGGATTTGATATCCCGCTTTATCACTACCCGAAGGAGTCTCAAAGCGGCTAACATTCTCCTTTCCCTTCCTCCCCCACAACAAACACTCTGTGAGGTGAGTGGGGCTGAGAGACTTCAGAGAAGTGTGACTGGCCCAAGGTCACCCAGCAGCTGCATGTGGAGGAGTAGGGAAGCAAACCCGGTTCACCAGATTACGAGTCTACCGCTCTTAACCACTACACCACACTGGCTAGGCACATTAGTTAGAAATGAACAACTTCATTTCCCTGTCGTCCTCTGCCATTCAGGTGCTGCGTATTAGTTCATAAACATTTACTTACTTTATTTCCAGAGCACCTGGCACTTTCCAAACCATCACACCAATTGCAGGAGAGTGATTCACTGCCACAAGCACCACTCCGTACTGATGCTGAAAGTGGACATGGTCCCAAGTGAGTTCACTTTCTATTGCCACTTTCCATTTGCGCTGCAACACTTCTCAGTCAGCAGGCCACAAACGTTGAGTACGTTCCGACATTACAAAAGCTGCACAGAGCAACAGAGGCTCTCAGCTCTTTAGCAACATCTCTAAACAGTAGCACTGCAATTGAAAATAGGGCAGCTGTACATTGGTGTGCAGGCAGGTGGTTGAGTTCACCCTGTGAAAATCAAGAGCTCCATGGGCATTGCAAAGACAGATGGGATCACCACAAGAGGCCTGTCATTTGGAAGGAAGCAGCTGAGAAAGAGAAGCCTACAGAGAATGAGTGCCAAGCTAGGCCGGGAGTAGCTACATACAGTCTCTTCTATTGTGTTTCGCTCCTAGCAATTGATCATGTGCGCTTGCTGTATGAATTTACTGTGAATTTAGATCTGCAGGACTCAGCCACCTGCCTACACCTCTTCACAGTTTTCAGAGGGATGGCATCACTCACTTACTTTAACAACATATTGACAATTAGATAGATAAGAGGATATATTTAAATGTCTTTCATTAGACTTGCCCAATGCTCTGCATTGCTTTGGTGAGGATGATCCTCAAAGATCACCTTCATATTCCACAGCAACAAACAAATGCTCTGAATGACTGACACACACACACACACACACACTCAAAGAAAATACACCTTGCCTAACATTTTAAAAACATTTGGGATGCCTAAAAATGGCACACCATCTGTGGGCGAGTGGCTGACCTCCAGCCCTCACCTCCTACACATGGGCTAGATTGGCAGAGCTTCTACATGTGACTCTGACCTCAGAGTGAGTCTCTAAACTTTGTGCTCTAAAATAGTCCGTTCCTAAAGAAATGGAAGGAAGACACCATGTGGACCACAGAGTCTGGTGCATAATAGAAGGCGCATCATACTACACACAGGTCTTATTATCTGAACACAATGCGTTGTTTGTTAGGCAAGTGTTTATATAATGAGTCAACAATTTACATTGATTCCTATGGGGAAATTTCTCATGCATTCCTGACCATGGAATTTTGACCCCAAAATGGGGGGGGGAGGGGACAATCCAGGAAAACCCTTTGAAACTTTGCAAAAGGCAAACAAGGAAGGAAAAACTGCTCTCTTGTTTGTCCGATCTCTCTCCCTTCCTCCCTCCCTGCTTCCCACCATGTTTTCTGGCAAAATGGCTGTTGTGGACCAGCAAAAGAAAAAAATAAAGCTTTCTTAAAGCTGCTTATTTGTTTACAGTGCTACACACTAGTCTGGCTGTTTGGATATCTGAATCTGTATACAGCAAGGTTTGGGTACTAATTCCTCATGTTTGGATAAGTGAATTCTTATTTAATAAGCAAGTTTGGATAGTGGGACCTGCATGTACACTGGTCCAATGGTCCTCTACCAGTATTAATAGTAAAGGTGGTGTGGTGGTTTTATTATTTTCATGCCGCTCATCTGACTGGGTTTCCCCAGCCACTATGGGTGGCTTCCAACAAAATACTCAAACATTAAAAACTTCCCTGTACAGGGCTGCCAGATGTTTACTTCCTTGACATCTGCTGGGAGGGTGTTCCACAGGGCAGGCGCCACCACCAAGAAGGCCCTCTGCATGGCTCCCTGTAACCTCACTTCCCACAAAGAGGGAACTGCCAGAAGACCCTCAGAGCTGGATCTCAGTGCCCGGGCAGAACGACAAGGGTCTTTGTTGTTCTGCTTCCTGGTAGTGGCGCTGTTTGATTTGATGGGGTTGAGGGGCTGAGCTGAAAGGTCAACTTGGCTAGCTTCCAGCTCAAAATTTGGGGGCATACCTTGGAGTGGAGGCAAAAGTTTGGAAATATTTTATAAGGAATTCCCAAAATTGCAATCTCCTCTCCCCTGCTTTTCTTTCTTTAACAATGCTGCCACCCAAAGTCATAGTTTCCATAGAGTTCCTTTTGATAGTTATCACTTCTCCTCCACAATGTCCCTGGATAGCGATGGCCAAATCTGTCGATTTCTGTTTCTTATTTTTCTAATCTTCAGTTTAGTTCAGTTCTCCGTTTGTGATTTTTTTTTTAAAGTTAGTCCACCAGCACTTATTTTCATGACTCTAGTATATGCATTTTTGTACTTGCAAAGTTTAGAGATGTGCTTAATTTCCAAAGATTGTTGTGTTTCAGTCCACATATTGTTGTGGATTGTATGATAGGGTTGCCATATTTCAATAAGTAAAAACTAGGGCACCCGATAATTGTTGAACTTTATTTTTTTAGAAAGACCCCCTAAATTGATCCAAGACAAGGCGTAGCGAACATCAGTTCTGCCTTTGATATCCTGGTAATGTCCAGAAAACTCCAGACATATGGCAGCCCTCAAGTATAAATTTGGTAGGTTTGCCTTTAAGTGTGAACTAAATCAAAATTCTGCCCCATCCCTTCCTTTGGGGCAGTGCTCTTACATGACACAGAGTTATTTCAAGGGTGATATGGGGCTAGACTAGCAGGAGATAGCTGGTAAAAATAAGCTTGAAAAAAAGTTTGAAAACAGGAAAAAGAGGGGGGGAATTGCCAGTCAGCTCCCCCCCTAAAAACTTTCACAAGTTTCCTGCCCATGAACAATTGCCAAAATAAAACTGAAGGCATGTAAAGCATAAAATATTCGGAATTTGTACCAGAAGATTTGGTTTGTTATGATATTTATTTTATTTATTTCACAACATTTATTTGTCACTTGATTGTTAATTAAAAAAAACACTTAAAGGTTTACAAAAATAAAAAAATGAAATTATCAGCAAAAATGATTAAAAACAACTTTTTGAAGCATTCAAAAAATAAAATAAAATCAACGCTAGGCTAAAAACATTCTACATTTCTGGATGGACTTGCCTAAACAAAAATGCTTTTAGCAGGCACCAAAAAGAGTGCAGTTAAGGCGCCTGCCTGATTTCAGATTTAATTTATTTTTGTATGGGTAATTAAAACATCCATCAATCATAAGTTAAGCGTAGGAGACATAAGCATTGGAAAACCAGATTCCCTTATGGAGGTGTGTTACAATGTTTTCATAAACAAGTTTTAGTATTAATACTTCTATGATTAAATATTTTTACATAGGCAGAATCAGGAGGTGTTAGAGGCTACAAAGTTAAAGAGAAATTGTTTCTTTTTTCTATGTGTATTTTGCATTTTTAAATTGTCATTATTAGTATGCCTTTATTTTAGCCATGGATTCCAAAGAGAACTGTCTCATCCACATCACTAAGACCGAATCCAGGATAGTATGCAACTCATCACCCAATCACAGCACACCTCCAAAAGAGGGTGACCATAACTCAAGTACAGTGGTACCTCTGGTTACGTACTTAATTCGTTCCGGAGGTCCGTTCTTAACCTGAAACTGTTCTTAACCTGAAGTACCACTTTAACTAATGGGGCCTTCTGCTGCTGCCACGCCGCCGGAGCACAATTTCTGTTCTCATCCTGAAGCAAAGTTCTTAGCCTGAGGTAATATTTCTGGGTTAGCAGAGTCTGTAACCTGAAGCGTATGTAACCCGAGGTACCACTGTAAAAGGGTATGTAGCTTGGGGACAAAGCTTTCTGGCTTTGTGTCATGCATACTTAAAGAGTTCACAAGGGGGAGTTGAAGATGGGAAAGAAGGAAAAAGAGCACTTTTCACACAAAGCTCCATCTGGTATGCAGGCTGAGATCCTACCTGCTCACAGACTGTCTCACCAGAGTGGTGCATGCTCTAGTTATCTCCCGCTTGGACTACTGCAATGCACTCTACACGGGGCTACCTTTGAAGATGACTCAGAAACTACAACTAATCCAGAATGCGGCTGCCAGACTGGTAACTGGGAGTGGCTGCTGGGACCATATAACACCAGTCTTGAAAGACCTACAGTGGCTCCCAGTACATTTCTGAGCACAAATCCAAGTGTTGGTGCTGACCTTCAAAGTCCTAAACGGCCTCAGATCTTTCTGCCTGAAGGATCGTCTCCACCAATGTTGTTCAGCCCAGAGACTGAGGTTCAGCTCCAAGGGCCTTCTGGTGGTTCCCTTACTGTGAGAAGTGCGGTTACAGGGAACCAGGCAGAGAGCCTTCTGGGTAGTGGCGCCTGCCCTGTGGAATGCCCTCCCAGCAGATGTCAAGGAGATAAGTAACTATATAACCTTTAGAATACATCTGAAGGCAGCCCTGTATAGGGAAGTTTTTAATGTTTAATGTTTCATTACGTTTTTGTATATGCTGGAAGCCACCCAGTTAGATGGGCAGGGTACAATTAGTAGTAGTAGTAGCAGCAGTAGTAGTAGTAGTAGTAGTACAGACCAACCTCACAACACGCATAGGAACAAGAGCACATCGCTCACACTTTTCTTCCTAGAACCCTAGCAGGTACCTCGCCTTGAGACACGAATGCCCCAAACCCAACCCTACTCCGCTTCAGCTACTGGGGGGGCGGGGGGGTTACCTGGAAAGAGCATCACAGAGACAGTTAAGCAAGGAAAGAGAAGATTACATCCTAGAAAGTACAGCTGCTGAAATTGCCTCCCATATCTCCTCACCCCACGCTCTTTCCCATTTGTGAACATATATTGTCTGAACTAGAAGGGTGCTTGTCTATTGTTCTGGGAGGTGGAGAAGATAGATAGAGAGATAGATATTTGAGAATTAAAGTGAAGTATGCCTCCTGTTTCAACCCAGGTATCAAAAGTTAAGGAAACCCAAAGTTAATCTACCAGCAAAAATGTGTGCTTGGGGGAAAGTCTGCCTCATTTGAGGAGATTGGACGAGATGGCTGTCAGATGTCCTTCAACATCACATATGAATCTGAGCTGCTCAAGACATTGTGCTGCTTAATGGGCAGGAAAACATTCTCCACAGCTACCACCACCCTACGCTGGGACATAAGATAGACTGTGTGTTGTACACAGGGGTCACTGCTGCTCCCTGACACACTTGCATCAATCTGCCAAATAACATTGCTGGCCCTGAAATCAGCTGAGCTGGGATGCTACAAAGAAACTGGCAACCTGGTAGCCCTGGATGCAAGAAGCCAAGTTCATACCGCTATCCAAGCTCACTAGTGGCCTTGGCAAAGTTGCTGCCTCTGACAAGCTTGCCACGCAAGGTTGTTGTGAATTAAGCACCCATCTTGGACACTTTAGACAAAGGGCGAGTCTGGCCCGTAGTTTTCATGATTCTTTTCTTTTTGGAAGCATAAACGCCCCACTTGTGTTTGCATTCTCTTCCAGGCTGCTAAATTTATCCGCTAGAGTTCCTTCCAACTTGAATGTGACAAGCTTGCTCGGGGCTGTCTGACTGCAAAGTTCAGAGGGATGAGAAGAGGCAGACAGGCAGGCAGGCAAAGATCTTGATGCTATAAAGGCAGCATAGCCCACGCAAAGACTTGATCCTAACTGAGGTGGGCATCCAGTTAGAGCAGATATGGGGGGGAATCCTTTAGTCAGCCTTCCCTTTTGGCAAGCACATGGGCAGGGGCCAGGGGCAAAAAAGTGCGTAGAGCAAGGAATGAAAACTTTACTTTTGCACAGCAGGCTCATTACACACACACACACACACACACACACACACACACACACACCCCTCTCTATCCTGCAGCCAGGCAAGCAAGAGTCCTTATCAGTTCAAGGACATATTCCAACCACACTCAACGAGGGTGTTAAGTAAAAGGCAGATACTTGGGGTGGGTTGTATATACATAAGAATTTAACTTTAACCATGGGCATGGTCTAGCCAAAATTAAGCACTTTGGACTGTAATCATATGCACATACAGACCTGAGAGGTAAGACACATTGTGAACACAACGGGCCTTGCATCTGAGTCAAATTGCACAGGATTGCGCTGTTTGGGTTCCAGTCTTATGTGCACACTCTCGAGAGTAAGTCCCACCTTAGTTTAAAGGTGCTTACTTTTTGAGTAAACACAGAGGGCATCATACAGCACATATCCTTGATTTTAATAGGCGAATTAGGCACAGGCTTAACTTCCCCTGTTCCTTGAAATCAGTGGAGTCTAAATGTGCTGAAAGCCATGCCCCATGGCTACCTCAACAGCCCCAAAATAGAAACACCAACATAATGCAATTATAAACATGTCACTTTAGTCATCCTAATACATCATGTTTGAAGGAACATGATTTATCTGGACCATCTAGTCTTTGATGCATAACCCCTATTTGCAGCGTAACCCATACTCAGAAGTAAGTCCTACTGTTTTCAACGGAGTTTATTCTTAGGTAAGTGTGTCTAGAATTGTTGCCTTAGTATTCAGTTCAAGATCACACACACAATATTAATCCTCAGATTCCTACATGGGTAAGAAACTGTCAATTCCATGCAGCTACAACAATTCTCCCCCCCCCCCAAAAAAAAGCACATGTTCTGATGTTCAAGTGACTCTCACAGAAGGCATCATTTTTCATAACTGTAGAATGCAGCATGTAAGACAGCAGAAAGACCATGACAAAAGTTCTTGCATGCCACCGAGAACCTTTAAGCTCTCCATCTAGCCTGAAGCTCCTGTGCTATTTACATCAACATCAACCCACAGCAGCAAAGAATAAGCACAACACAATCAGCAGCTGGCCATTAGATATAGGAGAAGGCATAAAAGTGAATTTGTTCTTCATAAATAGGCCATTCGGATTGCAAACTAAAATTAAGTCAGCAAGATAGCTTGCTTTGTTAAGGTTTGCAGAGATTTGCATAGTGGAGTTCAGTCAGATGTAAAATTTCAAAAGAACAGCCTGCTTAATTCACCCTAGGAGTCTAACTACTGTACAGTGTGTTTGATAAGGGAAAAGAAAGCAGGAGGGAGCAAGAACATGTGGCTCTGAGCAATTTTGCTCCCCCCTCTCCATCAAAAAGACAGAGTGGGACAAAGTGGTCTGAGGTTTAAAGGGCTCAGTCCACCTTAGAGGGCTTGATATGAGGCATGGCTCAGTTCTGGACCCCTTTTTGCCAATGCTCTTGGAGTATTGAAATGATCACCAAGATCAACGTTCATCTGAGGTTGTGCAGAGTGTCTCCCAGCACTTGAGTAACCACAACCAGCCTCCAGGTCTTTGGGATCAGGCGCAAGCAGAAGGCATGTTTTCCACACTAACCTCTTTTTAGAAATGAGCCACTGTTTACAGCAGGGACCAAAGAGAATGGATGTGATTTGTGTGTGCCTTCTCTTTCCATTTCCAGTTCCACTTCATTTCTGTTTACATGGTACAAGGGCAATTTCAGGAAAGATTTGGTTTGCTGTGTCAGTGACCATGGGTTTACAGAAGCTTGGTTACCTGCTTAAAACTCACAAGTAAGGAAAAACAAAGAAACTACACACACACACACACACACACACACACACACACACACACACAGCTTCTGTGCTCCTGAGCTTGTAGGAAGGAAATGCAGCAAGCAAGTTGACAATATGTAATCCCAAAACCACAGGCTTTCCTGAGATAAGGGCTGCCAACGAAACAAAAGTTCTGCATACCTCTTGCCAAAGCAATGCCAAAAACATTACAAAAGCACGGTGGTTCAGGGCAAGGCACCTTTCCTGAATAAAAGGAAGTCAACAAAGCGGCAGGAGGGAGAGAGCAAAGCAAAAGTTACAGGAGGGCAGCAGCATCTTCCAAGAGGCATCTTGGACAAGCCCCCTCATCCACCCCTGTTTCCTACTTGAGACAAAAGGAGAAGAGGAGGAGAAGAAGAAGAAGAAACACCCGCACAAAGGGGCTCACCAATTGTGAAGCTATAGCCATCAATGCTGAAGGTGGCACTCCGGCATTTTTTAAATCCTTCTTTTCTGTTGCTTGCCTCTGTCATGATGATTCTGCCGGTGAGTGTTCTAGGCAGCAAGAACAGCAGCAGCAATTCTCCCCTTGTGGGATGAGAGCTTTTCTAAGCAGACAATTAGTTGCCCTTGAATCTCTCCCTTCGGCAGCACTCACCGCCGACTTCACACATCTCTGAATGCACAATGCTGGATCCAAGAGAGAGAGAGACATGCCCAGCAGTAATTCTCCACCCCCTAAGAATGTCACAGCAGCATGTTACTGACATACCTACTCAAGAGGTTTTAACCACTAGTTAGAGACGCTGGGATCTGAAATCCAGCAGCAATTAGTGTAACACCGCTGAGCCAAACAAATCAACTGTGCATGTCGCAGAAATGTGGAGGAGCTCTAGGCACAACAGCATGGAACATTCAGCGCTGCCGGGATAGAAGCAGATTGTGGGAATCAGAGCCTCTATAAGCCTCCCCCCAAGGGATCTTTGAAGATTTGCAGCCTAATCGGCTCCTGACTGTACCTTGGCAAGGAGTTTCTAGACCCCCCTGGACCCCAAGTGGCATAAACAAGTTCTCTTCACTTGCCTAAAGGTCTCTATATGAAGTTTCTGAATGTATGTGTCAAAGGAAAGTAGTTAAAAATGGTAACTTCCCTCCCCACCCCACTGTTGCCATGTGCCCAAGCCTGTGGTTTTTTTGGATCACAGGATCTTCATGACATGGTAACCAGATCCAGAGAGTGAGAAGGCTCCTTTATTTCCATCCTAGAATTTCCCTAGGCATGCTTTTCCCTACCTTCAATTCAAATCCTTAAAAGGTCTAAGAGTGTCAGGACCCTGAAGTCCATATACAGATGTTGTGGTGCTGACAGAGGAGCTGACCTCCTTTGGACCAGAGCACCTCCACTGAACCAGAGACCCCCCAGGACTGAGATATGAAAGGTGCCCATGCCTGGACCAGATACTACAGCCCCTGGGTTGACCATCACATTCATCTCTAAGGACATCACATTCTACAGATCTTGTGAGCCAGTGCAGGCATCTTGTTTGGCATACATTCATAGAGGGATAGAGTACTAGGTTCCAGGAGAAGTGGGACAGTGGAAGGGGTCTGGATGCGAAGGTCTAAAATGCTTCAGCCTTGACCCAGACATTGCTGGAGGAAGTGTCATATTAGGAGCTCTCCTTGGTGCTGTAATGACTGGCCTACTTTGCTGCACTGACCCCATTATGACCCGTGGGACCAGAACAGAAGACTCATGTTCTGAATTTAACCTTAGTCACCCTTAACCACTCCTTCACAAGGAAAAGAGCTGTGAAATATGATTACAACCCCAAAGATTGCCCTGGTTTCATCATCCAAGATACCTGCTAGGCTTTTGAGCCATCCCAATTAATATGAGCATCCTGCCCACCCCATTTCATGAGGAGGTAACGTTCCCTTACTCAGTGACCTTTTCATCCTACACTCTTTAGTAGGGTGGTTCTCCTTCATGTTCATATTGCCCACTTCAGCTATAGAAAAAATCTGCCCTCCAAATCCAAATCTTGCCTTTGGGTTTATTGTGAGAGTTTATTGAGGTCTTGCACATAGGAGATTGCTAAGAGATAATTTGGGGGGGAAGAAAGGACTGCATAATGGGACAGTATGGAATGATTTGGGCCATGCAAATGTTGTGGGGTCTCCCCAAATAAGGGTTTTAGAAGCACCTTGAATTGCGCTTGCAAGGAAGGCAATAGTGAAACCCAGCCAAGAGTTACGGTACTATTTTCTGCACCTGCTACAGCTTCTAAACGTGTTACCCATAATTCTCCGTCTTAAATTATAAGGGCAGCCTGGCACCTTACAAAAAAAAACCTTTCTCTATAAATAAAGCACCATCTGAGCCTTGTCATTAAACACGTGCCCCTCAATTCACCCATCTGTAAACCTGCAGTAACTTCAGCACAGTGGGTGTTCTACAACATTAAGTATCTTTTGAAAGATGCAAAGAATGAGGCTGTTTTAAAGTGCTGCTCTTGCTATCCTTCTCTGGCTCTTTTTTTTTTTTTTTTTCCCAAGTGGTTTTCTAGGTCACCTAAACAGTGAATTTACCACTTCATAAAAAAGAAGCCATGAAACAAACTCTCCTCAGAATATGCAAAGTACAGAATAGTCTAAACTTGATTTCATGCTGGTTGCTGGTTGCATCTAGTTATTTTCTGCTGAATCCGAACAACATCTCTCCCTTCTCCTAGCGGGCTCAGGTCCCGCAGCTCCAAAGCAAACTCACTTTCCTTATCTCAGTGGTTTCTCTCAGGACACATTCTTTAAACTGTGCTCTTCAATCTTAGGTAATTTCACTGCTAAATGCCTCATGGCTGCTCTTTAGCATCACACAATGCTTCATGTGGACCATTCACTAGACATGTTTGGATCCTTTGAGATGCAAGACAATGTAGCAGTTTAATAAATGCAAGGTGTAATCATGTTGCCTATCAACAGTGCACTAAATTCATGCAGAAATTAAATTCCCCCAGATGAAGGAGGGCTGTTTTAATTGAATTTACAGAGGGAGGAGGATGTGTTATAGCAAAAGAGTTAATGCTGAAAGAAGAGGCCTACTGGATCAGACCAAAAATCTATGTTGATCAGCATGCTGTTTCCTGCAGTGGCCAACCAGGGAAGTCCAGAAGGACACAAGCACAATAGTGCTCCCCTAGGGAGACACTAGGGTGAGGGTCCAATTGTTGGTGGGATCGATTCCTGGGTGTGAAAGAAAAACACCGAGAACCGTGTGTGTGTGTGACCTTCTTGGTGAGAGACCAAGAGTTGCTGGGCAATGGTGACCTGGTGAGATCATGGGCACCATTCATAGGCACATAACACAGGGTGCATGGCAGGTGGTAGCATGATCTGTGTGCTGGATGGGGGCTTTTCCTTCAAGATCCTGAGATTTGAGAATGCATGTGTCAGAGTCAGGATGTGTCTGGGTATTGGAAGCAGGGGAAGGTATGTACTACCAGACTTTTAGAAGACATCTGAAGGCAGCCCTGTTTAGGGAAGCTTTTAATGTTTAATAGATCATTGTATTTTAATATTCTGTTGGAAGCCGCCCAGAGTGGCTGGGGAAACACAGCCAGATGGGCGGGGTATAAATAAATTGTTGTTGTTGTTGTTGTTGTTGTTGTTGTGTATAAGTGGTCACCAGTAGGGGACAGTTTGGTGTTCTGGAGAGAGAGGGTCAAAGGAATGAAAGATCTACTAGCCCATTTTCCGAAACCCTAAAGCAAATGCATTCCATTCACACCCCTAATTTAGATGTAGAGGCCATTTAATTAGCGGTGCTAATGAAGTTTGAGTGGGGAGGGAGGCAGACTCAAAATGCAAACATCACCCACTCGGAAATAGGTGTTACATTTCAAGTACAGTGGTACCTCGGGTTAAGAACTTAATTTGTTCCGGAGGTCTGTTCTCAACCTGAAACTGTTCTTAACCTGAAGCACCACTTTAGCTGATGGGGCCTCCTGCTGCCGCCGCACCGCTGGAGCACGATTTCTGTTCTCATCCTGAAGCAAAGTTCTTAACTGGAGGTACTATTTCTGGGTTAGCGGAGTCTGTAACCTGAAGAGTCTGTAACCCGAGGTACCACTGTAAAGCCAACACTGACTTGACCCTAGACCCATCTCAAAATGAGGTGCATTGGAACCTGCCATTGACCCTCCCACAGTACTGGAACTATCAGTGGCTCACTGTGGCTAGTTTGCAAATCATTTTGAGGATGAAATCACTTGTATCCATCATGATTTAGGTTCCAAAGTTATAGCCAGTGAATCCGTGGAGATGTCTGGAATGTGATATTGATAGATGAATTTCATTTTATGTGGCTTGAGGATGTGGGCAAGGTCCTAGGTTGGGTTAATGGGCCCACTTGCGTGCTGGGTCCTTGGCCTTCATTGCTTTCAAAATCTATCAGGGAGGGAAAAGCTTGGTTGGACCAAAGAGGTTATAAACACCTTGTTGTGAAAGGGAATGGTCTTGTGTTGCCTTACACTGGCTGTGGTGAGGCTTCTCCAGAAGAAACGTTCCATGGGCACTGAAGGTTTGAATAACTACAGAGCAGTAGCCAATTCCCCTATTCCTGAGAAAGTTTCCAGATTCAGACCCAGGTTCTCTTGGATGAAGTCAATTTTCTAGGCCTATTTTAATCAGAGTTTCAGCCCAGTATTGGCACTGAGACCACTCTGACCAACTATCTGGATGACCTAGATGACCAGGAGAAAGACACAGGAGAGTGAACCTGCTGATTCCATTCAACAGTGTTTGCTACCATCCTCCTGTGATGTCTGTTCAGATTGGCAATAGAAATACCAGTTTTACAATTCTGATTCTAACTGGTCAGTTGATCCCAATCAGAACAGGAGGCTTAGGGACATTCTGCATGACTAGAAGGCATTACCATTTATGCATCATGTAGCAAGTTCACATCATCAATTTTAGCTAGTAAACGTTACCTCAAAGTGACTGGTAGCAACCATGTTATTTTTCCATGAAACACTAACAGTATGCTTAATGTGGTTGTATCTCGCTGTGTGTATATATAAGTGTGTGAGAGAGATTTAGAAGAATCCATAACCAGGGTGATTTATCAAGGGATTACATTTCCCTATAAAATTAATCCTGTAAACTTCTGGAATCAAACCTCATGCCTTAAGCTCTCCAAAACGTCCTCAGACACGAATAAACCTTAAACCGGGGAAGAGCTCCTCAGGAAAGATGAACTGAAATCCCTGTAATTATGCTATGATAATTTTTAGCTAGCTAATGTGATCACCCTTTTCAGATTGGTTATGGCAACTGTGAGATCCGTGCCTGAGAGATTCTGAGAGTCTTTCCCCTCCCCTAGAAACACACCATCTGGATGTTAGGATGACTTCATCAGGAAAATACATTCTACTTCAGTGGTATTTGGTTTTACACAGAATAGCCGGAAGGCAATACAATTTTTTTTTCCTAATGCTCAGCTGTTTTAAGTTTGCTTTCCTTTTACTTACTCCAAAACTGACCATTTTCTTCCATGCCAAATGCTAATGAAGCATTCCACAGAGCCTGTTGCTTCTGTCACTTCAGATTTTTCACTTGGTGCAGTCACCCATTTAATTCATAACGGCATTAGACGAGAGTTGGGGGGAAATATGGCAACTGGGAAGGAGAGATTAAAATTAATGATGGGATGGATTCCAACCAAAGCATTTCATTCCGTTCCATATCTGAATTGTCAGCCACATCATTGTCATATTTAAGAACCCACTAATTCACGATGGACTGAAATCAGCCGAGAGCTAAGTCAATTATCCCTATTCTGCCAGATGAATACAGGCACTCGTCTGATGCCAGATTGTTGTTGGACTTGGACAGGGAAGATACAGGCCTTAACTCAACACAGCAGGCCCTGCTTGGGCAAGAACCAAGTACCTGTTTTCCATTAGGCTACATTCAACGTCACGCTTGCTTTGCCCACTGGCTAAGAAGAAAAGAGTAGTTTCCAGTGTTCCCTTTCACTGTGTAAGGAAGGGAAGGCGCTGGCTTTGAAAAGGACAATCTACAAATTTATGTACAAGAGCCAATGCTTGGGGTATATTTAGATAATTTTAGACTCTGGGTTTAATGGCCTGTGAGAGGAGATAATGCTTGTCTTAATGGCCCTGGGAGGGACCCCCTGGACGATTAAGTCCAGTCAAAGGCGACTATGGAGTTGCAGCACTCATCTTGCTTTCAGGCCAAGGGAGCCAGACTGGTCATGTGGCCAGCAGAACTAAACTGCTTCTGGTGCAATGGAACACTGTTATGGAAACCAGAGCGCACAGAAATACCGTTTACCTTCCCGCCGCAGTGGTACCTATTTATCTACTTGCACTGGCGTGCTTTCAAACTGCTAGGTTGGCAGGAGCTGGGACCGAGCATTGAGAGCTCACCCCGTCGCGTGGATTTGAACAGCCGACCTTCTGATCGGCAAGCCCAAGAGGCTCAGTGGTTTAGACCACAGCGCCACCCGCATCCCTGGCTAGGCCCTGTGAGGAGGCTGCCTTTAGATGATAATATCTATCACTTCAATTACTTCAAAATATGGCATGCCAACCCTGGTGAATTTGGGGGGCCCTCGTGCACATTGTGCCGAGTGGGGTCGCTGGCAGACCCTGAGTATACGTCTGAATGGCCTGGAGCCAGCATGGTGTAGTGGTTAAGAGCGGTGGACTCGTAATCTGGGGAACCGGGTTCGCGTCTCCGCTCCTCCACATGCAGCTGCTGGGTGACCTTGGGCTAGTCACACTTCTTTGAAGTCTCTCAGCCCCACTCACCTCACAGAGTGTTTGTTGTGGGGGAGGAAGGGAAAGGAGATTGTTAGCCACTTTGAGACTCCTTAAGGGGAGGGAAAGGCAGGATATCAAGTCCAAACTCTTCTTCTTCTTCTGGGTTGTCCTACAGAGCAGAGGGCCTGAGTGGTAAACATAAAAAGTTGCCATACATATATGTCTATGTTTACTCAGACTGGAAATTGCTCTCTGGGATCTGGGAATCTTTGAGATTGCCTCCTACTTGATCTGTTTAGTTGTGCCTCCCTTCTGCACAACAAAACGTGTGTTCTACCAATGAGAATACATTCCCTTCTTCAACTCAGATCCCACAAATGCAGATTTACTGTATTTTTCTGTGTATAAGATACCCCCATGTATAAGACACCCCATCCTTTTGGGGACCCCACATTTAGAAAATGAGCATATGCCCTATCCCCCAGATTTTTAACCTTATTTTAAAGTAAAAAAAAAACCCTAGTCTTATACACGGAAAAGTACGGTGATTGTTTTCCTGCTACCTGACAGAGCCAACCAATTGCCATGGATACAAGAATCCTAATCTCTCTTCAAAGCTTCATAGACTGGGTTTTATTACAGATCAGAGGCCCTCCCAGTTAGATCACAATTTGCAGGTGTCCATGTTTCAGTGACTAGGGGAGCAGTCTTCTCTCCCATCCCCTCAGAAATTTGATTTACTCACAGTAATCTGCTTTCACTGCTTATTGAAAACTTATGTACAGTGGTACCTCGGGTTAAGAACTTAATTCGCTCTGGAGGTCCTTTCTTAACCTGAAACTGTTCTTAACCTGAAGCACCACTTTAGCTAATGGGGCCTCCTGCTGCCGCCGTGCCGCTGCTGCGCAATTTCTGTTCTCATCCTGAAGCAAAGTTCTTAACCCGAGGTACTATTTATGGGTTAGTGGAGTCTGTAACCTGAAGCGTCTGTAACCTGAGGTACCACTGTAGTTACTTAGGTCTTCAGGACCCGTACGTAAGTCTTTACGAAGTGGTGGATACTGTTGTATTTATGGCTGTGAACCACCTTAATGTTTCCAGATCATTGACTTTCATATATATATTCATATATATTCATATATATATATATATATATATATATATATATATATATATATATCTTTCATTAAATTAGAAATAAATTATTGGCAGCTTTCAGATATGCTTGAGTCAAGCCAAATTCATTTCCTCGCAAAAGCCTTTTGGACATTTCCAAATTCTTAGGAACTGAATTGCTATTGGTAGATCAACAAGATTTTAAGTGTTGCCATTCTACTTCAAGGAGTACTCAGTGTGACTCAGAAGCACCAGAAGCAAAACACGTGCTCTCTTGAAATCTAATGGGAAATGTCTTGAGCTGAAAGAGAAAAATAATATTTTCTGTTGCAGACACAGAAATGTGCAGGCAAGGTCTCCTTTATTTTCTAAAGGGGGAGATACAGAAGAGTGGCTAGAGAAGTATTCTAATATATACTTGATTTACAAAGAACGATCCCTTATAGCTTTATCCCACCTTCATTGTGACTGAGCTGAAACTTGCATTAGTGAAAGGGAAAATAAAATGAGGTGCATGTCTCACATTCACTGCAAGAAGTCGTGGTTTCCTCTATTCAGAATCGTCACTGTATATCCTACTTTTAAGGATACAAATCCTTTTGAGGCAACTTGCGAGAGTGTAAGTTGAAACTCAACAAAACCATAGTGTCAGAGCCTGCAAAACATTGTCACATGGTCTACAGGCAAGTTTGAAATGACTCCCACATTATGTTATGTTATGTTTTGCCACACACACACACAGGACCCTATTTCAGTTCTCTGGATCAGTACGAAGAGAGTTAAATTTTTTTGTATATCCAGTCTGAACTGATGCATGCGCTGCCTGGGGACCACACTGAACAGACTTCTTAGCAATCATCTGCTAACCAAGCATTAAAAATAATAATTAAAAAATGGGCACAGTCTATCAAACATATATCTTCTGCCTATGTGCAACCAGCGGGTATTGCATGAGGGTGTCCTTATTGTATTTTCCCAATCTCAGTCCTTCCTGTTTTCCTTTATTACATCAAATAATAAACAGAGTGTTACACACTCCAGGTGTTTTTGTAACATGTTAGTAATTTATTTTTCTGACCAGGAATAGAATACCTTGCCCTCCCTCTTGGAACTCTGAGTCTTTATCGCTCCTTCCTTCACTTCCTGCTGCTAAACTTTTGTTGTGTTCTTGGGATTTCATCACAACAAAAATTCTGATGAGATCAACAGAATATCTCTCAAAAGGGTCTCATGAGTTGCATCAAACCCCTTCGTTTATCCCCCATAAAATACTCCCATCGGAAAGCAAGATGCTCCCTTAATTTCCAAAGAAACAAAAATCTTAGGAAATTTGCTCATTATATTGTAAACCGCCCTGTGATCCTTGGATGAAGAAACGTATAGAAATAATAATAATAATAATAATAATAATAATAATAATACCACCAAACCCAAGGATGGAGCCAAAAGGTTTACCAACCAAGCCTGGAAGTAGATTAGCAATGAATGGGACTTGTAGACAGCCTTGTGCTATCCAGGCTAGATTATCATTTTACTGCCTATGGTTCACTTTCAAATCATACCTGCCTGAAGAGAGGAAATAATAAGCTCAGTCTACCATTTTTATCAGTTTCCAGAGCTATGAAATGCACTAGTCAGGACAGCCTCTGTTCCTGAACAAACAAAAAGGCCGTTTTGACCATTCCAACTGTTCAGAAATGCAAAACTTAATTCTAATCAAGGGAGTACCATATTTTTCAATGTATAAGACTAGGTGGGGGGTTTTTTTAACCAAAAAAATAGGTTTGAAATTGGGGCTTGTCTTATACATGGGTAGTGCTGCGGGGGGTCAATTTGGTGTGAATCAGCAATGTCCATTTTTGTCAGGGAACTGCCATCGGAGCCAAGAGTGGAGGTAAGGCTCCCCAACGATGCAGGAGAAGGGACCAGCAGGGAGAGAGAGAACACTTCCTTTGGGGAAGGAAATCGGCGTGACACCAGGAAGAAAGGGGAGCAGGGAAGGACTTCGGAGACATGGCTCCAAGACTCTTCCACAGAGACCAGCGGGGAGAGCCCAGGACCTCCGCTGGCCACGCCCACTCTGCGCAGAAGACTTCCACGCAGGGAAGCTAGGCGGAGACTTGGCGTCAAGGAGGTTTTATGTTGAAAGAAGTTCAGGAAACACCCACTGACGGATTCTGCCACTGACTGACACAGCCACGGAGAAAGGGCTGTCCAGCCAGGGAAAGGTTTAGCCAGACAACGTTGCCTAGAGCACCAGCCCCCTTACGCACGAGCAACCCCAATTCCCTTTACAATTTTCATGGTGGTAAAATTTGTGTGTGTACCATTTGTATGCACAGAAGCTCCTCCATTGCCTTGACCTGAACAGGGCGGAGGGAGGCACCAGCAGCAGTGAGCAACTGTAGTCCCGTTCCTTTATGCTTATTCAGTCAAACATTGACAGAGAATAAATATATCGAGAAATGGGGAAACATCAAGGGTGATGAACTTAGAAATCCATATCCAGTATTTTCTCCCCCTGCTCAGACTTCATGAGTTGTATCAATAATTCGAAAACTTTATTTACTTCCTTCCCTAAAACCCTCCTGTTCATAATCAATGTGTAGCCGCAGCGGCAGCCAAGAAACTAAAATGTTATCATATTTGTGTGACTTGCTACGAAGCGAGCCAGCCACCAAGCAGCCACTCAGTGGTTGCCCAAGCTCCTGATGCTCCTTCGTTGCCAAGCCAACTCATTCATCTCCCTGAATGTTCTCAAATGACGAGAGCTAAGCGGCTGTTGTTGTTTATTTTTTTAAAAAAGGAGGTTAGACATCTGTCCAGACAGAAAAATAAAAGGGGAAAGTGTGAACAGCAAAACTCCCACCACTGCCTGACACGCCCACCCCTCCATTTAGGAATTTAGGTCACCGTGTTCACATGAAATTGATAGGCACTGAGGGAAGGGAAATTAGAAGTCTTCTCACGCAGCCAAGAAGCGCATACAGCTGAAGTTTCATTTCAGAGGAGCAATATTCTGCTTTTCAGGGACCAATATATAGCTGTTTCTCCTTGAAATGGGGGAGAGCTGGTACCACCGTGCTCTTAGAGGTATTTTTTAATCAAGCGGTATCTAGATCTTGCTAAAGAAAGAAATAAAAATCTCAGAGGCATCTGGCTAGCCACAGCTAGGGAGAGGTCATTGTGTCTTTGTGTTTTTTAGGCTGCAATCCTCTACACACTTTCCTAGGAGGAAGACGCACTGGTCGAAGAAGAAGAAGAAGAAGAAGAAGAAGAAGAAGAAGAAGAAGAAGAAGAAGAGGTGGAGGAGGAGGAGGAGGAGGAGGAGGAGGAGGAGTTTGGATTTGATATCCCGCTTTATCACTACCTAAAGGAGTCTCAAAGCGGCTAACAATCTCCTTTCCCTTCCTCCCCCACAACAAACACTCTGTGAGGTGAGTGGGGCTGAGAGACTTCAGAGAAGTGTGACTAGCCCAAGGTCACCCAGCAGCTGCATGTGGAGGAGCGGGGAAGCAAACCTGGTTCACCAGATTACGAGTCTACTGCTCTTAACCACTACACCACACTGGCTCTCAGTGGTACTTTGGGAACTGTATTTGGGGGAGAGTGTTGAACATTACGTTCTGAAGTGGAAGACTGATGGTCCTCTGGATGTTGCTTCATCTCTCATCATCCCTGCCCATTGGCCGTACTAACTGGGGCTGACAGGAGCTGGAATCCAACAGCATCTCACTGGTTTCCCATCCCTGGGCCTTCAGCAAACTGAACCTCCGAGGGCTTCTCAATTGGGGCAACGATGGCAGTCAGCTATGACTGCTACTGCCGGGTTGCCAAACCAGAGATTGATACTCAGCCTTTGTTTAGGAAACGTATAAACCGCTTGCTCAAAAAAAATTTATCCAGTTGGTGTACAAGCGAACTCATTTATAAGCAAAAGCTGTCTACAATGCACATGCCAATAAAAATAAATGCATAAAACAATAATTGAAAACAAAGATAACATGAATAAAATGTTTAAAACAAATGCAACAAAATCATTTTGCAGGAACAGAAAGGTTTTCAGCAAGCATCCAAAACAGTATAGTGTTCCAGAGCTCAGGTGCCACCACAGCAAAGGAATGGCCCCTCGCAAATGTAGAACAAACACTGTATGGCACTCAAGAAATTAGATGAGGCAGCAATGGCTTATTCTGAGCCTCTTCTGGCCCTCATGCACTTTCCTGCAATCTGTCCTCCTCCAGCACCTACTACAGGAATCTTACTGCACACATGACCAGGAGACAGGGACCAGGTTGAAAATTGGCTATACAGTCATACCTCTTGTTACGTTTGCTTCATGATACGTTTTTTCAGGTTGCATCCTCCGGTGACCGGAAAGTACAGTGGTACCTCGGATTAAGTACTTAATTCGTTCCGGAGGTCCCTTCTTAACCTGAAACTGTTCTTAACCTGAAGCACCACTTTAGCTAATGGGGCCTCCTGCTGCCGCCACGCTGCCGGAGCACAATTTCTGTTCTCATCCTGAAGCAAAGTTCTTAACCTGAGGTACTATTTCTGGGTTAGTAGAGTCTGTAACCTGAAGCGTCTGTAACCCGAGTTACCACTGTATCAGAAAGGGTTACTTCTGGGTTTCACCACTCGCGCATGCGCAGACGTGCAAAATGATGTCACGCGCATGCGCAGAAGCGGCGAATCGCGACCCACAGACACGGGTTGCATTCCTTTCAGGTTGCGAACAGGGCTCCGGAACGGATCCTGTTCGCAACCAGAGGTACCACTGTAGTTTAAAATGATTTCAAATTGTAGTGTGAACATGACATTCCATTTTCTGCATTGTAAAATGCAGATACAAAATGAAGAACAAGAAAGATGGCAGGATTCATCACCCTACACTAGGATGCAAGATTAGGAAAGCTGAGTCTTTACTGTAACATTTGTTTTTATATATATATATATATATATATATATATATATATATATAGGAATGAGACAAACAAGGAAGGGGGCTGAGAGTTGATTCAGTTTGTATTTAAATGTGAACCTACCTAATTTTCACTTTTTCAAACAATAAGCAAACTGAAATGCAGCCGGAAAAAATAAGTTTTTTACTTCTTTGAATTTTGCAATGCAGTTTGCTAGTCAAGTAATTTGCCCCCCAACACGCATATTAGCAAACATTGCTTTGGGGAAATAGGTATATTAAGCAAAATTGCATGCAAAAGTGTGTGCAGTCGTACCTTGCATCCCAAACGCCTTGCAAGTTGAACGTTTTAGCTCCCAAACGCTGCAAACCTAGAAGTGTTCCAGTTTGCAAATGTTATTTGGAACCCGAATGTCCGACATGGGTTCCGCGAGTTCCAATTGGCTGCAGGAACTTCCAGCAGCCAATTGGAAGCCGCACCTTGATTTCTGAACATTTTGGAAGTCAAACAGACTTCCAGAACAGATTCCATTCGACTTCCGAAGTGCGACTGTATTGGAAGAAAGCAACACTAAAATACTGATGGGTTTTTTGAGACCCTTCCAGGGGGAAGGGATCACAAACTGATGTTGTGAGAAACAGAAAATGGAGAGAAATCAAAATTGACACATTCACCAATCCCCAAGAAGAACCTTACAGTGCTACCTCGGGTTAAGTACTTAATTCATTCCGGAGGTCCGTACTTAACCTGAAACTGTTCTTAACCTGAAGCACCACTTTAGTTAATGGGGCCTCCTGCTGCCGCCACACCGCCGGAGCACGATTTCTGTTCTTATCCTGAAGCAAAGTTCTTAACCTGAAGCACTATTTCTGGGTTAAAAGAGTCTGTAACGTGAAGCGTATGTAACCCGAGGTACCACTGTACTAATTTCAATATGAATGCTGTTGGAGTAGGGCTCCTCGCCTGCACCTGACTGCACCATAACTCCAGAGATTTAGCTTCCTGCTCTATATCTCTGTTATCGTCATCAGAATTTTGCAGAATTTTGCAGCGTAAACCAACCATACAAGAGTCCCTGACAGCAAGACCGGAACTGTTGGAGCTTCTTGCTATACTTCTCTAGTGCAAAGGTGTCCAAAATATGTCCATTTCTCCCCATAGCTTATATTTAAAGAAAACCCAATGAGGCTGGTCCACGATAAGAAAACTGCACCCTATTTCTCTGCCTAAAAATCCATTTTCTTTCAGGTACCTTTGTGCAACATTCTACTGCACTTCAGCAACTTTCTGAGGGTGATGGTGGAATGGGGAGGGAACAAAATCGTGGCTTTATCTTGACACGTGAAGCTGCTGTGATTTACTAAACCTCTGTTACTGTAACCATTTATGGCCAAATATTCTGGAGACTGCTTACTTCCCGCAACATCCTCATCTGTCTCCACCACTCTCTTCAGCCCGTAGTGAGAGAAAGGGATGCAAAGAGAGCCCTAGATAAGCACCACTTTGAGAGACCCCTGCAACATTCGGCACAATATCAAGAATTAGCAGGCACTTGTACAATCCAACAATCGCTGTTATACAATGGCCTTGGAATATTGTACTGGAGATGTGAATAAAAAGAAACCGTAGAATGCAGAACACTAAAAGGTTCAAGGCAGAAACAAAATACATTTTCTCGCACAACCTGGGCAATCAGCCCTTTATTGTCTGAAAAAGCCTCTTCTAGATTTATTTTTGTGTGGGTGTCTCAAAACACCTTACACAGAAGAAGCAATTTTTACGGGAAGGGGAGAAAAAGGAGGATACAGACAGATTAGTTAGGAGCCATCTTCCCAGATTCATCCATCAACCAGCACTAAAAGAACCAATCCAATATGTGGATGGTGTTTCATAAGCCACCTTGAGGACTTTTTCAGTGAAAAGGCATTTTTAAAAACTGAAATAAATAAATATTAGCCAATTTGATTTTTTTTAAAATTTCAATTCTGTCTATTACCGTATTTTTCGTCCCATAGGACGCTCCGTCCCATAGGACGCACCTAGTTTTTTGGGGGGGAAACAAAGGGAAAAATTTTTTCCTTTATTTCCCCCAAAAAACCAGGTCGAGGAAACCGAACCAGGTCGAGGAACAGCGGGATGGCGGCGCTACGCCTCCCTGCTGTCCCCCGAGCTTGTGGGGCTGACCGATGTCTACCCGGCGCACAGGGTGCTCTGCTTCAGGGTGCCCCAGGCGCTGGGCGGCAGGCTGCTATCCGCACCATGGGGAGCCCTGCGGGGAACTCCTGCAGGGCTCCCCACCCTGCGGATGTCTGCCCGGCGCAAGGAACTCCCGCAGGGTTGCCTAGGCTGCAGATGCGTTCCCTAAGCGCCGGGCGCTCTGCTTTCAGCCCGTCTGGCGCTGCGGGAAGCAGGCTGCTATCCGCACCCTAGACAGCCCTGCGGGAACTCCCGCAGGGCTGCCTAGGCTGCGGATGTCTTCCTGAAGCCTGGAGAGCGAGAGGGGTCGGTGCGCACCGACCCCTCTCGCTCTCCAAGCTTCAGCGAAAGCCTGCATTCGCCCCATAGGACACACCCAGATTTCCCCTTCATTTTTGGAGGGGAAAAAGTGCGTCCTATAGGGCGAAAAATACGGTATATTTGCACTCAGCCCTTGGGAGAGCAAGGCAGCCTGCCAACACCACCAAGGCAAAGAGAGGCTGAACTCTCCGCCTCCACTTAACCCCCAAAGTCTTCCATGCTGAGATGGGATAGCCATTTTTCATCACACACACACACAAGAAGTGTTAAAATGCTCTGAAGGGAACTGATAAAAAGAGATTCAAAGCCAAAGGCTGAAAAATAAGCATGTAAAACTGCACATGCACACTGCTCTATTAAAATGAAATAAATAAAAACCTCGGGGTTGTTATTTTGCTCATAGTGATGGAGAGCTGCATGGGAAAAGAAAATCAACAATTATTTTTAATGGCACAGCTAATTCCAATTTATACTCAGGGCAAAATAAGCAGGAATAGGGCACATTTTGCAGCCTGAAAGGAACTTCTTCTGGACAAACTTCCAATAGGGTCCTCTCTTTCCCCAGGCAAGCAAGAACCACTGTCAGTGGCAGACATTGGGTCCTCAAAATTCAGCGGTGCCCTGGGCAACACTAAAATTTGGTGCACATACGCACACACTGTGTTTAGGTGAGTGTGCCAACAGAGCTCAGGCTCATAGTCTGTCTCCTCTCGAAAAACCACAAGCTGGAAATCCCAGAATACACACTGGTTACAGCTTGTGGTTTGCCTGGAGTGAGACAAACCATGAGTCCTGGTTTAGGTGAATGCTGTGCAAAACCATGGCCTCACTCAGAGCAGCACAGGAGAACCAAGAGAAGAGCTCTGAAGCTGCTGTCTCTTTACCAAAGCTGTCAACTTTTCCCTTTTCTTGCAAGGAATCCTATTCAGAATAAGGGAATTTCCCTTGAAAAAAGGGAAACGTTGACAGCTATGCTCTTTACTGGGTGATGGAATGCTTGCACATTCCTATTAAGGCATAGATTGCTTTAGTATTGCATGCAGCCGGCTCAAAGAGATACAAATATATCCAAACAATATCTCTATTACACTGACGCAAGTTCACAAATCAATGCCAAATAACAATGAACACCATAAACCCACAAGAATTCAGGATCACCAGTTAAAAGTCCATTTCAGCTATGAGTCTTTCTTGAGTTATTGATGGTTTATTCCCCTTAGGGAAAAGTTGTTGTGTTCCAGCTTGAACAAAGACAGCTATATGATAGGTGCAAATCTTCAGACATGGTGTGCCTTCTTTATAGACAATTTGCTTCTGGTGGCCAGCTGTGCTTCTGTTTGGATATGTCTGAGTCTCCTTATTTGTGGTGTAGATTGTTGTTGCAAGACTCTCATTGCCTGTATTTTTTCTTTGGGGAAGTCATCACAACTGAACAGGTTTCAAACTGTTTTTGCTTGGTATTGGAGTCGGTGTGCGCTTGCACACAATTGCTTTCAGTTCTGTAACGCACATTTGCAGTAATTCCTGTGCATGTGCTATCACTCATCACAGACCCTGCCTGTTCCCCTGAAAGCTACTGTATTTTTCGCTCTATAAGATGCACCAGACCACAAGACACACCTAGTTTTTGGAGGAGGAAAACAAGGAAAAAAATATTCCAAAAGCAGCAATCCCTCTTGCTGTTCTGGCTTCTGGGATAGCTGCGCAGCCTGCATTCGCTCCATAAGACGCACACACATTTCCCCTTACTTTTTAGGAGGGAAAAAGTGAGTCTTATAGAGCAAAAAATATGGTACATCTTGTGAATAACCCACTTGACTTAGTCCCTCTCCCTACATGTGCACCGTTTGAAGAGGCAAACGGAAACGGAAGATGACCGGCTCATCTGATTCCACCGAATTCTAGAACTACAGCTGCAAGTCCCTGCCGGGAACCGGGGAGTGGGGGAAGCTGAAGAAGAACTCTCCTAGCAACAGCCTCAACAACAGAACTGCAAAACAAAAGAGATGGAATCTGCAAGATGTAAAAAAAACAAGAAAAAACCTCGCAGGCTGGGAGAACAATTCCATCTCATTGCCAAAAGGCCTTTGGTGACATTGTCTCCTGTGCCACTAAACAGGACCACCTAATGGGTACTTCAGAATTCATCAGACGGGTAGGAGAGCGAAGGAAGAGAAGCAGAATACTTTATCGCTGACCAAAGAAGAAATAATTGCACTACAGAAGCAGGCTGCCCTCTCTCCCATTTTCTTACAATTTCCTCCTATTTGTCTATTCATTTATATTCCAGTTGTATGGTCTTTCATGTTATGAAAGTACAGCTGAAGACGAACTATGCAGGGACTTCAGGCAAGCAGTCCACAGAAACCCAGTGGAGCGAGCTCAGTGTCACGCCAGTGGGGATGTATTCTGCAGATGTACTTATAAGCATCTACCCAGGTTACTGCAATGCCTTCAGTAATAATATTTTTTTAAAGCTGATTAGGACAATGGAAATTATTCTCCCTTCAGTCCACACTGATTAGTCCCATCAGCGTCAATGGTAGTTCCACATGCGTATGAAGGGAGAGGAGACCCCATTATAGGATCTACTTCCTTGACTGTTATGGAATAAACGCAGCGAACCGACACTCCCACGGGGATGTAAAAGATCTCAGATTACCGAACCATCCAAAGCATATGGCTTGCTAGGAAAGCCAATCAAGCAGTTTAGGCAGCAAAAAAAAAAACTCAGAACCATACTTTGAAAAATAAAATGCTTGCTTGCCATTGTTTCCACCACCCTTGATAAAAAGGCCATTATTTTCTAATAAATTGCATTTCTACAGCGCCTTCAATGAGGGCATTCTAATGGAACTTGCAGCCATGAACCAAGTCTCAGAGTGCAGTGTAAGCTTGGACGTAATGGTTGTCAACTTCTTGCTCTTGAGAGAGTTTCTTTCAGCCTAAACATGGGAAAGGCTTAAATACATTGTTTTTAGTTAATATAGATGAAGAAACCATGATGTTCAAAACGCACTGACTAATCAAATTGGCCAGGCAGACATTTAAGTACCCTGGAATTTGAGGCTGTGGGGAAAATGCTAACTAAGAGTACAATCCTAGCCCTACTCGGAAGTAAGTCTGGTTGAAGTCAGTGGGGCTTACTCCCAGGCAAGTGAGGTTAAGACTGCAGCCTAAAGCAGAAAGCGACACCAAGACGATGCTGGGAAGATTCCGAAGGCGAGGTCAGAAGGAGCAGGAAAAGTAAGAGAGGAAGTTCCAGAAAGCACAGCTTCTCCTGCAAACATGGGGGGGGGGGGTTGCTCTTCCATGATCGTATAACTATCATATATCAATCAAGTATTGATGAGCATTGGTGGGTATTGTGGGTATTGCTTTAGAGCAGGGGTAGGCAACTTAAGGCCCGGGGGCTGGATGCGGCCCAATCGCCTTCTCAATCTGGCCTGCGGACGGTCCAGGAATGTTATGTACTGAGTTGAATAGGATCCAAAATGCAGCAGTCTGATTGGTCCTAGAACAATAGGATCCAAAATGCAGCAGTCTGATTGGTCCTAGAACAATAGGCTCCAAAATGCAGCAGTCTGATTGGTCCTAGAACAATAGGATCCAAAATGCAGCAGTCTGATTGGTCCTAGAACAATAGGATCCAAAATGCAGCAGTCTGATTGGTCCTAGAACAATAGGATTCAGAATGCAGCAGTCTGATTGGTCCTAGAACAATGCAGGAGTATATGATTGGTCTGCAGGAGCCACCCAATCCAGCTCCAGATGGAAGTGAATCCACAACCTGATTGGCCTACAGGAGAATTCCGGAATTAGCCAATCACGTGCAGCCCATTGTGTAAATAATGTATATAAAGCAGATACTTTGGGGAAACTTTCATTCCTCCTCACCACTATGAGCTGAATAAAGAGCATGAAATCCACTCTCGACTCTCTCAAGTATATTTCAAGGAATCAGCATGTTTTTACATGAGTAGAATGTGTCCTTTTATTTAAAATGCATCTCTGGGTTATTTGTGGGACATAGGAATTTGTTCATTATTTTTCCCCAAAATATAGTCCGGTCCACCACATGGTCTGAGGGACGGTGGACTGGCCCATGGCAGGAAAAGGTTGCTGACACTTGCTTTAGAGCAATGCCATAGAAACCAATGGGACTTCAAGTAGTCATCATTAAGTTTGCTAATTTACGTCTCTCTAAACATTGCCAAGTTCCAATATATTTCAATCCCTAAACATGTAATATGTCCAACCTTGAGTGAGAATCCCTGAGTGGATGGAGAGGGTGGTCTTTAAAACAGACTATTTAGGAGACTTTATAAGCTAAATAGGGACGCGGGTGGCACTGTGGGTTAAACCACAGAGCCTAGGACTTGCCGATCAAAAGGTTGGCGGTTCGAATCCCCGCGACTGGGTGAGCTCCCGTTGCTTGGTCCCAGCTCCTGCCAACCTAGCAGTTCGAAAGCACGTCAAAGTGCAAGTAGATAAATAGGTACCGCTCCAGCGGGAAGGTAAACAGCATTTCCGTGCACTACTCTGGTTCGCCAGAAGCGGCTTAGTCATGCTGGCCACATGACCCGGTGAGCTGTACTCCGGCTCCCTCAGCCAATAAAGCAAGATGAGCGCCGCAACCCCAGAGTCGGCCATGACTGGACCTAATGATCAGGCATCCCTTTACCTTTACCTTTTTATAAGCTAAATATGTACCCTGGGCCACCATTAGGCAAAATGAGGTTGTTGCCTCTGGTGATGGGGACCAGGGGTGACAAATCAGCACTCACATACACCCCAGAGCCTGCACACACTTCCTCATCCAACCAGTGACACTCTCTTGACGCCCTCTTCCTGGTTGCAGCCGAGATGAATGGGTGTGGCAACCCAACACCACTTCGGCACACAGCCTCTATAGATGCCAGCCACAGCAGAGACCACATAGTGGCAAGAACAGGGGTCAGCAAAATTTTTCAGCAGGGGGCCGGTCCACTGTCCCTCAGATCTTGGAGGGGGGGCGGACTATATTTTGGGGGTGGGGAAATGAACGGATTCCTATGCCCCACAAATAACCCAGAGATGCATTTTAACTCATGTAAAAACACGCTGATTCCCGGACTGTCCGTGGGCCAGATTTAGAAGGCGATTGGGCCAGATCCGGCCCCCGGGTCTTAGTTTGCCTACCCATGGGCAAGAAGATGCCTGGCTGGTGTTGGCAGTGACTTCAAAGGCTCTCCGGTGACAACAGTAGCTCTAGCAACAGTCATAGCATCAGGAAAGGGTTGTTTTGTCTGGCAAAACATTTAAAAGTAAGTGGGGGGGAGAGAGAGAGGAGGCAGGAAAAGGAAGAGGAGTGGCGGATCAGCTCAGACGGTGCCATGGTTTGCGTCAGTCCTGCTGAGCTGTGTACCCCATGCTTTAAAAAAAATCAATCCAAATTCTGTACCAAGAAACACTGCCGATGAAACACGAAGCACATCAGTATGATTTCTTTCATTTTGCAGAAGTTACGATTCCACAATGTTGCTTTTTTCTCAATTAATTCTGCTTTGCTTCTCACGGGAAGGGGTAGTAGCTGGGCACCCCAACTGCTTGTAAGCTAAAATTTGAATCCTATGCGCTCCTAACTGGGAATAAAGCGCCCTCAGTTACAGAGCATAGGGCTGCACTGTGTTCCATCGGGCTCCTGGGATATCCTGTACTTTGAAGCATAAAGACTAGAATCAGTGCTTTTCTTCTAGAAAAAATGGTTTCAGTACTGCATACCCTTCGGAAGAAAGCACTTACTAGAATTATGATTTGTTCTTAGGCAGGCTTCCTCAACCTCGGCCCTCCAGATGTTTTGAGACTACAGTTCCCATCATCCCTGACCACTGGTCCTGCTAGCTATGGATCATGGGAGTTGTAGTCCAAAAACATCTGGAGGGCTGAGGTTGAGGAAGCCTGTTCTTAGGTGTCTACTGTGTCTTATCCAACTTTCTATGCATTTTTCCATGCTTCACAGAACGGCAGCATACACGCATCCCTGACTATGAAGAATAAGCCAGGAAACACTGGATTTTCAGGTGTGGGTCAGAAACATAGTAGAGAAGTGGAGCAAGCTACCTTGGCTTCACAGCTGGTTCACCCATGAGGCTGCCTCAGGTGGTACTTCCCCCAGGGCGGCATCTCCATGCGGACACCACGTCTTCCCGGCTCTAGGGGCAGAGAGGGACCTGTGGCAAAACTCTGCAGAATGCCCCCCAATTGCCAAGAAGAGAGATGTTCCACCACCCATCTTTGCTGCCAGGCTGGGAGTGTGTGTGTGGAGATCTTCTCCTCGAGGGAAGAACCAATGCAAAGCCCCACAGCCAGGCAAGAGGAAGGATCTGGAAAGGATATCCCCACCCACACACCCAGCTGGGCAAACTCCACATGGGCTTACAGAAGAAGAAGCCTTTACAGAGTTTGACCTCCTGTTCTTGGGGGTGGCTCCACGGCATTTCGCCTCATGTGTCAAAACACCTCAGGCCACCCTTCTTGGCCCTGTGGAATCTTTTGTTCTGGACCATCAAAAGAGATGGGGTGATTTATCCTTTAGAGTTAGTTAGCGTTTCCAAAAATGCAATACAGTGGTACCTCGGGTTACATACGCTTCATGTTACATATGCTTCAGGTTACAGACTCTGCTAACCCAGAAATGGTACCTCGGATTAAGAACTTTGCTTCAGGATGAGAACAGAAATCGTACGGTGGCGGCACGGCGGCAGCAGGAGGCCCCATTAGCTAAAGTGGTGCTTCAGGTTAAGAACAGTTTCAGGTTAAGAACGGACCTCCAGAACGAATTAAGTATGTAACCAGAGGTACTACTGTACAGTTAATGCTTTTAAAGGTTGCGTCCGGACTGATTTCAATGGCATGCACTTTATTATCACAGTTTAAGGATGGGGAACCTGTGACCTCCGCCCAGATGTTATTGGACCAGCTTCCATCAGCCTCTGCCAGCCTTGTCACTGGCATGGGATGGTGCGAGCTGGACTCCCACAACATCTGGAGAGCCACTGGTTCTCAAACCCTCTTGCGGTGGATGCAGATCCAAAAAACGGAGACTTTCAAAAGCAAGGTCTGGAAAATGAATGTAGATTTAAAAAGAAACAGAGGGCGGGGGAAATATTGATGAGCTAGAATACTGTGGGCAATTGAAAGCTTTTTTTATTGTAAGTTCAAATGAAGGAGGATATGGCGTGGGTGTTATCACTATTATTAATACTGTTATTCACCACTCGGCGCAGCTCTTTATACTTGCAGCATGAAGATTATGAAGTGGCAAAGATGATGTGGCACGAGGTTTCAGAAGGAGACAGGTTTAACATTAGTTAAGAAAGTAAAATATTTGGGGGTTAATATGACTGCTAAGAACTTAAACTTATTTAAAGATAACTATGAGAAATGTTGGACAGAAGTGAAAAAAGACTTAGAAATATGGTCAAATTTGAAGCTTTCCTTGTTGGGTCGAATTGCAGCTATAAAGATGAATGTACTGCCAAAAATGTTATTTTTGTTTCAATCATTGCAAATTTTGGACAAGATGGACTGTTTCAAGAAGTGGCAGAGAGACATTTCTAGATTTGTCTGGCAGGGCAAGAAGCCCAGAATAAAATTTAAAATATTAACTGACGCAAAGGAAAGAGGCGGATTTGCCCTGCCAGACCTTAAACTTTATTATGAATCAGCAGCATTCTGCTGGTTGAAAGATTGGCTGCTTCTTGAGAACACAGACATTTTGGACTTAGAAGGTTTTAATAACGTTTTTGGGTGGCATGCATATTTGTGGTACGACAAGGTTAAAGCACATAAAGCATTTAAAAACCATATTGTCAGGAAAGCATTGTTTAATGTCTGGATAAGATATAAAGACTTACTTGAAAATAAAACCCCAAGGTGGTTGTCACCAATGGAAGCAAAGGCTTAGAAAAAGCTCAATATGGAGGCCAAATGGCCGAAATATTGGGAAATTTTGGAACAAGAAGGAGACAAATTGAAATTGCAGAGTTTTGAGAAATTAAAAGATAAAGTGTGAGACTGGCTTCATTATTATCAAATAAGAGAGGCCTATAATTTGGACAAAAAAATTGGCTTCCAAGTGGAAGAATCAAAATTGGAAATAGAACTGTTAGATCCCAAAACTAAGATACTTTCAAGAATGTATAACTTGCTGTTAAAATGGAATACGCAGGATGAAACAGTTAAATCTGCTATGATTAAATGGGCACAAGATGTTGGACATAACATTATGTTTGCTGACTGGGAACAGTTGTGGACCACAGGTATGAAATTTACGGCATGTAATGCCTTAAGAGAGAATATTATGAAAATGATATACAGGTGGTACATGACCCCAGTCAAGCTTGCAAAAATATATCATCTGCCCGATAATAAATGTTGGAAATGTAAAGAAAATGAAGGTGCATTCTTTCACCTTTGGTGGACGTGCCCAAAGATTAAGGCTTTCTGGGAGATGATCTATAATGAAATGAAAAAGGTATTTAAATATACCTTTCTGAAGAAACCAGAGGCCTTTCTCCTGGGCATAGTCGGCCAATTGGTGCCAAAGAAGGATAGAACTTTCTTCATGTATGCAACAACAGCAGCAAGAATACTTATTGCAAAGTATTGGAAGACACAAGATTTACCCACCCTGGAAGAGTGGCAGATGAAGGTGATGGACTATATGGAATTGGCGGAAATGACTGGCAGAATCCGAGACCTGGGAGAAGAGTTGGTGGAAGAAAATTGGAAGAAATTTAAAGACTACCTGCAGAAACATTGTAAAATTAATGAATGTTAAAATGATGCTGGATTGAAAATAAGTGGCATTAGCAACAAAGTTAATCAGAATATGCAAAAAATGGATTGATAATGGATGAAAATATATAGTTATAATATGTTAAGATATAGAGTTAAGATAAATGAAAGAGGGTAAGGATTTGCTGATTTGATTATGTAAATGGGAATACAAAAAGGGGAGGTGTGAGGAGGTCAAGGAAACAAGCAAATGAGTTTAAAGATATCAAAAAATGGATTTGTTTTTAATTTTTTCTTATCTATTTGCTTTTTGCATTTTGTATTTTTATTTTTATTTTTTATTTTTCCTTTTTTATGTATTTTTGTATGTTTTTTCTTATTTCTTTCTTTTTATATGCTTTCTTTTTATTCTGTAAACCTTTGTTTTTTGTAAAATCTTAATAAATATTTTATTTTTAAAAAAAAAGATGATGTGGCACGAAAGGCGTGCAGAAAAAGATGCTCATCCAAGAGGACAGGACAGGGAGGTAGTCAGTGTAAACAAATAATCAAAGGCCACTTCATGAAAGCAGCTCAGAATGTATCACTCATCCCATCTGGGTCTGGTTCAGGGCATCTTGCCATGCCTGTTTGAACCGAGATGAGTGGCTTGTGATTCCTTGCAGAATCAGACGGTGGACTGGAGCCCTCATCATTTATTCTCACTGTGAAGTTCCAATCCATTGATGCTCCCTTACTAGCAATCCCATACCATTCCTATTATTTCCTCACAAACAGTGGAACCTCTGCCGTTTCTACAGAATTGCGATGACAGTCAATATTTTTGCATCTTCTTTGCAGAGTCTGTAATCTCTTAACTTTTCAAAATTAGAATAACAACAACAACTTATTTATACCTCGCCCATCTGGCTGGGTTTCCCCAACCACTCTGGGTGGCTCCCAATCGAATATTAAAAACACAATACAACATTAAACTTCCCTGAACAGGGCTGCCTTCAGATGTCTTCTAAAAGTCAGATACTGTAGTTGTTTATTTCCTTGGCGTGTGATGGGAGGACACTCCACAGGGCGGGCGCCACTACCGTGAAGGCCCTGTAGCCTCAATTCTCGCAGGGAGGGAACTGCCAGAAGGCCCTCGGAGCTGGACCTCAGTGTCCGGGCTGAACGATGGACTTCCATGTATGTGCAAATAGCTAACACATCAGGAGGAGACTGCCAACCTAAGATGCCACCTTATGCAGTGCCCTGCCCATGTGCAGGAACTTTTCAAAGAAACAGTTTCCCACATGCACCCTGAGGTGGTACAGCCCTGCATAACACATGATTGGCTTCATCACACTAATTCTGAAGAGGTGTTGGCCTTGGGTGCCTCAGGCTGTTTGAATTCAACACTTTTCGCCATCATTCATAGACCCTCCAGGTGTCCCTATTTTCCAGGGATGTCCCTGATTTAGAGATACCGTTCTGGTTTCTGATTTGATCCCAGAACGCCCCACTTTTCCTTAGGACGTCCCTATTTTCATTGGAGAAATGTTGGAGGGTGTGGAGTTATCCAAGCCCCGAGCTATCTGCAGGCAATCCTGTATAGGAAAGTTGTTGGTTTTTTTAATGTTTGATGTTTTATTATGCTTTTATATATGTTGGAAGCTGCCCAGAGTTCTGGGGCAACCCAATAAGACATGTGGGGTATAAACAGTGAAATGATCATTATGGAATGGGACGTCCCTATTTTCATCGGAGAAATGTTGGAGGGTATGCGTCCATACGGCATTGCCCTCAAGCCGAACCCTGTCGGAGCCTCCGTACAACCAAGCTATAATGGCTCTCCTCCTTGTATCTTCGGAATCCATCTAGACTCTCCTCTGATGGTGATTAACGACCTAAGCCTTTAATGAGGCTTCAGGCACACTCCCCATTACGCAGAGTACCCAGAAAGCAACAGAAGAGCCAGAAATATGTACTACATTGCTACGTTTATTTCTAACTATGCAGGACAGAAAGAATATGCGTCTGCTCTCTGTGAGAGACAGACAACAACAGGAACAAAGAAACAGGAAACCAGTAACATCAACATCCATCTCCCGTGAGACTTCCAACAGTCTGGAATGTCAACAGAGTCTTGTGACTCCAAGAACTGCACAGTGGCATAACAGAAACCTAACAAACTCACCCCACCCCCTTTTTTTTGTACAAGCATAGAATCATAGAATTGTAGAGGTGGAAGGGGCCATGGGGGTCATCTAGTCCAACCCCTTGCAATGCAGGGATTTTTCACCCAATGCGGGGCTCAAACCCACAACCCTGGAATTCAGAGTCTCAGTGGCTTAAGTTCTTTGCTTATCTGTGTGAAATGAATTTTGAGTAACTCTTCAAACATCCCTGACAAGTAGAAGATAAAGTTGTCCGGGTACTGTAACCTTAAGCTGTTTGGCCATTTGTCTCAGTCGGCTCAGGGAAGGGCACCTTGAATTCTCTCCTGATAGGGAGGGGAGGGGAGGCTCGTTTGACATGGCTTCTAGGTTTTCCAGGAATAGCTCCTGTTCTAAACTTGCTTCAGGTCACTCTTTGGCTAGCTCAGCTTGTTCTAGTTCTGTTGCCAGGTCCACTCCCTCACCTCCGACATTAGTTTTCTCCTCCCTTCCAAGCCAGGTGTGGTCAACAGACCACTCATGAGAATGGAGGTTTCCTGGATTATTTGCTTCATCAGCCTTGGGGTGGAAGTAGGTTGAAATCTTTGCCTGTTTTTTCTTTATGGGAGTTGTTACAGTTTGTAAAGGTGACATCCCAGTTCTTGAGTCTCAGTGAATTTGGAATTTTCCACTCGTGGGGAAATCAGAAAAGCAAAGCAAAGTTCAATATCCAAACCTAACATCCTGTTGCCTGGCTGTGGGATGGAGCAAGGAGTGCTGCTGCTGTTTGAATTCTCTTCAGTTAAGTTGGCACCAGGAAGACCTATGCAATCTGAAGGAAGGAGGGGTCCTTCTCCACTTCCAGGCACTCACCGACAGCTCGAGAAGGGACCCACATAAGGATATTGCATATAACCTGGACTTGTTTTTGATGGAAGATGGAGATTTGTTTATGGGGTTTAAGGAAACGGCTTCAAATTCACTGCTTTGAGTCAACTATTGTCTCTCCCACCTTTTGAATGCTGCTCAGTTTTCCAGAGAGAAACTAATCTTCCCTCAGCTAGCTCCTTCATCAACACACACACACAAACATACCATGCCTTGTGGGTGGCCACCCCGCCCCCCAGCTTACAGAAAGGCTCTCAAACTTCCACATACACCAATAATAATATAGAGAGACTGAAAGAAAGCGTTGTGTGGCTTCATACAAAAAGGAAATTAAATTGCCTGCTGTTTTTGAGAGGGGAGGTTTTTCTTAACAATGACTTTTTATATCACCCTAACGCCGAGTTTGAAAGCCATATTGCTGATATGTGAGGAGGAGGGGGCTGTTGCAATGAAAAATGTCTAAATGTCTGACAAAAGCAGTTCAGGATTAAGGCATTCATGCTTCCATTTGCTGCTATTGGTAACAGGCAGTCTTTTCTCATGATAATGTGATGTGTCTGACTTGCAAATCAAGCATCAGGCAGTAAGAGCATAGGAAAAACATAAGGTAAAATCTACTTTTAATCATTATGGTTGTGCTTTGAAAGGCGGGGTTTGCTGGCACGCGGAAATCAACCTTTGAGTCATTTTGGGAATCTTTCCCGTTGTACGGATTGTATGTGGTTTGAGGAGCAGGGTAGGATGCCTTTTGCCAAATACAGTGGTACCTCTGGTTGTGAACGGGATCCATTCCAGAGGCCCGTTCGCAACATGAAAGGAACGCAACCTGCAGCGGTGCATCTGTGCATATGTGGGTTGTGAATCGCCGCTTCTGCGCATGCGCGTGATGTCATTTTGTGCGTCTGCACATGTGCGAGCAGTGAAACCCAGAAGTAACCCTTTCCGGTACTTCCAGGTCACCGCAGGATGTAAACCTGAAAGAATGTAACATGAAGCGGACGTAACATGAGGTACTGTAATGTTTCACTTGAACTAGACTTGATGTTTGTTAAGTTGTGGGTGAACATATCAGACGACACAGCAATTCTTCAAACAGCTCTTGTTTATTCACAGGACAGAACAAAACTGAAGTGAAGGGTTCAGCCAGCCTGCTTATATAGAGCTCCACTACAACGCAACAGTAATCACTTTCTGTAACTATCCAATCACTGAACGTCACTTTCAATCCCTTATTTGCATATGTGGACCTGAGTGAAAACTACCGGTATCTACAGTATCCCCCTGCTGGCCCAGGGTGAGAACTTCAGTACATAACAATGTTAATCATCTGTGTGGCCTTTGTGTCCTAGCTGCTGCTGCTCTTACTAAAAGGAAACCACAGGAAAGGGCATCCAGATCAGGACCATGCCTGGGACAATGGCTTAAATCTCCCCTCCCACCGAAGTGTCAGCCCAAACCACACACTGCCACGGGAAGTTTCACGATGTCTAGAGTCTCTCACTAGATTTTGCATAAGCTTCAACTGGGTTCTACCAAGGGTCTCATAACCTTCATCAGATTTCACCAAATTCTAACTTCACATAGATTTTGCCTGCATTTTGCTAGGTATCACATAAGTTCCAATGAGGTCCACCCCAGCAGGACAGGGAGCCTTAGTGGAAGTTGGGAAGTACTGTGGGCAGCCAATGGGGACTCAACTCAGGAGGCAGCATTGGATCGGGAATTGGAAGAGGAGAGCATAGAATGGTTGCCTGGAACCAAGTGCAACCTCCACAGATGGGAATATACCCACCTACTCTAGAGGAGCGCACATCATTAAAAGCTTGGTGGGCAGGGTGTGTAAACAGTTGGGACATCTTCGCTACTTCTGTCCAGTTCTGAATGCCTTGTATGGTTCCTGAACTCCTGAATGGTGTCTCCACAACTCTGTTGTCCACTGTCAAGAGTGTACTGTTACTTGCTTGAACAGAGATCTCTTTCTTACTTCAACGTCAGAAACTCTGCCTGCCTGCGCTGAGTGAGAGGCAGGGCACATATGGCTTTTGCTACATTTCACAGATGTTTCACAGGACTTCACATAACTTTCCCTAAGGCTGCAATCCTAAAGGCACAGGGGAGATGACTCAATTACTCCACCAAAATAAGGGCAGAGCAGTGCTCTTGTGCTATTCTATCCCTTCCTGGGTTCTTTCTTTCTTTCTTTCTTTCTTTCTTTCTTTCTTTCTTTCTTTCTAGTTCCCTGTCACTGAGAACAATGGGAAGGAAAATCACTAGAGCAGCTCCTTCAGTTGTTTCAGCAAAAGACCTACAGTGTTTAATTTTTATTTTTAATTAACTGAAGCAAGTATCCTCGTTGCTCGTCTAGGACATCAGTTAATGCTGAAACTTCTAAGAGCGGCACCTTATCTTAATTCTAAATCTTGCTCCTTTTGTTCTGAAGAAATTGCACAGCACAAGTGACTCAAGACGCAGTTGTCATGACAGCAAAACTGGAGTAACAAGCTTCATCACTGAAGGTATTATTATTTGAATTAGTATTACATAGCACATTGATTATTTAATTATATTGAAGAAGTAATCCAGGCAGAGAAGGGGAGAGGGAATGGCAACCCACATCTGTCCATGTTACCTGTTTCAAAGTTCACAAATGGCAAGTATTTTGTTTTTATTTGAATTTCCCTCCCAGGACTATTATTTTTTTAAAAAATGAACGCTAATTGCTAGACATCTAAAAAGCCCCAAGTGTACATCAATTCACCCTGTAAACAGCAAAGAAAGCAGAGTGTGTTTATCTGAGATGAGGAAGGATTGGATTAAAAGGACCCGTATGGTCTGAAAGCAAGGTACGTGGGCGACCAAGGTGTTAGGCTGTGGAGTGGGCTGGTCATCTCACAGCTTTCACCCCACCTGCGTGAAACTTGCAAAGTCCAGATGGCTAGACGTTTTCAAATGTCTGTTTTTAACTCTCTGGGCGCAGGCTAAGAGACTATCATCCTTCTGTCTCCACTTCAGTGTGTTACATAGGAAAGCATCCTACAGTTTGTCTCCCATGCTTCCCAGCTCCCTCTTGAGACAGTTTTGTAGGCCCTCTACAAATTGTGGCTAGTTGGTGCCGCTCCTGTGGCAATTTATTCAAACAAAAGCATGCAGCCATACTGTCAGGGACTGGGCAGAGGAGGAATGGTGGAGACTGCCTCCAGGGAGAAGGAAGAGGAAGACAGTTTAGACTTACAACAGGGGTTTGAGGGAGGTCACAGCTCAGAGGCAGATGAGGGGGTAAATCGTGGGAGAGCCAGAGCAACACCCAGGGCTGTCTTAAGCATATGCGGCACCAGGATACAAAAATCCACCTGACGCCGCCTCCCAGGTTGCCCAGAGTTATCAACCTTTTTTAGGGAGCTGACACTATGCTTATCTCTGCTGAGGGAAAGAAAACAGGAAACATAAGGAACCCAGCGCAACAAACCAGCCCGAGACACCAGCATCAGTGACTGAAGCTGGGCGCCTCGTGGTGTAAGCAGTATGCACTGGGTGGCCTCTCCAATCCCTACGCCAATTGGCCCTACGCCAATCCCAGGAACGCAGGAGGGTGGAGTCGGCTGGCCACCTCAGTGTCTCGCTGGCTCGCTCACCCCCAAACTCGCAGCACAGAGCCGCCTGCAGCAGAAGAGCAGAAGAGCCCACCAGATTCCAACTCTCAGGCCCCAGACTCTCAGCCTGGCACCCCTGAGACCCCGGGGCCCAGGTGCCCTGCACCCCTAGTGCCTATGGTTAATACGGCCCTGGCAATACCTAGCTGACACGTTGTCATTAGAAAGCATTCCAGACCCTTCATCTCCCAGAACCCGGCGAGCCTTAAAAGTAGGAGAGCAAAGAGCTCAAAGACAGAGGACACTTAGCGGCACTGTAGAGGAGATGATGAAGATGACGAATGAGGAAGTGGGAGAGAAGGGGGGTGGAGATTCACTCAGGGCAACGCCATTATCCAAGAGGCTGGGTTCTATAGCCTCTCTCTGTAAAGAGTGAAATAAAAAAGGACAGTAAGATACTTTTCCTTGTCTTTATACTTTCCTGGGCAACCAGCCAGGAGCCGTTGACAACATCCTGATACATACCGAATTTCCAATAGGGCTATCTGATGGCCACCCACTAGGCTCTGTAAGCCTTTACTCCTAATTCCAGATATTTGGGGTGAGGTGGCTCTAAACATTGCGAAAGACAATCTTTTCTTTATTAGTACTCCACACATTCAGAGACTCTGGCTGCACATTCTTGAAGAGCTAAGCTCTGGCAAATCGTAACTTAAGCCAGCAATATGGAACCTGCCGCCCACCAAGATGTGGCTGAACTACAACTCCCATTGGGAATTAATAGCTACGTTGATGGCAATTGGAATTCAAAAGCATGTGATGGCCTGCAGATTCCAGTTCCTTGACTTAAACCAAGCCCTGTTTATAGCTGCATTCTACTGCAGGCCATAAATATGCAGGAAGTGGTGAGAAGTGGTTTCATTAGAACATGATCCCACCACTGTGAAGCATGCTCAAGTGCTATCATAATCATAATCATTTATTATTTATACCCCGCCCATCAGGCTGAGTTTCCCCACCCACTCTGGGCGGCTCCCCATCGAGTGTTAAAAACGATACAGCAGTAATATTAAAAACTTCCCTAAACAGGGCTGCCTTCAGATGTCTTTTTAAAATAGGATAGCTGCTTATTTCCTTCACATCTGAAGGGAGGGCGTTCCACAGGGCGGGCACCACTACCAAGAAGGCCCTCTGTCTGGTTCCCTGTAACCCCACTTCTCTCAATGAGGGAACTGCCAGAAGGCCCTCAGCGCTGAATCTCAGTGTCCGGGCTGAATGATGGGGGTGGAGATGCTTCTTCAGGTATACAGGACCGAGGCCGTTAAGGGCTTTAAAGATCAGCACCAACACTTTGAATTGTGCTCAGAAACGTACTGGGAGCCAATGCAGATCTCTCAGGACCAGTGTTATGTGGTCCCGGGGGCCACTCCCAGTCACCCGTCTAGCTGCCGCATTCTGGATTAATTGCAGTTTTGGGGTCACCTTCAAAGGTAGCCCCACGTACAGCGCGTTGCAGTAGTCCAAGCGGGAGATAACTAGAGCATGCACCACTCTAGTGAGACAGTCCGCGGGCAGGTAGGGTCTTAGCCTGCTGTCAGGGAACTGACATCGGAGCTAGAGGCGGAGGCAAGGCTCCCAAGCGATGCTGGAGAAGGGCCCAGCAGGGAGAGAGGCAGCTCATCAGCTGGGGAAGGAAATCAGCGTAACACCAGGGATAAAGGGGGACAGATGGGGGAATCGGCGAGGGGGCTCCAGGACTCCTCGCCGGAGACCAGCGGGGAGAGCACGGGTCCTCCGCTACCCACACCCACCCTGCGCAGAAGACTTCCACGCAGGGAAAGTAGGCGTAGACTTGGCGTCAAAGAACTTCTTTGCTGGAAGAAGTTCAAGAAACGCCCACTGACGGATTCTGCTAGCGACTGAACAGCCACGAAGTGAATGGCTGTCCAGACAGAAAAGGTTTAACCAGGCAACCTAGCCAGGAGTGGCGGCAACTTACGCACGAGCAACCCCTAAAACCATTACACCTGCGTACCAGGTGGAGCTGGTAGACAGCCGCCCTGGACACAGAATTAACCTGCACCTCCATGGACAGCTGTGAGTCCAAAATGACTCCCAGGCTGCGCACCTGGTCCTTCAGGGACACAGTTACCCCATTCAGAACCAGGGAATCCCCCACACCCGCCCGCTCCCTCTCCCCCAAAAACAGTACTTCTGTCTTGTCATGATTCAACCTCAATCTGTTAGCCGCCATTCATCCTCCAACCGCCTCCAGGCACTCACACAGGACCTTCACCACCTTCACTGGTTCTGATTTAAAAGAGAGGTAGAGCTATTTCAATGGGACAGGCTTAAGTACATACACAACGTTCCCATAAAAGGGATTGAGGGTTAAATGTGCTGTTGCTCAGGTCACAATCTAAAAAAACAGTGGGCAGAAAGAAGGTGGTCATTGGCTGGTGAAATACTGGCCAACTTGCAGTGGAGAAACAAGAGAGAAATTGATTCTCAAATGTGCTAGAGTTGACAGGCACTTCTTTGAATCCAGTTCTCTCTTTATTTTTATTTTTCCACATTTTTCCGCTTCTCTCTTTGCTTCTCAATCTGCAATAAACCACAAAAGCAGCTGCTGGTTGCTGGGGTTGGATAGTTCAGTCCGTAGAGCAGGCGGCTGTTAATATCAAGGTCATGAGTTTGAGCACCACGTTGGGAACAAGATCCCTGCATTGCAGGGGGTTGAACTAGATGACCCTCTTGGTCTCTTCCAACTCTACAATTCTATTATTCTTGCCGTGACTGCTGAACTAGATCAGATTCAAGAATAAGCTTCCTATAGTCTTAAGTAAAAATTCATATCCAGGACTACTTGCCTTTCACTGTTCTCAAGCATGCATTGCTGCTTTTAAAGAAGGGCAGAGTTTGTGATGATATGAGAGGCCAGAGGCGCCAAGTATAGGGTGCTCTGGGTGCCCGAGCACCCACAAAAAAAATGTTGTGGGTGCTAAGCACCCACACTGCAGGACCCCCACGCAACTGATGAGGTCTTGCAAGGAGAGCACTTCTGAGGCCTTGGAGATGTTTTCTGAGACCTTCCGAGACCTCAGAACCTGACTTCCAGCACCACCGGAGTCAGGTTCCAATGTCTTGCAAGACCTCAGAAAGCATCTCTGAGCCTTCTGAGGTCTTGGAAGACCAACACCATCTCCAAGGCCTCACAAGGTCTCGAAACCTGACTTCCAGTACCACCAGAATTCAGGTTCCAAGACTGGGGGGTGTGCATGACGTAACCCATAACCTGGGGCCCAGGTTGGCTCCCTGTGAGAACCCGAGGTGTCAAAAGTCTCCTGAGATTTCCTTTGAAGTTGCTGTAATATTTATAGCCTTAAACACCTAAGCTTTGCTAGTAATATCCAACCTGAAAAGTCTCTGATAAGCCTTCTTTAACAAGGGAGTTATTAAAGTTACTGGTTATAAGTTAAGACCCACATGTTCTCCACGTTCCTGTTTCTTCCTTGATTATATTAACCTCTTTGAACTGACATTCCTTTCTTGTCTCTTGAAGTTGCTCCTAAACTGTGAACTGTCTGAAGCCCAGATAATCACTCGCACGTCAGCATTTCCTAAACAATGTTTTTCCACTAACGCTCAAAACAGAAGATGACTTGACGTCATGTGTGACTTCCCAAGCTGTGATCATCAATCTAATGTAAGCTTTGAAGCTCCAAAAATATTTCCAGTATGCGTTCTTCTTATCATGTTAGCAAGCAATATCAGGAAGACTAGCTTAAGGTTACCAGATTTTTTTTCAAAGAATCTGGGAACACTTTCCAACTTTCTACTAAATAGATGGATTTTGTCAGGGGACTGATTTGTAAATCTAGGGACTGTCCCCAGGAAATGGGGACATCTGATAACCTTAGGTCACTAGCTGAACCAATTTCCTTCCTCCTAAGCCCCTTACAGGCCTTTCTTGAGAGGAATAGAACAGGTGAACCGCAGATGAACAAATATCTAATCACTTTGACATATACTAATCCAAAAACACTCTTAGCTGAGTTCAGAGGTCTAAAAGTACAGTGGGTTTCTAGGTGAGCGGTTAGGTAAAGGTAAAGGGACCCCTGACCATTAGGTCCAGTCGTGGCCGACTCTGGGGTTGCAGCACTCATCCCGCTTTATTGGCCGAGGGAGCCGGCGTACAGCTTCTGGGTCATGTGGCCAGCATGACTAAGCCGCTTCTGGCGAACCAGAGCAGCGCACGGAAACGCCGTTTACCTTCCCGCCAGAGCGGTACCTATTTATCTACTTGCACTTTGACGTGCTTTCAAACTGCTAGGTTGGCAGGAGCAGGGACCGAGTAACGGGAGCTCACCCCGTCACGGGGATTCGAACCGCCGACCCTCTGATCGGCAAGTCCTAGGCTCTGTGGTTTAACCCACAGCGCCACCCACGTCCCATTTAGGTGAGAGGTTATATTGGGTCAAACAGAGTGAATAAATCTGTTCAAATCAAAATTATTTTGAAATCTTTAATTAATATTTTTTTTAAGAAAAATCAAAATGATTTAAACGCACTCTCGTTTTCCCCCCTCTTACTATTACTACAAGATCATAGGCAACAATGCAAGAAGTCTGTTTAGACAGCAAGGATTTACAAGGTTCATTTAAACTATGAGTTGATGATGCATTAAACACTGAAGACCAGAGACTTCTGTGATCACGATATCAGTCTTTTCTCGCTAACATCCAGGACCATAGTTCACTGAGCAGCTCCATCAAAATGTCATTATTAGCTAACAATGGCAAGCTGTTCGGCGTAGCCTGGGCAGCTATAGTCTCCTTCTGAAATTCAGGTATGTAAATTTCATCTAAGTTTGCCAAGCTTCCCTCCCCTCTTTTAAACGCAAACTGGAAGGCCAAAAGCAACAAGGATGTTACAATTAAAATGTAAAGTTCAGGCAAGTTTGCTTCCCTGTTCTTCGGGGTTTTAAATCAGAATGGCAAATGTTGACACAATATCAGGTAAGATAACAAATATCCCCTTTGTCAGACGTGCCATTTTCATGAAGCTCACAGCCGAACATGAATACCAATTTAATCCTATCTGATTTCTGTAACTGGAGGAGTGCTATAGGCCATATCTGCACAGTTAAAGCACTCATATGCCACTTTTAAAAGGCATAGCCTTCCCCAAAGAATCATGGGAACTGTCATTTGTTAAGGGTGCAGAGAACTACAGTTCCCAGCATTCTTTGGGGGACGCCATGGCTGTTAAAGTGATATATGAGTGTTTTGGTATGGCAGATGCAACCATAGGACATGGATACAAAACAGCACATGGTTTGGCCAACTAACATCCCAGGTTTGATTCCTGGCACAAAGATAGACAGAAAAGGGGGGCATGCTTCTTGGAGACTGTGCATATATCTGTTAGAATTCCTGCTCCGTGATTGCAGTCATGGGATTGTTGTCTATCACATGACGGTATATGTTTTGACTCCACAGAGTAGGAAGTGACGGAGACAGATTGTTTGTGTTCCTGTGTTCCGTTAAGTGGAACTATTGTCCTTTGTTTTTTCTCTTTTCTATCTGATGCTAGAGAGAGAGGGAGCCGTGTTGCAGTGCTCCGTGTGTGTTTATATGTAAATAAAGTAGATTAGCCAAAATGCTGAGTTGCTGAGGTCTGTCACGCATTACACGCAAACTCTGTGGATCCCTAAGTGTGCCGGTGTCTGTTGGCATCAGTCGCTGTGATGTTCGAGCTGAAGAAAGCTTTTGAAGTTCCCGAATGATCGACCAGGAGGGAGAGAACATGCCAGTCGGGCATGTGTTTCTGCCAGGGTCCTACTCGAGTGTAGGACGGTCTCCAAACAATATACTGGAGAATGTGCATAATAGCCAGATGGTGTCCAAAAAGCAGTTGAAATATGCACATTCCTCAAGGCCTGCTGGAAATTTTGCGTTCTGACCAGGAAAAATGCACAATTCCCTCTTCATGCAAATATTATGCGCACATTCTCCATGGGTGGGGTACCCAGTGTGGTGTAGCAGTTAGTGTTGGACTAGGACCTGGGAAAATAATAATACTCTGGAACATTTTCCAGGTTTAAAATTAAGCTATTTCTCACCACCACCCCATCTCTCATATGAAGCATTTAACTAGACAAATATTTAACTATATACACGAACGCAGCTTTCTTTCACTGAAGTTGTCTTTTGTAAGTGGCAGCAGGCTCTAAACCCCACACTCCCAACAGTGGACATGAATAAAGTCATACAGTGGTACCTCAGGTTACATACGCTTCAGGTTACAGACTCCGCTAACCCAGAAATAGTGCTTCAGGTTAAGAACTTTGCTTTAGGATGAGAACAGATATCGTGCTCTGGCAGCGCGGCAGCAGCAGGAGGCCCCATTAGCTAAAGTGGTGCTTCAGGTTAAGAACAGTTTCAGGTTAAGTACGGACCTCCGGAACGAATTAAGTACTTAACCCGAGGTACCACTGTACTGGAAATGAATCCTAAGCAGTCTTACTAGGGCAGAATCCAGTGGGCCTTCCTTCTGAGAAAACATGCCTGCAGAGGAGTTACAACTATAAATATGGGCACCCAGAATGTTATGGATCCTGATTTCATTCATTCATTCATTCTATTAGTATTATTATTGATTGAATTTATATACCGCCCTATACCCACTGCACAATCTTCCCACCCAAAGGTCTTATTTCTTTAACGCCACAGCAGCAGCAATTTTTAAAAGCTCTCAGCAGGTGGCAGTGTTGCTTTTATTAATTCTGTTGTGTTTCCCTTGCCTTGGGCTTCCATAGTTCTCTCTTCCCCTGAATTCTGCACTCTCTCTTTTCCTTTCCTTATCCCACTGGAGCTTTCTTCATCAACCTCTTTTTCCAGCAATGCTGTCCACACCCCAGCTACCTCCTGGGAAAAGGGGAAGGGGAAGGGGAAATAAGGAAAAAGAAGGGAAAAGGGAAAAAAGGTTTGTTTTCAGGACACATCAATCATTCTTTTCTGGATCCGTGGATTCCACAGAGCACAAATAATGAAGCGCATTTTTCACAGGAAGAAGCACTGTTGCAAAACAGTTCAGAATACGGCTGCCTACATGCTGTATCTTTAAAGCACATTCGAAGCACATTCTTTTCCTCAAAGAATTCTGGATACTGTAGTTTGTTAAGGGTTGCTGGGCATTGTAACTCTGAGGGGTAAACTACAGTACCCAGAATTCTTTGAGGGAAAGAATTGTGCCTCGAATGTGCTTTGTGCATCAATGCAGCCCAGTTATACTAGATTTATTTATTTTTCCTGACCATGGAGGTGAAGGCCATTTTGATAAGGGCTAACAAGCACTGGGCCCATCACCTCCTGGCAAATAGAAGGGGAAGAAATGGAGGCAGTGAGAGATTTTACTTTCTTGGGCTCCATGATCGCTGCAGATGGTGACAGCAGCCACAAAATTAAAAGACGCCTGCTCCTTGGGAGAAAGGTGATGGCAAACCTAGACAGCATCTTAAAAAGCAGAGACATCACCTTGCCAACAAAGATCCGTATAGTTAAAGCCATGGTTTTCCCAGTAGTGATGTATGAAGTGAGAGCTGGACCATAAAGAAGGCTGATCGCCAAAGAATTGATGCTTTTGAATTATGGTGTTGGAGGAGACTCAAGAGTCCCATGGACTGCAAGAAGATCAAACCTATCCATTCTTAAGGAAATCAGCCCTGAGTGCTCACTGGAAGGACAGATCCTGAAGCTGAGGCTCCAACACTTTGACCACCTCATGAAAAGAGAAGACTCCCTGGAGGGCACAAGGAGAGGGCACAAGGAGAAGGGGGTGACAGAGGACGAGATGGTTGGACAGTGTTCTTGAAGCTACTAACATAAGTTTGACCAAACTTCAGGAGACAGTGGAAGACATGAGTGCCTGGCGTGCTCTGGTCCATGGGGTTACAAAGAGTAGGACACGATTAAAAAACTAAACAACAACAACAAAGGTGCTACTGGGCATTTTTAATTTTTTTATAAATATTTTGTTTAAGTCATTGCTTTCCTAGTAGCACCTTAGAGACCAACTAAGTTTTTTCCGGGTATAAGCTTTCGTGTGCATGCACACTTCAGATACCTGCATGCACACGATAGCTTATACCAAGAACAAATTTAGTTGGTCTCTAAGGTGCTACTGGACAATTTTTTTATTTTTATATATATATATTGACTGCGTCTGACCAACAAGGCTACCTACCTGAATCTAATCCCCTGAAACCTTTGTACAGCCAAGACTTGTTTGAGCAGATATAATAGTGGGGCAAAAGTGGGTACATCATGCACAAAGATGGTTCTACAGTTTTATGCCCTAATACTATCTCGAGCCAATGAGGCCAAAGTGAAGGGGATGCAAACATGTGCTTCTGCATACAAATGGATCTGCAAAAAAGACATTTCAGTCTACAGGCCTGACGTGTTGGGTTTTCCATGCATAAGAAGTGAACACTGTGACTGCGTTACATGAGTGACTATTCAGTTGTGAATTGGCTATTTATAAACACTTCTTCGCAGAACTCTCTGCTGAGTCACTTTCCACACCATAAAGGCAGTCAAATGCTAATTAAAGAACGAAAAGCAACCAGGCCAGAATTCTCATCCCTGTAGTTTTATCCGCTAAACACCCTACCGTTTGAAAGGATGGATTAGAAATAAATATGTTGTTAAAAATAAATACCTGCCTAAGGTGGCTTGTCTTATGCCTTCTCTGTTGACCTTCCACCACCTGGTGAAAATTTCTCTTTTACAGTAAGCATCTTACCTACTAAGGTGGATGTGGTGCTACTCTTACAGTCTTCTGTTAGAAGCAGGCTGTGAAATTCTGCTGCTGGCCCTTTCCCTGAAAATCACATGCAACACAGGTGCATGTAAATCCAAAAGGCATCAATTCATGTGGAGATCCCCTTTCTGAGATCTTGGCTCCAGACATGAAGGTCAGGCATGGGGCCACAGGGTGCAGGACATGGGGCACAATCTTGTCACCACAACCCTACTGTTCTCCACACATTCAATGTATATACATTTAATGTATAACGCATTGTTATGCGTTATACTCAGGGCTGCCTCTGAAGACGGTTTGGAAACCTCAGCTAGTACAGAATTCAGCGGCCAGGTTGCTCACTAGAGCAAGAGGGTTTGAGCATATTACACCGATCCTGGTCCGACTGCACTGGCTACCAATTAGTTTCTGGACCCAATTCAAAGTGCTGGTTTTGACCTATAAAGCCTTAAATGGCTCAGGACCGCAATACTTCAAGGACTGCCTCTTTCCATATGAACTACCCGGACCCTGAGATCATCTTCTGAGGCCCTTCTTCGTGTGCCTCCTCCTTGAGAGGTCCAGAGGGTGGCAACATGAGAACGGGGCCTTCTCTGCGGTGGCTCCCCGTCTGTGGAATGCTCTCCCCAGGGAAGTTCGCCTGGCGCCTTCATTATACACCTTTAGGCACCAGGCAAAAACATTCCTTTTAAACCAGACCTTTGGTTGATTTGATAGACATCCTATGCCCTTTTAGAATGTAGTGGGGTTTGTGGGGGGTTATTGGGTTGTTGTTTTTATTTTGATTATGTATTTTGTGGTTTTATATTTTGATTTTATTCTGTGAACCGCTCTGAGACCACCGGGTATAGGGCGGTATATAAATTCAAAAAATAACAATAAAATAATATACCGTGGAGTTCTTTGAACACTCTATCTGTAGTGCTACACAAAAGCTAAGTATTTAAAAATGTTTTAGAAATTATATGCTCAAAAAAATAAAAGCAAACGTTAACATAATAATTTAAGACATCATTTCAGAGTCCTGAATCAACAGTTTAACCTAGCTGCTTCTTGCCACACCTGTCCAGTGTTTTCACATCCTATTTCTGAATGGAAACATTTGGTTCCATCCACAGAATTTGGTCAGAATTTGGCATTAACCTTTTGCCCAGCAGCTGGTCTGTCTCTGTCAAGACAGAAACACAACCGGCTTTCTCTCTAAAGGTCGCCTCATGCTCAGAGGCCTTTGGCCATAGCAGTTCATCATTTAAAAGAGGAGATGGGCACTTTCTGCAACATCTTCTTGTGTTTTTGTTAAATGTTAATTCACTTTGTGATATATATGGTATCTGGAAGTGGAATATGATTAGCAAGATGAGAAGCCTTGACACAGAGTAGCCTGTACCATCTGTTGCTGTGGTTACAAGTATCAAAGGCCACAATAAAACACACTAAAGACCGGTTATGAAAAAAACATGGATTATTTCTTTCATTTCCCCATCTCCTTACACAAAAGCCCTCCAATTGAGTTTGAAAATGAGTTTTGCCAGAGCGGGCTTCAAAGGAAAACTGCATTTCATCACTAAGCATAATTCTGATACAAACGAGTCAACATTTGTTTTAGACAACCGAAGGGAGGGAGAAATGGAAACTTGATGTCGTCAAGAACAGGCCGGAGGCACTGGCGACCATACCTAAATCTATTCCCTGACACACCAATCAGTCTTTGAAAGTGGAGCTGAAAGCTGGGAACATGCAGCAGGCAGGGGCTAAATAAGACTTGTCCAATCCAGAGGCTCCATATTTCTTGCCCATCACAGGGACTGATGGTGCACTTAAACTGCTCCGGTAAAGCAGTTGCCAGAACTGACAATCTGTGTCTCCCACTTCCTCCTGAACCTCCTCCCCATCCAGCTGTTTCCCCTGCAGTCTTACACTCCATCAGGGAGGGGGTCACTGTGTTCTCTGTGTAGGAGGGGAGCTGAATACAGTAGGACCGGCAGGCTCCTGTGATTCTGTTGCAGCCTCAGTTCCTGCCTCCTCCTCAGCTGCCTGTCCTATGTCTGCAGTGTCTTCTGCCTCTTCTTCCTCTCTCTCACTCAAGCCTGTTAGTTGCGCAGCCGCCGCCCCCAACCTTTCTTCCGTGTCCCACCACTACTTGCCTCGCTCAGAGCCTTCCTCTTCTGAGACTTCCCTAGGGGGTTCTCAGGCTGTAGCTTTCCGTCACTCTTCCTCACCCAGCCAATCCCTGACTTCAGGGTCTCTCACTTGGATTGGCCATCTCTCCATGGCCAGGTACAACTTCCAGAGCCCAGGATGCATTTCGGGGGGAGTTTATTCAAACAGCATGACCCGACTGCAGAGTTCATGTATCAGCAGAATTGAACCAGAGGCATAAATCCCACATTCAGATAAGATTGACAAAACTGTGTTCCTCCACCATTGTGCACAAGTCCAATGTAGTGGACTTGCAAGGTAATAAAAGCTTTCTGGGAGATGATATATAATGAAATGAAAAAAAATGCTTCAAGTTATTGGGCATTGAAACATGTCACAGAGTGCGTGCAGAGTGGACCACACAGATGGAAACACTGAAGAGACGCAAAGATATCTTTGCAAGGTTTAATAACAACTTCCCAAACATACATCTTACGTAGAGTCTATAATCGTCACCCATCTATCCACCAGGGCAGAATAAGGCACATACTGCACATTATATATCATTCACAATTGCTGACACAGTGACTTATCAGCACCTGCTACACTGCTACACAGCTGTAAAAGCTAAGTCAGGATATGCACCCTGGCTTTAAAAGTGGTACACATCCTGTGAAACAATAATGAACCATAACATTTAAACAAACTATTCAACACAAATAACCTTTGTTAAGAAACCAGCAGCTTTTCTATTAGGAATTACAGGGACTGACATCCCAAAAGAACAGAAAAGACTTTTTATGTATGGCACAACAGCCGCCCAGATGCTACTAGCCCAGAGATGGAAAGAAGACAAAGTCGCTACCAGAGAGGAGTGGCAAACCAAGCTGATGGGCTATTCCGAGATGGCAAAACTGACTGGAAACTCAGAAACCAAGAGGACAAAAACTTTATAAAAGAAGGGGTAAAGGGGACCCCTGACCATTAGGTCCAGTCGTGGCCGACTCTGAGGTTGCGGCACTCATCTCGCTTTACTGGCCAAGGGAGCCGGCATACAGCTTCTAGGTCATCTGGCCAGCATGACTAAGCCGCTTCTGGCGAACCAGAGCAGCGCACAAAAATGCCGTTTACCTTCCCGCCGGAGCGGTACCTATTTATCTACTTGCACTTTGACGTGCTTTCGAACTGCTAGGTTGGCAGGAGCAGGGACCGAGCAACGGGAGCTCACCCCGTCGCGGGGATTCAAACCGCCGACCTTCTGATCAGCAAGTCCTAGGCTCTGTGGTTTAACCCACAGTGCCACCCGCATCTCCATAAGTTACTTAGGAGACCACTGTAAACAGATGGAAACATTAGCAGGATTCTGACTCACTTGTAGCATAACACTGACCATGGATAATATGGCTTGATATAAAAACTGGAGGATCGAAGAATATGTAGTAATAAATGTTTAAAATGAGACCACCATGGAGGGGATGGGGGGAACTCTGTAGATTCGGAGGAATCTCTCTATGTGGATCCTTCTTTTCAATTTGTTGTTTATAATTTTGCATTTGTAAAACCAAATAAAAATGATTTAAAAGAAAAGAAAAGAAATTTGCGGGAAATTGATTAAAATCCTGTGTTTTGAAAAGTAACGACGCTTGTCAGCTGTTGTTGATAACATTTCTCCATGCCCTGCCCCACACCAACACCAACACCTGCACATTTCATTTTTAACCATTTTAACATAGACCTGATGGACATGCCTTTTCCTAACTTGCAAGTGTGCTTTTGACAAGTTAATTCCTCGCTCTGCCATTCTTGCCTGGCAGCCCTGTGACAATGGCAATGTCTCCTTCGGCTGTGAACTTGCAAGCATGAATGGAAGGTGGAGAAATGAGGTGGGAATGAAAAAGAAATTTGTGTGGGTGGAATAAAGTAAGAGCCACAGCCACTGCGCCGCTCGCCCCAATTCTGCCTCTGGCCCCTCCTGTCCTTGGTATGTGGCCCTTGGAAGGTTGCCCATGAGAGAAGGTGGCCCTCCAGCTGCAAAGGGCTCCCCATCCCTGGCCCCTGTTGAACTGGTAGCTGCAGAGCCACCCTCTTTTCAAGCATAGCAACGTACGTTTCCAAGCACAATTCAAAGTGTTGGTGCTGACCTTTAAAGCCCTAAATGGCCTCGGTCCAGTATATCTGAAGGAGCGTCTCCACCCCATCGTTCTGCCCGGACACTGAGGTCCAGCGCCGAGGGCTTTCTGGCGGTTCCCTCACTGTGAGAAGCCAAGTTACAGGGAACCAGGCAGAGAGCCTTCTCGGTAGTGGCACCCGCCCTGTGGAACGCCCTTCCACCAGATGTCAAAGAGAAAAACAACTACCAGACTTTTAGAAGACATCTGAAGGCAGCCCTGTTTAGGGAAGCTTTTAATGTTTGATATATTACTGTATTTTAATATTTGGTTGGAAGCCGCCCAGAGTGGCTGGGGAGGTCCAGTCAGATGGGCGGTGTATAAATAATGAATTATTATTATTATTATTATTATTATTATTATTATTATTATTATTAAATGATGTTCAGCCATAACAAGCAGAGCAAAGTCCTCTTTCAAGTGTCCACCAGGCTACCCGGCAGCCGCCAATCTCTACCCTTGGAACTCAAACAAAAACAAAATTACGTTCTTGTCTTCTTCAACAGACTCATTGTCTAACAAAATCATTCTGCTCTTTTTATTGCAGACTGGTGCCTGGTGCAGGTACAAAGCGCTGTTGTGAAATAATGAGACTAGCTCTGGTTTATAGTAAGGGACACAATGGAAGACGTTCTGTGGATGCACGCCAATTCACAGCCAGCATAAAGCACTTCTACTGCTGAATCATTCACAGTATTCACAGTCTAAGCCATCATTAATTCAGACACGAGCTCATTCTGAATTTGGAACCGCTGCCAGCATCTGCTCAGACACATCCTAGGCTCCGAGTTGTAAACAACTTCGCAGATCTGAATAGAGGTCTTCTGGCAACAAGATGTTGAAAGAAGAGTTGCATTTAGTCACAATCCTATAAAGGCATGACTGGGAGTATCTTGAGATGAAAACAGTGGGCAAGGTCCTGCCAAAAGTAAGCAAGTTTAAGTCTCGCCTGTCTTATTGGGAGCAATTTAAGCAAATAACACTCCAATTTAAATGTAATGTGAACAAGCTTAAGTTGTGGTCAATATGGCAAAAGCCACATTGCAACAGAGTGAGGTGGTGGAGTCCTAAAGTAGGGTGAGGATGATGATTAATTTAAATTTGTTAGTTGCTTCATCTTGCCCTGGGTGACCGAAAGCGACGTACAAACCAAACCGACAGACAAAAACCCCCACATAAATACATTTAAACTATCCCTCTGGGCTGTGGGTGTAGACTCTTATTTTTGAACACTCCCTAACTGGACAATCACAGAATACCATCCCTGCAAGAATAATTTTTGAAAAGAGCAAGGAGAAATATTAGAGTCCAGCCTGTGGTGGTGTCATCCATCTCATGGTGAAACTGTAACATCACATTATGCTGCATGTGCTGCTCCACACTTTCGAGGTGCAAGGTCCACACCAAACATTTAAAGCACATGACTTCTCCCAAGGAATTATGGGAACGGTAGCTTGTTAAGGTTGCTGGGAATCTGTAGCTCTGTGAGGGGGAAACCACAGTTCCCAGAGTGCTTTGGGGGAGCCATAGGTTTTAAATGTGTGTTTGATGTGATTTTAATACATGGTGTAGATCTGTACTGGGAGAGACTAAGAGTGGGAGACTGGTGTGACTGGAGTATTAAAAAGGTTTGTGTCGACATTATGATAAAGGAACAACAGTATGGTTACCAGATTTTTTTCAATGAATCCGGGGACACATTTTTTTTTTTTTAAGTTGAGTAGCAACAGGGAGTCAGTAGTGGGGATGGTGAGGCAAAAAACCCTGGACCCAAGCACACATGCATATTGTATAAAGGTGCAAAGCCCTTCTTTCACACCCTGTGAAACATAAATGCGCAGTTTTAAAAAAACTGGGCAATGGCATGCCGCCTGTCCATGACTCCCAAGCCTTCCCTGATCTCCTGGCCCCTTCCCCCTTTGTTCTGACAGATTGGGGAAGGCTCAGGTGTCGCGGGCAGGCAGCACACCGTTGCCCAGTTTTTTAAAAACTCTGTGCATTTATGTTTTCCAGGGTGTGAGAGAAAGGCTTTGCACCTTGCCTGACAGAGAAACCATGCGCCTTGTGCCCCTCCTGGGCAACGGCCGCCTGCCACGACTCCTGAGCCTCCCCCGATCTGTCAAAACAAAGGGGGAAGGGGGCAGGAGATCTGTCCTGCCAGACGTCCCCAGTCACCTTCAGCAGTGGCAGCGGCAGCAAGCAGCTCCTGAAGCCAGCCAGAGCCAACTGCGCTACCAGCCTGGCTCCGGGATGCTGAGGCTGCCGCTGCCACATTTCCCGGAGACAGATTTGCACATCTGGGTACATTCCAGGGATGGAATTTGTCTGGGGACAGATTTGCAAATCCGGGGACTGTCCCCGGGAACCGAGGACGTCTGGTAAGCCTAAACAACAGTGACTTTGTGAGCACACATCTTCAGTTTTTGTGGAGTGCAGGCAGGCAGATTTTTAAAGGCCTACTACCATTTTCTTTCTGGCCAAACCTCTTGGCCTCCACTCTGTCCTCTGCATGCTTCCTTTTCTCTCCCTCGCCCGTTCTGACAGTAATAGCTCTTCGAGAGTGGAACAGAAGGTGGTGGACCTTCATTGGAGGTTTTTCAGCAGAGGTTGGATGGTTGCCTGTCATGGAGGCTTTAGTTGAGATTCCTGCATTGCAGGGGAGTTGAACGCTATGACCCTTCGGATCTTTTCCAACTCTACAATTCTATGATTCACACACAGCTACCTCCATCTCAGTGCCACTTCTCTCACCACATCCCTTAATCTAGAACAGAGTTTAGTAACTGGCCTGGCATTTGTTGGTGGCAAGAAAAAAAGTACCGTATTTTTCACCCTATAGGGCGCACTGGCCCATAGGGTGCACCTAGTTTTTTTGGGGGGGAATAAAGAAAAAATATATATTCCCCCCCCCCCAGGCACAGGGCTGGGGCGGGGGAAGCCCGAGCTTCCCCCGACCCCAGCCCCCAGAACAGGCTGCTATCCGCAAGCCTAGGGAGTCCGGGGGGAAGTCGCGCCGGGCTCCCAAGGCTTGCGGAGAGCTGCCCGAAGCCCAGGGTGCGCGCCGCTGCGCTCCCTGGGTTTTGGGCTGCAGGCTGCTGTCTGCAAGCCTTGGGAGCCCGGTGGGAACTCCCGCCGGGCTTGCAAGGCTTGCGGATAGCTTCCTGAAGCCTGGAGAGCGAGAGGGGTCGGTACGCACAGACGCCTCTCGCTCTCCAGGCTTCAGCGAAAGCCTGCATTCGTCCCATAGGACGCACACACATTTCCCCTTCATTTTTGGAGGGGAAAAAGTGTGTCCTATAGGGTGAAAAATACGGTAGGCATATAAAAGAAAATTCCCTGGATACCAAGATCCAGGTTTGAGGCAGGTACCCTTTGATGGGAGAACACCAGAAGATACGCTATAATAATCTTTATTGTCATTGCCCCATACAGAACAACAGAATTGGAAAAAAAAACTACATCAGACATTCAAAAACCAACAAGCCTGCTATCCCAACTATCCCAGCCTGGTTAACCCCCTAAAAACTCTGATACCCCATAATTAAATACAATATACTCCCACAGAGACTACCTTACACTGCGTTTAAAACTAAAATCGCATTTGGATAAAAACTGTTTCTCAGGCGGCTAGTCCAAGTCTTTATAACCCTGTATCTTCTTCCAGAGGGCAGAAGCTGAAAGAAGATCATTTCTGGGGTGCGAACTATCCTGCACTACCTCTGCAGCTTTCTTATGACACCTGGAAGCATAGAATTGATCCAAAGTGGGAAGAGTGCAAGGTGGGAAGATATTTAAAACCATAAAATATGCAACAAAGTAAAGCAGGCTTCCTCAGCCTCGACCCTCCAGATGTTTTTGGCCTACAAACTCCCATGATCCATAGCTAGCAGGACCAGTGGTCAGGGATGATGGGAACTGTAGTCTCAAAACATCTGGAGGGCCAAGGTTGAGGAAGCCTGAAGTAAAGCATGGAAATATAGGCTTTTAGACCTTTTAAAATATCCTCTTTCTAAGTTGCTTCCAAAGTTTTCCATTTCCCCTAGCATAGAAAAAGGCCACAGATTTGGTGTGTTAAAAATGGTTTACTTACAAACCCCCTAAAGGTCAGGTTCATGTGCTTTTCCATACAGTAATCAGAAAACACAGACAGTAAAACTTGGCTTAGCTACAGTTGTGGAAGTTTCTAAATTATTGGTACAGGAACATAAGCTGCAGCAACCAGCCTAGCCTCTTCACATGCTGAGCTTCTCTGGTAGAGTTTCTCAGGTACAACAACAGGCTTGAATACCTTCCTCCTAAGGTGAGGGTGAGTGACCAAAGTAAGCCTGGCAGGCAACTTACTCTATGGTATTAACCCCTCCCTGCATTGACTAGATTTAAGCATGTTGGCTATATGAGGCTGGTTATCCCACAGAATTTGCCTTTTGTACACTTTATCATTAAGACCCAATTTCTGTAAAAACTCAGATCCTGGAATCCTTTTTTCCTTTTGGGGAACTATACAAGGGCACTTCACTATTCAGATCAAAGTTCTCATCTCGATACACACTGTTCTTCCATGTATTTGGTGAAACGTGCATGTTTCCAGGCCAGGTGTACGAGACAGAGGGTAACCCGTCTTCCGACAGAACAGCTCCAGAGCTCTCGGACGAAAGAGGTTCCCCTAGCAACCAACTCATTTCCCTCCAGGCACTCAGGTTCCTGAAGGGTTCGCTCCCTGAAGAACAGAGAAGAACAGGCTTCAAAGACACATGTTCTGAGCACATGTGTTAACAGGGGGGCTGTTTACCTTCCACAACCAACCTGCCTGGAGAGTAAATGTTGCAGGCTGTGTTTGACTTGAAGAGAGATTCCACCCCCCTCCCAGGTTTTGAATCAGCTGGTCTTGTTTCCAAAGTGAAAGCAACGTTTTCGGGAATCCTCCTTTGTTCCTTCTGTGACTACCCAATAACAACATGCTTCTTTGCACGGATGGTTGGGTTCAGATTTCAGTTTATTACTGGTGCGCACGTACACAGTGGCAGGTACAGTGCCAAGAAGCAGTTTTGATGCAATGGTCTCTATGAGTGGATCAAATTTTTCAATTGCATTGGGCGTTGCCAATGAGCATGTGGCAATTCTGTGCATCGATGAAACAAGAAAAGAAAAAAGTAATTGTGATGCAATGACACAATAAGTCCACTTACCCCCTTTTAGGGGTGCGGCGGCTTTGTGGGATGGCCAGCACCTCCCCCACCCCACCCCGGCCGACAGTGCAGAGCTGTGTGTTGAGTCAGCCTTCGTTCTTATACAGTGGTACCTCAGGTTACAGACGCTTCAGGTTACAGACTCCGCTAACCCAGAAATATTACCTCGGGTTAAGAACTTTGCTTCAGGATGAGAACAGAAATTGTGCAGTGGCAGCGGGAGGCCCCATTAGCTAAAGTGGTGCCTCAGGTTAAGAACAGTTTCAGGTTAAGAACGGACCTCCAGAACGAATAAAGTTCTTAACCAGAGGTACCACTGTACAGTGTTTCATAGATACATCCGCAGAATTTCTGTAATCTGCTCTACGTGGAGCCGCTTTAAAAATGGTTCTTAAACCTCATCTGGGACAGACTATGGCAGCAAGGATGCTGCAAGGGACCATGTATTCAGAACATATTGCACCATTTTCTACCAGTTACACCAGCTGCCTGGTTCCAGGCTTGGTTTGAAGCACTGCTTTGGGTCTTTAAAGTCCTAAATAGTTTAGGGTCATGTTGTCTAAAGGTCCTGCTGCTCCTGTACAAGCCTGCCTTGGGTTAACCATTCTCTGTTAAAGCCCTGCTCTCTGGCCCATCTATAAGAGACATTGGATTAAAGGATACCAGGAATTGGGTCTTTTCAGCAGTGGCCCTGCAGTTATGGAATTCTTGCCCCCAGGGAATATGAGTGGTCTCCATCTTTGGAAAAGTATTTTTTTAAAAAAGACTTTAACCATTTTTATTGTGGTTTTCTTTTTATGAAATGCTTTTGATGTATAAATTGTTACTGCTCTCTTTCAAGGGTGCTTATTATTGTTTTAATTTAAAATTATTATTTAATCATCTTTTATTATTCTTATCATTATTATTGCATTTTATAACATCTCTTACACCACTTTGTAAGGACAATTATGATCTAAAAGACAATATATAAATCCAGCAGTTAATTTAGGAAAAGCCATGGTTGTCTATTGTTGTTGTTTAGTCGTTTAGTCGTGTCCGACTCTTCGTGACCCCATGGACCAGAGCACGCCAGGCACTTCTGTCTTCCACTGCCTCCCGCAGTTTTGTCAAACTCATGCTGGTAGCTTCGAGAACACTATCCAACCATCTCGTCCTCTCTCGTCCCCTTCTCCTTGTATGGTTGTCTATAGCAGTCTCTATATTACAGTGGTACCTCAGGTTAAGAACTTAATTCGTTCCGGAGGTCTGTTCTTAACCTGAAACTGTTCCTAACCTGAGACACCACTTTAGCTAATGGGGCCTCCCACTGCCACCGCACCGCCGCCACCAATTTCTGTTCTCATCCTGAGATACTATTTCTGGGTTAGCGGAGTCTGTAACCTGAAGAGTCTGTAACCTGAAGAGTCTGTAACCCGAGGTACCACTGTAATGCAAACTATAGTTGTCTCTATACTAATGCACAGAGTATAGGGAACCAGCAATACAAAGTTGAGCTCTTAATACAGGATGGAAAATATGACCTAATAGGCATTACTGAAACCGGGAGGGATGAGACTTATGAGTGAAATGTAGAAACTGAGGGGTATAACCTATTCAAAAGAAATAGACCAAACGAATTGGGAGAATGAGGAGCATTAGGGAAGAGCATGGAGGGCAGACTGAGAATATATGGGTAAAATGTAGGAAAGGAAACAACTGTGGCCATGCTGTGGGTGTCTGCTGTAGACCTCCAAGCCAGACTGAAGACTTGAGCGATGCCTTCCTAGAGTACACTGCCAAACATTCAAAAATGACAGATACAGTGGTCATGGAAGACTTCAACTACCCCAATATCTGTTGGAACTCACAGCTCTGCCAAGAATGTAAGGTTCAACAAATCCCTCAATTGCCTCACTGACAATTTTATTTCCCAGAAAATGGAAGAAGCAACAAGGGGGTCATCTCTCTTGGACCTAGTTCTTACCAACAGGGAGGAACTGACGAATGAAGTGAAAGTACAAGGAACCTTGGGAAGAAGTGATCATGTCCTCTTGTGTGTCATTAGAAACAGGCAAGTGAAAGCTGAATGTAATTGGACATGCACTCTGGACTTCAAGAAGACTGATTTCGAAAAGCTTAACTATTGGGTAAAGCCCCATGGTCAGAAATACTCAAAGAGAAGGGAGCTAAAGATGGGTGGGAGTTTCTTAAAGGTAAAATATTGATGGCACAAAGGCAAAAAAAAAAAATCCAACAATAAAGAAAAGTGGGAGGCACCTAAAGAAACTGGTGTGGCTCCATAAAGATCTTACAGATCAGCTAAGATGCGATGCTTTTTTCCTAGAAAAATAGGTGCCAGTACTCACCATGAAGTTGTTACAGTAAGTGCCACACTTTTTAACAACAAAAAAGAGAGGTCCAGTACTGCGTACCCCCTTAAAAAAAAAAGCACTGCTGAGATGTAAGAAGGGCATGTATAAGAGATGGAAGAAAGGAGAAATCACGAAGGAAGAAAATACAGGAATAGCCAACAGTTGCAGGGAGAAAGTCAGGTGGGCCAAAGCTCAGAATGAGCTCAGGCTTGCAAGAGAAGTTTAAAATAATAATAAAAGTTTCTTTGGATATGTTCAAAGCAAGTGGAAGAGCAAGTAAGTAGTAGGTCCCTTGAAGGGAGAAGATGGAGAAATGCTATTGAGTGACAGAGAGAAGGTGGAAGTGCTCTACTACTTTGCCTCTGCCATCAACAAAAAGAAAGCAGTACCCAATCTGATGATAACAGAATAATCTGATGATAACAGAATAAACAATGCAAGGAGGGAGCTGCAGCAAAAAAGGTGGTATGGGAACACCTAGCTACTTTAAATGAATTCAAATGAATTCAAAGGAGCTTGTGGATGTAATCTCACAACCTCTGTCTATTCTTGGAGAACAGCTGAGACCCCTACAGACTGGAGGTGAGCAAATGTTGTCCCCATCTCCGGGGGGGGGGGGGAGACCCAGGCAACTGCCAACCGGTCAGCTTGATCTCAATACCAAGAAACGTCCTAGAACAGATACTTAAACAGTTGCTCTGTAAGCACTTAGAAAAGGATGCTGTGATTACTCAGACCCAGCATTACTAAGATGCTGTGATTTCTCAAAGCCAAGTCATGCCAGACAAATCTCGTTTCTTGATAGAGTTATAAGCTTGGTGGATCAGGGGAATGCTGTGGACATAGTGTATCTTGATTTCAGTAAGACTTTTGACCAAGTCCCCCATAATATTCTTGCAGAGAAGCTGGTAAAATGTGGTCTGGATGAGGTAACTGTTAGGTGGATTTGTAGCTGGTTGACTGATCAAACCAAAGAGTGCTGACTAATGGTTCCTTGTGATCCTGGGGAAAAGTGACAAGTGGATGCTGCAGGGTTCTGTCCTGGGCCCATTGTTGTTCAACGTCTTTATAAATGACTTGGATGAAGGAATTAGGGGGAAGCTCATCAAATTTGCAGATGACACCAAACTGATTCAAGATGACCTTAACAGATTGGAGAACTGGGCCAAAACTAACAAAATATACTTAAATAGGGGGAAATGTCAGGTTCTAGGCAGGAGGAAGCAACTGCACAAAAGTAAAATGGGGGTCCTTTAATCCTCTGTTACGCTCAAATGAGGGAGGGCTTTATCATGAGGGATTTTAAAATTGCATTCATGTAATTTTAGTAGGTTTTCAATCATGTATGTAAACTATTTTACATAGGCAATTTTTTTTATTATCATTTCAGGGATGGGGAACCCTCCAGATATTGTTGGACTACAGTGCACCTGCTGGCCAGGGCTGATGGGAGTCAGAGTCCAGCTGTACCTGGAAGGTCAAAGGTTCCCCAGCTCTGATTTATTCCATAAAATAAATAACGAATGGACCTGGCGCTTGGGCCCAGAAGCATTTTCAGCAAAACCTTGCCTGCTAACCACATAGCCCAACTTCTGCACATTTGGTCTAATGTCTGCTCTGCTCACATGAATGGGGGACCCTGCCTTTGGCGTGTTCTCTGAACTGTGTTGACAGAGCCCACATGGGTGCAGCTGGATGCTGTACAAAGCTCACATGCATAAGCTGAAGGCACAGCAGGCAGGGTGAGGTCCGCAGGCATGACCCTCCACTCTTCCCTATAGTCATGCTTATATGACGCATTTATACAGCTCTAGGTAACCACACAAATATCCGTGAATAAGGAGCTAGAGCCCTGGGAAGTATAGCAGTGGGGGATGAAGTTAGCAGTTGCCGTACTGACAACTCCAGAGCAGCTGCAGCTGAGCTTTCGACTTGCTCTGCCTATTAACAGTTTCACTTAATAATAACTATCAGGTTCTCTTCGAGACCAAATGGGGTAGAATGAACACATAATTGTAGCCGGGAACAATAATTTTGAGTCATTTCTCAAAATCACAGTTGGATGCTTGTGTAATTATACCCTTGGTAGTCAACTGTACTGTGCAAGTATTAAGAGCTACTAGTAACCTTTTGTTCCCCAGCAACAGGGATGCAGGACATAGTGTGAATGGGCTTTCCATGTGCTCTGCTCAGCATCATCTTCCCCACAACCATGTACTGTACCAACCCTGTTATCACCTCTAGTTACCATGTTCCCATTTGAATAGTGTTCTACACAGCCATCAAAACATGTTTCAAAGATGTTAATAATGCAGTGGTTGTTGCAAGTGAAAGCAGTTGTACCAGCTTTTCACACTATTAAACACTATGAAAATGGGAAATCCCACGATTGCAGTCTGGGATTTTTATCTTTCACATGATGGTATATGTTTTGACTCCACAGAGTGGGAAGTGACAGAGACAGGATGTTTGTGTTACTGTGTTCCGTGAAGTGGGACTATTGTCCTTTGTTCTTTTTCTCTTTGCTGTCTGATGCTTGAGAGAGAGGGAGCCATATTGCAGTGCTCCATGTATGTTTATATGTAAATAAAGTAGATTAGCCAAAATGCTGAGTTGCTGAGGTCTGTCACACAAACTGCGAAGACTCTGCTGATCCCTAAGTGTGCCGGTGTCGGTTGGCATCGGTCGCTGTGATGTTCGGGCTGAAGAAAGCTTTTGAAGCTCCTGAACGACCAGGAGGGCGAGAACATGCCAGTTGGGCATGTGTCTCTGCCAGGGTCCTACTGGAGTGTAGGCTGAACTCCTGACACTAAAACCCAATGCAGAAGTGGTCAATGTTGTGCCTTCTAGATCAGGGAGGTCCAACTTTTCATACAGACTAGGCCACAAGAATACTTCAACACAGAGCCTGCAGACCACACACTGAATTAAATCTCCATGTTGTAATTTAAAGTGCTTACAATGTCTTCAATATTATTAAATATACACAATCAATAGATCTAATTACATACACAATTAATTGATTTAACAAATTTAATGTTTAAACAGATTTAATACACAAACAGGTGTATGCACTTTTGTGAACAACGCATGTCAGAAAAAAAATACTCTTTTTAGGCTTTAAAATGTGTTTTTCTTGAATGTTGCCAAGGGCTGCCAAAAATGGCCTTGTAGGCTACATGTGGCCCACGGGCCACAGATTGGACCACCCTGTTCTAGATGTTGCTAAGGCTACATTAACTTCACCCCTGACCATTAGGCATGCTGGTTAGGGGGGGATGGAAATTGGAGTCCAACAAGTTCACCACCCCATATTGCACCAAGGAATGAGTACATGCAGTCTATGTCCAAGACCAGCCTCCTGCATCCCAAAAAATCCCCAATAATTTCCAGAGCATCTGGATGCTTCGGGCTATTCAACTTTAGCACTTATTACACCTAGAGAATTTTATTTGGATCAAAGATCTACCACAGAATTGCAGCCGGTGACACTTTTAGCATTATATTTTCTTAGTAAGTTGCTGGCTTTCCTGGTTGAGGACTGCGGAGGCAGGCTTATGTCAGGGAGCTTTCAAACGCTACCTAGTTGTGCCATGGGAGCAATGTTTAAAGACCCACAACCATGTGGGCAGAGTCAACAGCCTGAGGTCTTTATCTGTAACGTGAAATCATCACCCAGCTGGGATCAGGCTGTCAATTTCACATTGAAATTGTGCCCAAATAGCTTGGGTGAAATTATGGAAGGAAGGTTTAAAATTTACTGCATGCAATGCCCTAAAAGAAAATGTGATGAAAATGATGTATAGATGGTATATTACACCTGTTAAGTTAGTGAAAATGTATAAAGTCGGTAATAAATGTTGGAAATGTAAAGAAAAAGAGGGAACATTTTATCACATGTGGTGGGAATGTAAAAAGGTGAAATGCTTCTGGGAGATGATATATAATGAGTTGAAAAAAATGTTGAAATATACATTTATAAAGAAACCAGAAGCATTTCTATTGGGCATTGTGGGGAGTGATATAAATAGAAAGGAATGTAAGCTCTTTTTATATGCAATAACAGCAGCAAGGATATTATTGGCCCAAAAATGGAAGCAAGAAGAGTTACCGACGATTGACGAATGGAGGATGAAGTTAATGGACTATGCAGAATTAGATAAACTAACAGGAAGGATTCGAAACCGGCGAGACCAGAAATTCACGGAAGACTGGAGTAAATTTACGGACTATTTGAAAAGTAATTGTGAAGAACAGATGACGTTTGTAGGGCTGCAAGAAGTTTTGTGAGGAGTATTATTAGAAGTATTGTAAAAATGGAGAAGGGGGAGGATGATTTGTTAAGAGATGTAAAGGCAATATAAAGTTAAGAAATGCATAAGTGGTTAAAACGGTGGATCATCAGAGGTGCTGATGGAAATCCAAAAAGATTGTATAAGTGATAAGTTTTGTGGTACATTTTATAATTTAAATGTTAAAATTAATAAAAAATATTATTTTTTTAAAAAAAGAAAGAAATTGTGCCCAAATAGCTATGGTGACTTTAAAAGTCCCAGCCAATTTATGAAATGAAGCTACAGAATAGTGACTCTTATGGTGAGGCTGTGACAAGCAAACGGGCCCCAGAAATATACAAGGCAGTGCAGAACTGGACCACATCAAGAGCTTCAATTCTTCTGCATCTTGCATGACCTCAAGTCACCAGACATTACTTTAAATACAGCTTTGAATCACATGTTTGGGGTTCTTCCGCTGCCTATTTTAAAATCAAAGCAGCTGCAGATCAGAGGCCCATGCAGCTCTTTTTCCTTTTTGAAAAAGGCATGGAGAATCCCAATTTGTCCTACCAATATGCACACCTCCCTCGACTACTCTGCTTCGTTCCTCCTTCTGTTAATCGCCCCTTTCCACCCAGCCACAAAATCACAAAAGGAATTCTGCCACACGCTGCAACATCTTCAGACTCAAGCATAACCAAAGCAATATTTAAGAGGCAACTTTGCATAAATATGCAATATATTATCAGGACAGAGTTGTGGCTGGTTTTTGTTTGTTTTTATCACGCAGCTTGGGCCAAGCTGGGGGATAAAATTCTTTTTCAGTCTCATTCTGACTGCTTGGGATTTTGGAAATCTGGCAAAGAATGGCTTTTTCACTTCTTAAATAGTGTTTACATTTCCAGCTCTCTCTCTTTTAGCACAGGGTGTGTGTTTAAATCTTACATTTTCTTTTCTTCCGTTTTGTACGCTCACCCCCTGGAGATTTTCCCCTTGATTAGTTTTTGTCTCAGTTGCCTTGGTTTGTTTCCTGAGAGATCGTGGCATGACATTCACATTCCTACATTTGTAAATGCAGCCTACAGTCTTTTATGCTTTCGTCCCCATCTGTGCACTAGCACACTCCATTTGATCTCTGTGCGGGGCTATTAAAGTTAAGGCCGCAGCCTGCTGTGCAACTAACCAACTCTGTTTCACAAAGCCAAAGAGCATGAAATAGAAATATGTGAGCATGCCTTGGCCACAGCACGGAAGCTTGCTTTGAAGAATCTTGTGCGCATTTGCAAAACAAAGAACTATCTTTTAAAATGTTTCATGAGTTCTTCAGCAAAAAAAAAGACATGTGCACTCATGCGCATTATTATTATTACTCTATTATGCTAGCAGGGGAAAAGCTGTTCAATCCTTTATGCCCCAAAATAAATTCCTACATTTAATTGCAATTGTCAATACACTTGTCGTCATTAAAATACAGCAACAACCATTGCAGCTGCTTTCCAGATAAAGTCTATAGGTAAAAAAAAAAGGTAAAGGACCCCTGGTTGGTTAAGTCCAGTCAAAGATGACTATGGGGTTGTAGCACTCATCTCGTTTCAGGCCAAGGGAGCCGGCGTTTGTCCACCGACAGCTTTCCATGTCACGTGGCCAGCATGACTAAACCGCTTCTGGTGCAACGGAACACCGTGATGGAAACCCAAGCGCATGGAAACTTCGTTTACCTTTACGCCACAGTGGTATCTATTTCGAACTGCTAGGTTGGCAGGAGCTGGGACAGAGCAGCGGGAGCTCACTCCGTCATGAGGGTTCGAACCGCTGACCTTCCAATCGGCAAGCCCAAGAGGCTCAGTGATTTAGACCACAGCACCTCCCTAAAGTCTATAGGAGCAGTACAATGTCTCACTGGGCTGCTCTTTAAATAGTACTATGCTCTGAAGAAGGTATTTTATGGCTTCTTTGCTCTTGGATATCGAGCACACACACAAAAAGAATCATAGAATTGTAGAGTTAGCAGGGACCCTGAGGATCAGGGACGCCTGACCATTAGGTCCAGTCGTGGCCGACTCTGGGATGCGGCGCTCGTCTTGCTTTACTGGCCGAGGGAGCCGGCGTACAGCTTCCGGGTCATGTGGCCAGCAGGACTAAGCTGCTTCTGGCGAACCAGAGCAGCACACGAAAACGCCGTTTACCTTCTCGCTGGAGCGGTACCTATTTATCTACTTGCACTTTGACGTGCTTTCAAACTGCTAGGTGGGCAGGAGCAGGGACCGAGTCACGGGAGCTCACCCCGTCGCGGGGATTCGAACCACCGACCTTCTGGTTGGAAAGTCCTAGGCTCTGTGGTTTAACCCACAGCGCCACCCGCATCCCTTGAGGATCATCTAGAACCCTCTAAAATGCAGTAATATGCAGCTGTCCCATACGGGGACTGAACACCTCCTCCTGCTGCCCCCACCTCTCCTGCTCCACTGTCTCCCAGGACCAGAAGAGGGTTGGAGCAGAAGATGACATGCAGGCAAAGTCTTCGCTTGCTTTCATGCAACTTGGGTGGGGAAGATACATAAGCCGAGGTCAGGGCAGGGGCTTCTCTGTTGTGGCAACTGCTGGAATTCACAGGACTGGTGGACATGCCTCTTCCTAACTTGTAAGCATAGTTGTGAAAATAAAGAGTTAATTCCTCGCCGTGAACATTCGTGCCCTGTGAATCACACAGCCCAGGAGTCACACTCTCAGGTTTGCTTCCCGTGCCATCAGAGAAGTGGAGGGATTCCGTGGGGTGAACCACGGTTGTACAGCACTGGCCCATCTCTGAACTGGTCCCTGATGGTAGCCTACGTTCTTCCCCTGTGGTCACAACCCTCCCATGTGGATCCTCCATTCCTCCATTACTGGACTTGCACGGGGACAACTATGAAGAACCAGAATGGTAAGAGAGGGAAGCCGCCACAGAGAAGCAGCTCCCATGCTGTTGCTAGGAAGTAAGCAAGAGAACTACATCGCCATAGCGACTTCCTACTAACACCATTCCACTCAGCTGTAAGAAACAGGACTGTGTGCAAACTGGCCTTAAAAGTAGCCTCAGCCTTGCAGCAGCCCAAGCAGTTAACTGAATTCAAGGAAGCAGATGCTTGTTGGTTGCCCTGCCCTATCACAGAGATGTGTCCAAATGCATTGATTACAGTTATCTCAAAACTTACTTCCCAGTTAGGAAAGGTAAAGGGAGCCCTGACCATTAGGTCCAGTCACGTACGACTCTGGGGTTGCAGTGCTCATCTCGCTTTATTGGCCGAGGGAGCCGGCGTACAGCTTCCGGGTCATGTGGCCAGCATGACTAAGCCGCTTCTGGAGAACCAGGGCACCACACGGAAATGCCGTTTATCTTCCCGCCAGAGTGGTACCTATTTATCTACTTGCACTTCATGCTTTCGAACTGCTAGGGACAAGCAACGGGAGCTCACCCCGTTGCGGGGATTCGAACTGCCAGCCTTCTGATCAGCAAACCCTATGCTCTACGGTTTAACCCACAGTGCCACCCGCGTCCCTCCTTCCCAGTTAACTGCATCCAATTTTTCTTATATAGCTATTGTCATAGCTGTAATCTCCTGTTTAGTTTGCTAAGCAATGTATGATGGAGTCCTTTTCAACAGATGAAACAGCCAAGAGTCTTGACAGTGTTATCCCTGGGTACCAGGTATCTCCCTCTAGATTCTTGGGTGCAAGCCATGACTGATTTAAGCACATCCAAACAATGTATGATTGCGCACATGTGCACAGCGCCAAACCCAGAAGTAGCCCCAAAAGACATCATGAAGAGGGGCAGGGTGGGGGCAGGGTGGCCTTATAAGCACGCTGCCAATGGGGGGGTGTCCAGAATGGAACCCCTGTGTAAAGCAAGGATTGCCTGTTCTGGGGCTTAATCAGAGCTTTGACAATTAAGGTACGCTGAGCTTATTTTAATGCCGGACAGAGGGAGATGATGGCCTTGCCATTAACCCACCGTCAATCCATCTACAAGACAAAAGACCCAACCAGTAACCAAGGGGGAGGTTGCCCCAGAAATGTAAGTGAGATGTCACAAGGAAAGAAAAGTTGTCCTTTTACACAGAGGTTTTGGGCAAGGTGTTCTGGGAACAAGGAGGAGGAAACTGGACACGTGGCGTTGGCTGGAAGAGACTTTACCAAGAGACATGGGGCCATGACTAGTTGCTGGTTTGGACCCAAGCGTGTTGAAGCTATGAAGAGAGCAATGAGAGACACTAATGGGGTGTAATGTTCTGCACCCCCTCCACAGAAGGCTTCAGGTATAAATATGTGTGAATAAACCATAATTCTAAGACACCGCAGGCTCCGCTGTGCCTTGATTTTCCAACAGAAACACAACCCTGGTTGTGTGTCTGGAACCCCCTGGAACCTTGCTGCTGCTTGGCAGAGATTGGAGGTGGTGTGTAAGAATACATTGTGGCATGAGCTTCATAAGAAGTATCTGGTGAAGGACAAGTCTGTGCTGGTGAAAGCGGAACAAGGCATACTTAACTGTGGGTTGACTTTTGTGCATGGCTAGCATCTAACAAAGAGGGATGCGGGTGGCGCTGTGGGCTAAAACACTGAGCCTCTTGGGCTTGCCGATCAGATGGTTGGCAGTTCGAATCCCCGCAACGGGGTGAGCTCCCGTTGCTCGGTCCCTGATCCTGCCAACCTAGCAGTTCGAAAGCACGTCAAAGTGCAAGTAGATAAATAGGTACCGCTCCGGCGGGAAGGTAAACGGTGTTTCCGTGTGCTGCTCTGGTTCGCCAGAAGCGGCTTAGTCATGCTGGCCACATGACCCGGAAGCTGTACGCCGGCTCCCTCGGCCAGTATAGCGAGATGAGCGCCGCAACCCCAGAGTCGGCCACGACGGGACCTAATGGTCAGGGGTCCCTTTACCTTTACGTATGTTGGACTGTCTTTGTAGACTGGCTTTGTTCAAGTCAAGTCTGACTGATTGTCACATTTGGTAGTGTCCCCCAATGTCAGGTTGGCCAATGACTTGGTTGCAATGGTGTTTCCTTCCCTCACAGCACATTGCACATCTCATTTATGGGAATTACCATGAGATGTTCGTTCTGCAAACAGCTCTGTGCTTGTGGCAGGCTGCGACTTGGGATTGTGTCAGTTGACTTGCAGAGATGATCATGGACGGAAGTGCAACTTCATAGTAGGAGGCTAGACTCTATTATCTGCAGAATAAGAGTTGGAAGATGTCCAAACAGAGGGTGGGATTGGGGTGAGGCAGATGGAAAGGAACATTCTCTTGATCCCTCCTTCTCTGCACATACCAGGTGTACATAGGTCTGTAACTCAGGATCATTATTTGTTCATCTGATGAAATGGTGCACAAAAACATAGGTTACAGTAAACATGCTAGTCTTAAAAGAGCCACAAGACTTTGTGGTTGGGTTGCCCATGCTGGTCTTGAACATGGATCAATGTCTAAACTGCTTCCACTGAAAGGTGTTGTGTTAGAGGAGCATCTGTGGTGTTGGTCTCAAGTGGTAGTTTTGTGCAGGCAAGTCACTTGTTCATATCGGTGTGTTTGACACACATGCATGTTCAAATCCCCTCTGTGGCAGAGACAAGAATGAAGAAACATCAGCAGATGAGCTGATGAGAGAGAGAGGAAAAGTAGGTGCGTCTTTTAGTTGAGTCAGTGCTTGTTTACAATGTCAGCATACAAATATTGTTACTTGTTTTAGAGATTGCATTGCAGAATATTTTGCCAATCTCTTTGGTAACTTATTAGTCACTCTGTGCCACTATATGTAACTATTAAATACACTCATGAAAATAACAGTTACAGTTTCCCTCTGTCTCTCCCCATAACAACGCCGGCTACATCCAGTATTTTTCCTGATTTTGCTTACTCTCAGCTCGCTTCAACCTGCAACTCATATTCCCTCAAACATGTAAACAAACCAGGTCATGAAAATGACTCAGAGGTTTGTTAGCCCCGTATGACAGATTGTATAAACAGGCCCTCCCACAGCTGCACGCAAATGAATTGTGCATGTGTGTCAGGATGGGATAAGATGGATGTAGATATAGATTTGTATTTGGCTCCCTCGGCCAATAAAGAGAGATGAGCGCAACCCCAGAGTTGGTCACGACTGGACCTAATGGTCAGGGTCCCTTTACCCTTTACCTTTAGCATCTAACAAACCATATAAACATACAATTTTTATTTTTCTAAACAGAACTTGCTAGTCATTTGGGAATGGAGGAGAGGTGAATGAACCTCCTCCCTCAATGGATTGATGCGTGTGGTTTTAAGAACAAAGTTTTCAACTCCCTCCCTCGCTCTCTTCCTCAGCAACTAAATAAAACATGTTTGCCATTGTCAAAACAGCATTTCCTTTCTAAATCCCATGTTGTTCAATTACAAGTGCACTTTTACCCTCATTAGCTGATCAGTTTAAAAGGGTGTTTTTTTTCAAGCGCCCAATATCTCAGACATGATTATTTAGTTTTTTTAAGAGACTGGGCAATATGAGGGATACAGTTCCCTAAGATGTTCTGCCTACTACCACAACATTGCTCTAAAAATGAATCCCTTTCCCCTTGTAAGTGCAAACTCAAATGTATCTGGAGTTATACAAAAAGAGCCTGGGCTGGCGATAGGAAAAGATGAAGATGAAGATCCAGAGGGAGTAAAGGTAAAGGACCCCTGGACAGTTAAGTCCAGTCAAAGGCGACTCTGGGGTTGCAGCACTCATCTCGCTTTCAGGCCGAGGGAGCTGGTGTTTGTCCACAGACAGCTTCCCGGGTCATGTGGCCAGCATGACTAAACCACTGTTGGTGCAATAGGACACTGTGGTAAGTGCCAGAGTGCATGAAAACACCGTTTACCTTCCCACTGCAGTGGTACCTATTTATCTACTAGCACTGGTATGGTTTCAAACTGCTAGGTTAGCAAGAGTGGGATGGAGCAACAGGAGCTCATCCCATCACCCGGATTCTGATCGGCAAGCCCAAGAGGCTCAGTGGTTTAGACCACAGCACCACTCACGTCCGTAGGTTCAAATGGTTCAGATCTAGCATTCCATGTTTGCAGCCTGCTCACCTTGCCAAACAGTGATGAGTATATTCCATGAGCTCTGCATGTCCTCACCCATAAATAAACCCTCAAGAGGCCAATTTAGAAGTATACATCTCTTGATGTCTTAAAATAATGTTAGTCTAATTATGCATTTCCTTTGTGATAAGTGGAATGGGCTTTGATGAGCTGCTAGTTAGTGAACTGGAAAACCTTGCACTAATGGTGTGCAAATTTTGTCATTTTCTCTACTCATTCAGCTTATTGTATTATCATGAGGATGCATTCTAATAAATTTGTGCAAAATAATAATGGTGAGCTAGACACACATCATCAGCAGAGAACTGACAGGAAAGCGCTCATTGCCAAGATGATTATTTTATATCACACCCTATATGAGTTTGACTGTTGGTCTATCTACCCAGGCATTGGCTAGACTGAGTGACTCTTGCTCTCCAATGGTCTTTCCTTGCTCTGCTACCTGTATCATTTTTAGCAGGAGATATGCTTTTGAATTCTGGTGCTGGAGGAGACTCTTGAGAGTCCCGTGGACTGCAAGAAAATCAAACCTATCCATTCTGAAGGAAATCAGCCCTGAGTGCTCACTGGAAGGACAGATTGTGAAGCTGAGATTCCAATACTTTGGCCACCTCATAAGAAGAGAAGACTCCTTGGAAAAGACCCTGATGTTGGGAAAGATGGAGGGCACAAGGAGAAGGGGACGACAAAGGACGAGATGGTTGGACAGTGTTCTTGAAGCTACCAGCATGAGTTTGACCAAACTGCAGGAGGCAGTGGAAGACAGGAGTGCCTGGCATGTTCTGGTCCATGGGGACACGAAGAGTCGGACACGACTAAACGACTAAACAACAACAACACAATATGGATCAAACCTGACACCTTTTGAATACAAAGCTTGCACTCTACCATTGAGCTATGGGACCTCCCATGTTGTTGAAGCCAAGAGAAGGGAGCAGCGGCCAAGAAAAAGGAAAATTAAAAGAGAAGGGATGCAAAGATCATGCTTACAGCTCCAGTGGCTTTTGAGCTGCTGTCAGCTTGTCTTCTCAGGATCTGTCATATTGTTTCTCTTCCCAAGTGCATCTCCATATCAATTGGTGGTGCTAACAGACCACGTAAACTAGGGTTACCAGATGTCCCCGTTTCCCGGGGACAGTCCCCGGAATTGCGATTAAGTCCCCGGACAAATTCCATCCCCGGAATGTCCCCGGATTTCATCTAATGTCCCCGGGAAACGCAGCAGCGGCAGTCTCAGCAGCCCAGAGCAGTTGGCTCTGGCTGGCTTCAGGAGCTGCTCAGAAGTCCCCATATGATGGTGGTGCAGGGGCTCTAAGATGCAGCTTCCGGGCTGCCTCCGCCTTCCCTGACCCCAGCAACTAAGCTGTGAAGGAAGGCTTCATGCTGCCTATCGGAGCAGCCTCCCAACTCCTACTTGCGTGCAAGCAGGAGCAGGGCAGGGATCTCTCAGCTGTGAAGGGAGGCTCCACGCTGTCTATCAGAGCTTGCATGCAAGCAGGAGGGAGCAGGGATCTCTCAGGCAACGGGAAGCCTCCCTTCCCAGCTGAGGGATCCCCGCCCCTCCTGCTTGCACGGAAGTAGGAATGGGATTGGGGCTGCTCCGATGGGAAAGGAGGCATCGCGCTGCCCAAGCCTCACTGCCGCTGCCGCTCTAGTCCTCCTTCTCTGCCTTCCATGCCTGACCCACCACACACCGCTTCTCCCACCACCACCACCAAAGAACCAACAATTCAGGGGCTGCCCAGGCTCATGGAGAAAGGAGATAGAAGCCTTGGAAGAAGGGGAAACATGGCAGTTGAGGTCAAGGCAGTGGCCGCCCCTCTAACACCGCCAACATGTAATATTTATTTATTTATTTAAAGTGTCCCCGGATTTGTCGAAAAAAATCTGGTAACCTTGACGTAAACTAGTGTGGAGCTGATTACTGTGCTCCCATTAGGAGGAAGAATCTGATATAACATGGGTAGACAAACTAAGGCCCGCAGGCTAGATCAGGCCCAATTGCCTTCTGGATCTGGCCCATGGATGGTCCAGAAATCACCACATGGATCACCAGCGCACACGTTCTTTCCCTCTCCCTCCCTCTCCCTCACACAGCGGTGGCAGCACCTCCTCCCTCCCTCCTCCTGGCTTCTCCCCGCCCTGCCTAGGGGAGGAAGGGGGCTGGGCTGAGCTGGCCGAGCGCCACTTTAAGCAGCCCCTCTCCAGAGCCCTTTAGCGTACTGCTCATCGTCCCTCTGCCGCTGTCGCTGCCAGCCCCTGCCGCTCGCAAGACACAGGTAAGCAGCCAATGGGGCTCGTGCTCTTGCATCATTTTTCCCCCAAAATATAGTCCAGCCCCCTACAAGGTCTGAGGGACAGTGGACCGGTCCCCTGCTGAAAACGTTTGCTGACCCCTGGGATAGAAATACAAGGTGGGAATGTAAGAAAGTAAAAAACTTCTGGGAAACGATATATAATGAGATGAAAAAGATGTTGAAATATACATTTATTAACAAACCAGAAGAATTTTTACTTGGCATTGTAGGGGAGGATATTAATAGACAGGATTGTAAATTGTTTTTATATGCAACAATGGCAGCAAGAATATTATTGGCACAAAAATGGAAACAAGAAGAATTACTGATGAAAGAAGAGTGGCAAATGAAATTAATGGACTATGCAGAATTAGACAAACCGACAGGAAGGATTTGTAACCTGCAGGACCAGAGATTCTTAGAGGCCTGAGTAAATATTTGAACTATTTGAAAAGCAATTGTAATAAACAGATTACACTAGTAGGACTGCAAGAAGTTTTGTAAGGAGGACTGTGTGAAATATTGCAAGGAAGACTATGAAGAGAATTATCAGTTAAGGACAATTAAAAGTAATAAAGAAATTAAGAAATGCAGATTAAGTGATAAAGAATGTAAAATCTTTAGAGGTAGTTGACGGAAGTGTAAAATATTGTATAAGAAAAGAATGTATGTTAAATGATTGTTGGAAATGATATGTTAAAAAACGAATAAAAATGTATATAAAAAAGAAATACAAGGAAACAAGTAAAATATATCTATTGTAATCACAACAATATTAACTCATTCAAAGTCTTGCACATTCCTATGTTGCATTATCTGCTTTCATAAAAGTTGACAAAATAGATAAGATCAATACAAAGCCTATCTAATCCACTATCTTGTATCACACAGTGGTCAAATAAATGGACCAGCTCAGCAATTAATTCTTTGTACTGGGTTACCTGGATGTGAGACCAGCATTCCCCAAGGGTTCATGTTCATTTCCCTCTGACTTCTCTCTCTCTCCCTCTCTCTCTCTCTCCTCGCACACATATGTAGCTTGTCAAGCAAGGATAACACTTCATCTACCTAACGGAGCAAACTCTAGTCTGCAAAAGCTTATGCCGTGATGAATCTGTTGCTCTTCACAATGCAAAAGGATTCTTGGCTTCCTCCGTGGTTGAAAAAAGTTGCAGCACATTTTTTCAAAGGCGGGGCTTTTTCAAAATCACATGACTCTTAATTGTTTGCCATATCAATGTACACTCTTAACTGTATTCTGCCTTTGCCAGCACCTTGTGCTTTTAAAAGCCCATCCTTTCCCTCCTCCCACCCCTTAAATTATTGTTTCCCTAAACACACGGCAGTCATTTGCTAACAGCTCAAGCAATACTCATTTATACACAGCATAACATAACCATGGTCTCTTACCATCCTGTCTTCACCCAACCGTGGTTGGGATGGGGATGGGAGAGGTACCAAAGAAATTAAATCAAACATTTAAAAAATGAACGAGTATTTGAAATGCAAGGGACAGTATGCTTGTGAATTCTCTGAGTGGGGAAGTGAAGGGGCACGGTCTTGTATTGGAAGGTCTTCCTGGAATACAGAACATGCTGTAGGTCACAGCTTCACTGTCACCTATCCTCATGCCTCAGCTTGCAAACTGCTAGAAGGTATGCTCTGAGGCTGCTAACTGCCAAAACTGTTGAATCAACATCCAATCCCTCCTGTAACTCAGGCTTATTGCACGCGTTTCCTCCTATTGTTTACTGCACTTCCTCTGCTGTCTCCCCTGTGCCAGATATAGTCTTCACATTTTCTGGACATGGACCAACCCTCCTGCCCTGCATTGCTCTGCAAAAATAAATATATATCACTTTAGCGCGTGCAAAAGGACACCCATCAGATACAGCCACACCACGGAGCGCTGGGCAGTAAACCCAGATACAAACCTCCATTCGGCAGCGAGCGGACCTTGAAACTATAACTTAGCTCCGCAGAGCTGTTGAGAGGCTACAGTGTCACTCTGAGCTGCTTGAATAACCAGATGCTAAACAATTTTTAAAAATATGCAACTATCCTTTGATACAGGGGGAAGGGATTTCAGCCGCCGCCGCTTGCCATGTCACAGCGTTGGAGAGCGCTGCGCTTTCCCCTGCCTGAAGTGGTTTCAACCCAGTCACCTCGGTTACCGCTGTCTCTCTCAACTAAACTTCCAAGCAAGTTTTGCCCGACTCAGAAAGCCGAGCAGATTCAAAAGTCCTGAGCGGGGAGGTCCGTGGAGTGGCACCGATGGAAGCGTGAGGGTAGCAGAGAGACGCGCAAAAAGGTGAGAGGGAAGAGAAAAGCAAGACGCACAGAGAGAGAGAGAGAGTAGGAGCGAGGCACAATCGTCTAACACTCACAGGCGCTCCGGCAGCGGCGGGGATTGAGGGGCAAGGCAAGCCCGGTCGGTCCCTGTTCCTCTTCGGGGCGCTTCAGCACCACGGACAGCTCCTGGCGGGCTTCCTTGTGCTCCGCCTGGCCCGGCCGGTCGCTCCCTTCCCAGGCGCCCGGAGCTGGCGGCGGGCGGCGGGCAGGCGCGGCAGCGGTGGCCGCCTTGCTCGCCCCTTTGATCCGGGGCGCGCGCGGCTTGCTGCCGGCTGCCGGCGGAGCCCCCGACGGCTCCGAGCGCACCTGGACCACGGCGTTGCGCGAGCGCGTCAGCGCGGAGGCGATGGAGCCCATGGCTCCGCGGAGAAGAACTGAGCGCCCGGGTCCGCGGCCAAGGCAGGTAGGTAGGTAGGCAGGCAGCCGCCCCGTCCGCGCTCGCTCCGCCTTTGCCTCGCTCGGCAAACGCAACTCCCGGGTTCTTCCGGGCAGCTTCGGGCGCCAAGCTCTGCCTTGCGCGCGAGTGCGCGGAAACCGGCAGGCTGCTACCCCCCACCCCCACGCGCTTTTGGACGTCCCACTGGTGGTGCCAGCGCGCAAAGGGCCGCCCCCTCGGCGCTCAGAGGCGCTGCTTGCTGAGCCGGTGGACAAAGTTGTTCCAACTTCGCTTGCTCGGCAGAAGAAGGGGTTGCCGTCAGAATCTGAAAAAATATTTTTCTCTTTTAAAAAAAGAAGAAGACCTAGCCTGGCTTACCGGCTCCATAGTCTAATCGTTTTTATTATTATTTTGTTATTTTATTGAAAACATTTCAGCTAAAAAGGTTTTTTAAAAATAAAAAACAAACGGTGCATAGAAACACTATAATTCTGTACATACCAGTCTAATACAGAGGTATATGAAGGAAATTACTATTCTAATACATTTATTTATAACCTACTTTTTATATACAAAAGCTTTCCAAATGTCATAATATTTGTCGATACGTAGTCTGTGTCTATAAGATATCCATTCATCTAATCCCACTAAGTCGATAGGACTTTGTAACTGCTTGCTGTGATGTGCAGGGGGGGCCAACTTGAATAAAATATTGGGGGATGAGCAGGTAAGTCCCACCCTACATAATCGATCACATGATGTGGCACACACAGTATTTGAATGACAATGCCCATCGACTTGTGGGGGGGTTGGCCCCCTCAAATATTTTATGGGGAGAGATGAAGGGACCTTGGCTCCTATTGCAAATCATAACAAGCTGATTTGCTTTTTCCCATTTGAAGCTGCAGGTCTACTTTTTTGCTTCCTCTGCGCGCTTCTTCTCCCTCGCTCTTTCAAGTGTTGGCGGAAGAGTCATTTGGACCAGGACATCAAGCCAGTCGCGGAGCTTCATGCTCTGGCACTGGGGGGCGGAGAGCAGGCGGGGGCGGGTCTTGCGTGCATCCCGTGGGCATGGTGTGCGTCCTGGGGGCGTGGCATGCCGTCTGTGGGGGTGTGGCACCCAGCGCGGGCAGGGGGGCAGCCGCAATGGCAACCCACCAGGATCGCGCTGCCGGGAGTGGTGCGCTACCCCCGCACTCCTCTTCCTCCCCCAGTGCGTCAAGCTCAAATAGGGCCTCAAATTTAGACTCTTGTCCTTTATTGTTGGCACTTGGTAAGTTTCACAACTTTTTTTATCTGCATTGGACCAAACTGTGGCATGCACACACACTCAGCCTGAAGCTGCAAATGAGAGGTGTGATTTAGTAAAAGACTTGCTTTGTTGTTCCCTGTCAAATTAACGAATTTAAAATATCCATAATATTAATGATATACCGTATATATTGGTTCTGATGGCACAAGTTTAGACTGAGGTGAACATGCCCTCTCAGATCAAAGCGCTCACTCATGTTTCCTGCCTTATTTTGGTTTTTTGTGTTGTCATTTTATATTTTTTATTTATTTTTGGCAGAAGCCAGAAGTGGCTCAGGTCACTGTGGTCTTCAGAGGGCCTGGTCTTCCTGGCTGAACTGAACTCAGCCATTTGCTTCTCATATAAGTATGTGAGCCTCATACTCTCTGCCTGGGAAGCCTTTTCTCCAATCCTCATATACGGGAGCTGCTTGGAGTCATTTGCTAACTAACTAAGAGGTAAACTAACTAACTAAGAGGTAAACATTCTGCATACGTTCTACTCTTTATAATTTCTGAGAATCTAGTACTACAGAACAGGTTGTGGGACTGAGCCCTAATGGAGATGTAGATATATTAAGGTATATTAAGGTTTCAAATAAATATATATTAAGGTTTCAAATAAATGTCTGGTTGCTCATTTTCAGCCTTGCAGTCACTTTTGATTGTTTCTTTGAGCAAGCTACTGCAAAATACAAATCTATATCTACATCCATCTTATCCCATCCTCAAAACAAAACAAAAAAATTTTTTTTTCTTTCCAGTAGCACCTTAAAGACCAACTAAGTTAGTTCTTGGTATGAGCTTTCGTGTGCATGCACACTTCTTCAGATACACAGATATGTATCTGAAGAAGTGTGCATGCACACGAAAGCTCATACCAAGAACTAACTTAGTTGGTCTTTAAGGTGCTACTGGAAAGAAAAAAAAAATTTTTTGTTTTGTTTTGACTATGGCAGACCAACACGGCTACCTCTCTGTAACTTATCCCATCCTGACACACATGCACAATTCATTTGCGTGCAGCTGTGGGAGGGCCTGTTTATACAATCTGTCATACGGGGCTAACAAACCTCTGAGTCATTTTCATGACCTGGTTTGTTTACATGTTTGAGGGAATATGAATTGCAGGTTGAAGCGAGCTGAGAGTAAGCAAAATCCGGAAAAATACTGGATGTAGCCGGCGTTGTTATGGGGAGAGACAGAGGGAAACTGTAACTGTTATTTTCATGAGTGTATTTAATAGTTACATATAGTGGCACAGAGTGACCAATAAGTTACCAAAGAGATTGGCAAAATATTCTGCAATGCAATCTCTAAAACAAGTAACAATATTTGTATGCTGACATTGTAAACAAGCACTGACTCAACTAAAAGACGCACCTACTTTTCCTCTCTCTCTCACCAGCTCATCTGCTGATGTTTCTTCATTCTTGTCTCTGCCACAGAGGGGATTTGAACATGCATGTATGTCAAACACACCCATATGAACAAGTGACTTGCCTGCACAAAACTACCACTTGAGAGCAACACCACAGATGCTTCCTCTAACACAACACCTTTCAGTGGAAGCAGTTTAGACATTGATCCATGTTCAAGACCAGCATGGGCAACCCAACCACAAAGTCTTGTGGCTCTTTTAAGACTAGCATGTTTACTGTAACCTATGTTTTTGTGCACCATTTCATCAGATGAACAAATAATGATCCTGAGTTACAGACCTATGTACACCTGGTATGTGCAGAGAAGGAGGGATCAAGAGAATGTTCCTTTCCATCTGCCTCACCCCAATCCCACCCTCTGTTTGGACATCTTCCAACTCTTATTCTGCAGATAATAGAGTCTAGCCTCCTACTATGAAGTTGCACTTCCGTCCATGATCATCTCTGCAAGTCAACTGACACAGTCCCAAGTCACAGCCTGCCACAAGCACAGAGCTGTTTGCAGAAGGAACATCTCATGGTAATTCCCATAAATGAGATGTGCAATGTGCTGTGAGGGAAGGAAACACCATTGCAACCAAGTCATTGGCCAACCTGACATTGGGGGACACAACCAAATGTGACAATCAGTCAGACTTGACTTGAACAAAGCCAGTCTACAAAGCCAGTCCAACATACGTAAAGGTAAAGGGATCCCTGACCATTAGGTCCAGTCGTGGCCGACTCTGGGGTTGCGGCGCTCATCTCGCTATACTGGCCGAGGGAGCCGGCGTACAGCTTCCGGGTCATGTGGCCAGCATGACTAAGCCGCTTCTGGCGAACCAGAGCAGCACATGGAAACACCGTTTACCTTCCTGCTGGAGCGGTACCTATTTATCTTTTTTTAAAAAAAAATAAATTTTTTATTAATTTTCCAACATATATTAAAACACAATACAACTGACAATACATAAACAAACAAACATATAAACACGTATAATTTCATAACCTCTTTTTCTTAAACCTTATTTCAACGACTTCCCCGTACCTCCCTTTTCTGCATCCCTGTTTTAAATTTTTCCAGCAACCCCTAATTTCAATTACTTATAATTCACTTTCTTTAATCCTTTTTCTCTTACCCAATTATTTGTCACTGCAATTCTGTTTTACATTACCCATAATGTAAAAGCGACTAAGCCGCTTCTGGCGAACCAGAGCAGCACACAGAAACGCCGTTTACCTTCCTGCTGGAGCGGTACCTATTTATCTACTTGCACTTTGACGTGCTTTCGAACTGCTAGGTTGGCAGGAGCAGGGACCGAGCAACGGGAGCTCACCCCGTTGTGGGGATTTGAACCGCTGACCTTCTGATCAGCAAGTCCTAGGCTCTGTGGTTTAACTCACACATACATACATTTAATTAGGCCCATATCTCACATCACCCAACATCTGGTCCCAAATAATAGCAGTTCCCGCAGACCAAGTCTGATATTTACATGAAATTCACAGCTGCTGAAAACAGCAAATGTATCTCACTTCCTATCTCCTTTCATAACATGTAGCAGAACTTGCTTAATTGCATTACATTACACTGTATTGCATTTCACACCCTGTTGCCATCACTGGATGCTGCCCATAGGGAGTGGGGAAACACTTAACATCACGATGACATAGATATGGAGGAGGAGAAGACCCTAAACTCTGTGTCTATGTTTAATCTATCAAATTCCAAAACAATATGCATGCCAAAACACAGCCATTGTTCAAAATTTGTACTTATTTGAATTTTGCAATGCAATTCTCCAACCAACGTTTCCAAAAATGAATTTATGTGGGGAAATTGCTTGCAAAAAAAAAAAAAGTGTGCATTAGTCAAAACTGCATATGTTTATCAGGAGAAAATTGCCCTAAGAGGCTGATGAATTTTCATTAGGTTTTTTCTTTAAAATAAATTGTGAATTGCTGCCGATTTGGAGAAGTGAATTTAAGGTTAGAAGCATGGGAAACTGAGAGAACCAAAACAGAGCGCTATTTCCAACCTTATGAAGCCATGACACAAGTAAAGTTGACTAGATGGTACAGAGGAGGGACAAATGGTGCAACTGCCCTTTTCAGTGGCTGTAGCACACCTAGGTTTGGCCTCCGGACCAAAAGTGGGGGATGTAACATCACAAAAGCAGTCAAATACAGCATTTCCTGTTTGCCCAGAGTGGACACACAGGGGAATGTTGCACTAGCCAGGAGGACTTCCTGTCTCACCTGGTCTGAAACATCCTCCCCCTGTGTGTGACCAGGTAGATGGGCATGACCCTGACAGACCCTATAAAGGGGCTTGTCACGCAGCCATCTTACTCCTGGTGCTCTCTCTTCCTCTTGATGCTATTCCTCTCGACTTTCTTGATGCTTTTGCTGTGTACCAGCTCTTAGCCAGCAGCAGTTGGGCTCATCCCTCACAAGAGGATAAACCCACACCTTTCTTTGTAACTATAACTAAAAGCTAAAGCCTGCCTTCAGGATCACACTGTGAACTGAATGTAAGTAAACCTTATACAGTGGTACCTCGGGTTACATACGCTTCAGGTTACATATGCTTCAGGTTACATACTCTGCTAACCCAGAAATAGTGCTTCAGGTTAAGAACTTTGCTTCAGGATAAGAACAGAAATCGGGCTCCAGCGGCACGGCAGCAGCAGGAGGCCCCATTAGCTGAAGTGGTGCTTCGGGTTAAGAACAGTTTCAGGTTAAGAACGGACCTCCGGAACGAATTAAGTACTTAACCTGAGGTACCACTGTAATTACTTTCAAAAAGAAGACTGTTGTTTCATTATTTTTAAGAGGGAACTAAAGGGTGGTGCTGTGGTCTAAACCACAGAGCCTAGGGCTTGCCGATCAGAAGGTTGGCAGTTCAAATCCCCTTCTCCTGCCAACCTAGCAGTTCTAAAGCACATTAAAGTGCAAGTAGAAAAATAGGTACCACTCCAGCGGGAAGGTAAACGGCGTTTCTGTGTGTGGCTCTGGTTCACCAGAAGTGGCTTAGTCATGCTGGCCACATGACCCAGAAGCTGTACGCCGGCTCCCTCAGCCAATAAAGCAAGATGAGCACCACAACCCCAGAGTCAGTCACAACTGGACCTAATAGTCAGGGGTCCCTTTACCTTTACCTCTATCCTCTCCTACTATCCTCAGCGTTCCCACAAAAGAGGATAGACAAACAATGATGTTCACCACTCCACTGATTTCTCTGCTGTGCTTCAAGGACTGCTTGACTGTTGGAAGGCTTTTATTAAGGAGAGCTTGTGAAAAAGCAGGAGGTGCTAGAAGGGGTTAACCTGAGTGGCTTACCTCCTCTCCTTTCAGTGGAGTTGACAAAGGCACCAAACAGATTTGCTTATTCCCTTTTGAGGAGCAACAAACACCCTCACACTTTTCGCTTTACAATTTCAGCCTTCCTGCATCTTTGCTCGCCCTGCAAAGCTGAACATTCAGGAAAGTCTCACTTGTGGGCTGCTAGGAGCAGCCTTCGTAGCATTTCATAGAAAATCTGAGGATTATGTTAAGTCATAATTACTGTAATACAACACTTCATCTCTGCTAAGGGGCTGATAATAGACTTGGGAGAAACTGCCTATGTTAGAGATGTGATTAAACACTGAGCACACCTCTGTAATTTCCAAGAAGGGAAATATATGATTACAGTCTTGCCTACGCCAACATGCAATGCTGTGTATATGTATTAGGTTGGCTGGCTGATGTGCGATGGCTAATATAAATGCATATTATTTATTCACTTACACATTACATCTGTTTTTTCCTGGGTAGCATAAGTGCTGTGGAAATTTCCATAGCAAAAATTATAGCAATTATAGCTATCCATGCAACTCTCTTTAGCATCCGTGCCCTTTTCTGCCATATTAACAGTGCAGTCCTAAGTAACTCAGTCTTTTTTTTTATGATATTTATTAGAAGTTTCAAAAATTACAGGGAAAAAAGAAAAGAAAACAACAAAGAATTTAACAAAACATACATAACAATACATAAAAAAGGGGGGAGCATAAAAACCAATACAACAATAACAATAAAAAACCACACATCCAATATTCCATATCTTTATCTTTCATTTACTTGTTTCATCGACCTCCTCACACCTCCCTTTTTGTATTCTAGTTTAGTTATTTGTTTCAGCAAATTCTTTCCATCTTTCTCAATTTTTATTGGGTAATTTATCTTAACAGTCTAACCTATTAATTAGCTCAGCAAATCCTTTCCATCTTTCACTATATTCTGTCGTTCAATTTACCTTAATTTATTTTAACCTTGTCTTACCATAAAATACCTTAAAGCTTAAAACTTAATATTTATTTGTACATAATTCCTTATATCATTTCTACTAAAGCCAAATAGTTTCATTCCAACATTTTTCCTAATACTCGTTAATTTACACTAATTCCCAAAATAAATTTTTAAAAATTTTCTTCCAATCTTCATCCAACGTCTCTTCTTCCTGGTCTCGGGTTATGTCAGTCCTTACTGTCCATTCCATCTAGTCCATCAACCTGGTAATCTTATGTCCGAGGTTTCCTTGCGAGTAGGGGAGGCGCTCCTGGTGTCAGCCAAATCCCACGTTCCCAGGCTTCCTCCGCCTGGGATTTTTGAAGGGTCTCCGCCTTCGCCGTGGCGGCAAGACCCGATTTTCACGGAGCGGGTTCCTCTGGATCAGAGGAACTCCGCCATTGCCAATGGCGCTAACCCGGAAGTCCATAAGTAACTCAGTCTCATTGTGTTCAAGAGGGGGGCTTATGCATGAGTTAGCATGTTTGGGTCTGAAGCCTTAGGATGCTGTCCTATACAGAGGACACCACGTTGGATAACTCCTGCAAACTGTCAAGAGTAAGTCCTATTGAATTTAGTTAGAGTCAACATGTATGGGGTTTATAACACAAAACACAAGTACTTTATAATATGATCATGGGACATTCATAATCAATGCACCTACATAAGAACATAAAACATAATGATAAACAAGCCTCTTAGATATGTGCCTTAAGAATGTATACAAGCTCAGTGAGTGGACCAAGCTTGCTTTTGTATCTCATTTATATTAGGTCTAATTTGAGACAAACCAACTCTCATTTCCTCATTGACACAAAGAGCACTTCCTCTTTTTCTGATTTTTCATATTTGTCAGAATTGGAAATCCCTGTTCACAACAATACGTTGTGGAGAACTGTAGAAAAATAGCCAGTGCTCTTGACTATCGAGCCATATTCTGCAGATAAAAAACGTTTTGTTACTATACTATACCTCGCTACACTACACTGAAATGTTTAAATGTTTCTTTGATTGTCCTTGAGTCTTCCTGCCATACTTGTCATCCTCTCCTGCCCCACCAGTGTGGCGTGCCAAACCCTTTGAGGACCATTGTTCTAGACCAGGGTTTCCCAAACTTGGGTGTTTGGACTACAACTCCCATCATCCCTAGCTAGCAGGACCAGTGGTCAGGGATGGTGGGATTTGTAGTCCAAAAAACATCTGGAGACCCAAGTTTGGGAAACACTGTTAGACAAACCCAAAGCAAGCCCTCAAGGCAGGTGTAAGGCATGGCCAGTATAGGTGTGCTTTGGGAAGAGTTCCCCACCACCACCCCCGCCATATTGGAATAAATTTTATCCTATTGCCACGCTGTTATCCGAGGCAGCTCGGCCCCACTGACATCATCACAGGGAGTTTCCACTGCTAATGGAATTGTCCCTTATGTGAACATATAAACAATGCTAATGCGCTCAGCCTAAGACACAAAACAAAGCACAGACGTGCTGCTTTCCTTTGCAGATCTATGTCTCCAGTGTCTGTCTCTGGGGCTTTTCCCGAAGGGAAGAAACACAGGCTAGCATCATGAGAGATAACATGATAGGTGGCAAAAAAGAATCCTTTCATCCCAGGAGATGCCACTTTGCTGGTGATTAAAAAATGGGGCTTCCTTATTATAAGTGGGAGTGGGGGAGGTGGAAACAAGCTGCAAGTTTTGACGTGTATATTTCAAATTATTAACCACTCTCTTATTGCCACCTGCCCAGATTTTAACTTGTTTGAATTAATTTTAAGATGTATTTTAATTAATTGATGTCTGTTTTTATGCTTATTGTGTTGTTTTTATGATGTTAGCCACTCTGAGCCTAGCCCCGGCCAGGGAGGGCAGGATACAAATAAATTATTATTATTATTATTATTATTATTATTATTATTATTATTATTATTATTTCGGCTCGATGGCACTCACCATTGCCAAGACCATCTAGCAAGCAGCAATATTTCTTAAAGTCTTAGATAGTTTATTACGGTCGGAGACCAGCTTATAAAACACACCTGGGGGTACAATCCCAGAAGGAAAACAAACATTTAAAACAATGTACAATGATAAATTTAAAATTTATAAGTGCGATAAGCGTATAGACACTTAAAACTTTAAGATAAGCTACTGCAAAGAGATGACCCAAAGTCACCCATGGAATCGAGTTTGGGGATTTTCTTAACAAGCTAGTTTGGGTCGGGGGATGGTCTGCGCCTACAGATCTGTACACAGAATCTGGCACCATCCGGGTCGTCTTATTATCTTTGCCTAACAGGAAAAGGTCCAATTTTTGCAGCAATATTTCTTTTTCTCATAAACACTCAGAGCAACCCATATGATGAAATCACAGCTGCTGCCAATTAACATGGGCTGCCCACCAATTAAATTGCTTTACCTACTCAACCAGCTTTTAACCAACTGAAAAATCCTGGCAGGCAGAGCTGGCCCACCCATGAGGCAGAGTGAAGCAGCTGCTTCAGGCAGCAGAAGCCCCCGAGATGGTGCCCCGCAATTGCTCACAAGATACTACTGGAACCTGCTGCCACGGCTGATTCTTGCCACCGCCACGCAAGCTAGGTAAGGGATGCTTCAGCAGGGGTGGCACTGCAATGGCAAGACAGCACAGCACTTTCCTGTTTCACCTCAAGCGACAAAATGGGACGGACCGCTCTGTTGGCAGGTGGGACTTTAGATAAGTCCACTGCAGTTCTGTGATTCTATGATGCGGTTCTATGATTCTGTGCCAACCACAGAACAGAGAAATAGCAGGAACATCTGCTCCTGTGTCGACATACTGCCCACTAGCCCTTCCCTCATCCTCCTCACCAAGAGGATTGGTGTAGCATCTTGCTGAGAGTGGAACAACAGGAAGGGCCCCCATCTTCAATTACCATATTTTTTGCTCTATAAGACTCACTTTTTCCCTCCTAAAAAGTAAGGGGGAATGTGTGTGCGTCTTATGGAGCGAATGCAGGCTGCGCAGCTATCCCAGAAGCCAGAACAGCAAGAGGGATCACTGCTTTCACTGCGCAGCGATCGCTCTTGCTGTTCTGGCTCCTGAGATTCAGAATATTTTTTTTCTTGTTTTCCTCCTCTAAAAAGTAGGTGCGTCTTGTGGTCTGGTGCGTCTTATAGAGCGAAAAATACGGTATTATTGTACATAGGGTAAATGCCCCTAGTGAGAATGGGTGTATGGGCTTTAAATCTCAAGGCCCTCGCATTTTTAAAATGTTTATTTTGTTTGGAAACTCTCTTGTGGTGTGGTGTAGTGGTTAAGAGCGGTGGACTCGTAATCTGGTGAACCGGGTTCGCTTCCCCGCTCCTCCACATGCAGCTGCTGGGTGACCTTGGGCTAGTCACACTTCTCTGAAGTCTCTCAGCCCCACTCACCTCACAGAGTGTTTGTTGTGGGGGAGGAAGGGAAAAGGAGATTGTTAGCCGCTTTGAGATTCCTTCGGGTAGTGATAAAGCGGGATATCAAATCCAAACAACTCCTCCTCCTTCTTTTTCTTCTTTTTTATATGGCACAGTCTTGCCCTATTGATTGAAACTGTTGGGTTTTGCTCTATGGTGCTTTCTTCAGAGCTTGCATTTGATAAACTGGAGAGGGGTTGCAGGATCTGTAACAGAGGTTACTGGTAGGGGGGATATGAAGTATCTGAGCCAAACAACAACAACACAGGACAGTATTCTTGTTAGTTCAAATGGTGTCAATTGACCAGAGTTGAAAACCAGTCCTGTGAGGTAGTAAAACTGTCACCACTCCTGTAGTTTGACCAGCCTGAGTCAGGAGACTCACAGACTTTACTGAATGTCCTTAAGATTCCAATAAGCAAGTTCTTAAAACGTCATTTTCTGCTTCTGAAGCCTAAAGCAGAAAACCACCCCACAAACTATACAGTAGCAGGTTTGACCAAAAGGCTAAGTTGCTGGCTTAATAACCGAGGATCAATCCAAGGAACCACAACAAAATTGAAGAGGTGGCGCTGTGGTCTAAACCACAGAGCCTAGGGCTTGCCAATCAGAAGGTCGGCGGTTCGAATCCCCGCAACAGGGTGAGCTCCTGTTGCTCGGTCCCTGCTCCTGCCAACCTAGCAGTTCGAAAGCATGTCAAAGTGCAAGTAGATAAATAGGTACCGCTCCGGCAGGAAGGTAAACAGCGTTTCTGTGTGCTACTCTGGTTTTGCCAGAAGTGGCTTAGTCATGCTGGCCACATGACCCAGAAGCTGTCTGCGGACAAACGCCAGCTCCCTCGGCCTATAGAGCGAGATGAGCACGAAACCCCAGAGACGTCCGCGATTGGACCTAATGGTCAGGGGTACCTTTACCTCTCTAATTTATTAATAATAATTAAAACAGCAGCATATGAAGCCTAGAGCCTGTAAGTCAATAGGAAAATATAGTTGGAGAATACAGAAAAGAAATATAAAAATATAATTTGAAGTTACAAAACAATAAAACTACCTTGTCTCAACTGTTCTTCACCAATAGAGCAACGACCCCACAGAAGGCAGCTGGCAACAAAGATTGCAAGAATGAAGTTGGACGTCCAAAACTAAGATAAAATGCCCAGCAACAGATGTGTTGCGCAAACTTCAAAACTAAAAATGTTGGGCCTTAAACAAAGAAATATAGAATACTTTTAGGCTTTGACCCGGCAACAGGCCAGTGTCTTCTTAGCCAGCCAGAAGTCACACTCCAGAACTGAGTGTGTTTGTGTGTCTGTGGCTCCACAGCTGAGGCAGGTCAGCTCTAATTAGCAAGGCAACAGAATTGCCTTGACACCCTGGCACACATGACACAACACAGGTGCAATCCATGAGACCATTTGCAATGATTGTGAGAAAGAAACTGCTTTTGCATTAGCTGAGTTCTTTCCCCAGAAGCCTGTGCAAAAAGGAGAGAAACCACATTGCTGGGGAAATCTAAGAAACCAAAAACTCAATGCAGTACAGTGGTACCTCGGGTTAAGTACTTAATTCGTTCCGGAGGTCCGTTCTTAACCTGAAACTGTTCTTAACCTGAAGCACCACTTTAGTTAATGGGGCCTCCCGCTGCTGCCGCTCCGCCAGAGCACAATTTCTGTTCTCATCCTGAAGCAAAGTTCTTAACCTGAAGCAATATTTCTGGCTTAGCGGAGTCTGTAACCTGAAGCATCTGTAACCTGAAGCGTATGTAACCTGAGGTACCACTGTATTGAAAGGCTCAGTCCACCATCTTTATCCAAAATGGTACAGTCAAACCTTGGTTCCCGAATGCCTCTGTTATTGTACATTTCAGCTCCCGGAAGGAAATGCGCCGGTTTTTGAACAATTTCCTGAAGCCAAACGTCCAACGCAGCTTCTGCTTGAGTGCAGGAAGCTCTTGCGACCAATCGGAAGCCACGCCTCGGTTGTCTAATGTTTTGGAAGCCGAACGGGCTTCCGGAACGGATTACGTTTGACAACCGAAGTTTGGCTGTATCCATTAAAGCAGAGGCGAAAACTTGCTTCCTCGTCTCAGGAAAAAGCAGCAGTAAACAGCAGATTTTTGAATAAGTCTTAAAAGCCCTGGTGGTAGTGGGAGCAGCAAAAGGACAGGGGTTGCCTGGCTGGAATCAATGAACATTCTTTTGAATTTCAACTTAGCTGGTGACTGTAAAGAAACACAGTCTAGGTCTAGGCTTTGGACTACATACAGCTAACCATGACCAACTTTTGTCTGCTCCTCGTTTTGGAAGATGAGGTTGTTTCAAATGCTGCCCTGAATCATGTCACAAATATCATACCACTTATTATACATACCTAGAGACATGGGTGTAGCCAGGGGGCAGCTGCCCTCCCCCCAAATCAACAAAAATCAATACAAATCTGAGATTCTGCCCCCCCCCAGTAAAAATCCTGACTATGCCCATGTCTAGAGGGACGCGGGTGGCACTGTGGGTTAAACCACAGAGCCTAGGGCTTGCCGATCAGAAGGTCGGTGGTTCAAATCTCTGCGATGGGGTGAGCTTCCGTTGCTCGGGCCCTGCTCCTGCCAACCTAGCAGTTCGAAAGCACATCAAAGTGCAAGTAGATAAATAGGTACCGCTCCAGCGGGAAGGTAAACGGCGTTTCCGTGCGCTGCTCTGGTTTGCCAGAAGCGCCTTAGTCATACTGGCCACATGACCCAGAAGCTGTACGCCAGCTCCCTTGGCCTATAGAGAGAGATGAGAGCTGCAACCCCAGAGTCGTCTGCGACTGGACCTAATGGTCAGGGGTTCCTGTTATGTACTGAGTTGAATAGGATCCAAACTGCAGCAGTCTGATTGGTCCTAGAACAATAGGATCCAAAAGGCAGCAGTCTGATTGGTCCTAGAACAATAGGATTCAGAATGCAGCAGTCTGATTGGTCCTAGAACAATGCAGCAGTATGATTGGTTGGCAGGAACCACCCAATCATGCTCCAGATAGAAGTGAATCCACAACCTGATTGGCTTACAGTAGAATTCCGGAATTAGCCAATCATGTGCAGCCCATTGTGTAAATAATGTATATAAAGCAGATACTTGGAGGGGACTTTCATTCATTCCTCCTCACCACTATGAGCTGAATAAAGAGCATGAAATCACTTTGCGACTCTGAGTATATTTCAGTTCCTTTGCCTAAAGTGCTTGTGCCAGTTTCATCGCAGGCCAGTATAATCAAGAAACCCCACCCAGAAATTGAACCATGTCCTGTGCTGATCGCAATAACCTTGATTCTCCAGGGCCTGAGTCACCAAGAATAGGATTAGCTTCTGCTTTTTCCCCAAGTCTTCAAGACTCAAGTACACCTCATTCTCCCACATCAGCGAATGGCTATCATTCACTGCCACATGGGTAGGCAAAACCCAACCCTTCCAGTGTCCCTATTTTCCAGGGACAGTCCCGGCTTTACTGAAGCCGTCCCAGCTTCTGATTTGAACCAAGAATGTCCCACTTTTCCTTGGGACTCCCCTATTTTCATCGGAGAAATGTTGGAGGGTGTGGAGTTACGTAGCCCCCGAGCCAAGGAGATAAGTAACTATACAACCTTTAGAAGACATCTCAAGGCAGTCCTGTATAGGGAAGGTTTTTTAAAAAATCGTTAATGTTTTATTATTATTTTTATATGTTGGAATCTGCTCAGTGTGGCTAGGGCAACCGAGTTAGATGGGCAGGGAATAATCACACTGATTATTATTGAATAGAATAAGATCATATTGTACCAACCACACCATATTTGCAGAACTTGAGTGATACTTGTAAACACAACAAATACCGTTTGTGGAGTAGACGGGAACAATATTAAAGAATATAAAACTATGCGGGGAAAACAATGATAGTATAAACAGTACAATGAGAACGATTGGAAGACTCATTTTGTCCAAAGTCTTTTTTATTTAACTGTTTATTTAAGTTATTAATTAGGAAGATTAAGTTTTTTTATGCACATAAATCTGCTTTTTCTTCTTTCTTTTTTCTGTATTTTCTGCTTTTCTTTTTTCTTAAATTTTCTTTTTGTAGTATGAGATTGTAAATTCTTTGTATATGTGTGTGATTTAAATTAATATAGATTATTTTTTTTAAAAAAATATTATTGAATAGGACACCCCTATTTTCATCAGAAGAATGTTGGAGGGTATGCAAAATACTGCACTGTAATGTCTGAACCCCCACCAATGGGTGTCTCACAAGGTGGTAGGGGCCCTGCCTCTTTCTACAGTGTGGATAGTGGTATAACACATCTCCCAGGGGTCCCTGCTGTGCTGCAATTCTCCCTGCACACAGACACATTTTGCTAAACCTCCCACATTAATTTAGCAGCTTCATCAGCTCGTTCCAAAAGGCCTTGCTTCTTATAGACCCTCTGTTCCGAAAGGGACCCACAGCTTTTGAAACAAGCTGCACAATTCCCCATCACCTCCCTCAAGCATTTCAAAGCTAACCGCCTTGTTTTCAGAACACTGTTAATCCTCTGCCCACTAGGAAATATAACTCCTTTGTGCCCCACACAATGTAGAGAACCAGCCGTAGCAGCATGTGAAACATGGAAAGTGGTTATTTCAGTTTCTGGAGGCAAACGCCCTGACATTTTAGTGAGTTATGAGTGTTCATTATTTGCACCTACGATATAAACCTTATGACTTTTAGTTCTGGACTATATCCAACCACCAAAAAAAGAAAAAGAAAATCAAATTAAGTGCTTGCTGAAAGCACAATTCCATAAAACAGCGAAGCCTTGAGACTGTTGAAACACATTTACTTTATTTGAAGGAAGACAGAGATACATTTCCTGTTTGGGGTTTGCAGAAAGAAATTACAGTTTTAGTTGAATTCAAGATGTCCATTTACTCATAACTCCTTTGAGGGTTTTCTTCAATCACTAAACAACGTCAATAGGACAGGAAAATATTTTGCAAAGAGACAAGTGGTCCCCTGGCTTAGTACAGACACCAGTTGTGCTCATGCAACAATTAATTCCCAATGGATAAGCTCATAATGAATGGTAATGATTTTTTAATATAGGAAAGACCATCTTTTAATATGTGTAAAGTTTTATAAACAATATATATATTACAGAGAAGTTACTAGATGAAATGGTTATTCCGTTGCTAATTATCCAGTTAAATATTGTATATTGATAATTAAACTGGGTAAGTAAAGTAATTACCATACAATAGTTTTCAGGCAACTGAAAATAAACATTGTTTTGAAAGAGTCATCTCTACAGAAATGTCAGGTTCTCCCTGTGAAATATACTCAGGAGTCGAGAGTGGATTTCATGCTCTTTATTCAGCTCATAGTGGTGAAGAGGAATGAAAGTCCCCTCAAAGTATCTGCTTTATATACATTATTTACACAATGGGCTGCACGTGATTGGCTAATTCCGGAATTCTCCTGTAGGCCAATCAGGTTGTGGATTCACTTCCATCTGGAGCTGGATTGGGTGGCTCCTGCAGACCAATCAGACTGCTGCATTCTGAATCCTATTGTTCTAGGACCAATCAGACTGCTGCATTTTGGATCCTATTGTTCTAGGACCAATCAGACTGCTGCATTTTGGATCCTATTCAACTCAGTACATAACTCCCTGCATTCAGAGAGACCCTATCTCACAATGTGGACTTATTTGAGGAGAACCTAGTGTAGTGTAAAGTGACTGGAAATGGAGTTAGATTCCATGTATTGTTTAAAATTGTATCCCACCACAAAACGAAACATAATCCATTACTACCCTCAATGTTCCTTGAAGAAATATAGACTTAAACGCCACTCTATTAGCAGACATGTTTTTATTTCGTCACAGAAACCATTAGCTCCTGTCAAGTATTTGATACTGCGAAGCCAATTCTATCTTACATTTTCTCCGCACCAGAAAAAGTAGCTGCATAACAGCATCATTTTTACGCAGTGTTCTCCTCTCATAAAGTGTTCTCATCTCTCTTACTGATCAGTAACTAGACAGTGTAAATCCCACCCTGTCATATTATATAAATCTTTGTGGCAGAGATTTTTGTTTTAACCAAGTGATGAACATTGCGGACTACTCTTTTCATAAAGCAGTGTATATTGGGGAACCCTGCCATAACAGTTACTAGGCTAGTTAGCGCTAAATACATGCAAGGCAAGCAGCTGCTGTCTATTATTCTGCAGACTGTAAACCGCCATGCTAACATCTCATATATTGTGGCTGTTGTGATAAAAGGCCATATTTATTTCCATACAGCCTCCCACCTCCCAAGAGCAGTTGAAAATTCAACTCCCTGGACAAACATGGATAAATCTCACATTGGCAGAGCCTAACAACCAGATCCTGGCTGGAGGCAAGTCACTGTGTTCTGATTAACACTGCAAACCCCTGGGCAGTATGAATCATTCACATGATTTTCTCTTAGGAGGTAACTTTTTCCATGTTTCCCTACCAAAGGCAGCTGAGATTTTCAGAATTAACCTCATGTTCCTATTGATACATAAGAGACGCGGGTGGCGCTGTGGGTTAAACCACAGAGCCTAGGGCTTGCCGATCAGAAGGTCAGCGGTTCGAATCCCCGCGACGGGGCGAGCTCCCATTGCTCGGTCCCTGCTCCTGCCAACCTAGCAGTTCGAAAGCACCTCAAAGTGCAAGTAGATAAATAGGTACCGCTCCAGCGGGAAGGTAAACGGCGTTTCCGTGCGCTGCTCTGGTTCACCAGAAGCAGCCTAGTCATGCTGGCCACATGACCCGGAAGCTGTAGGCCGGCTCCCTCGGCCAGTAGAGCAAGATGAGTGCCGCAACCCCAGAGTCGGCCATGACTGGACTTAATGGTCAGGGGTCCCTTTACCTTTACCTCCTATTGATACATAGCAATTTAACCATAAATAAGTGACTTAGATAAGCTTAGCAGTAATTCTTTATGCAACGTTTTGGAACATCATTCACACATGCATGGGCATCACTTGACTTATTCATGAGGACCAATAAGATACAGCTGTGTTGTTATTCCCTCTAAGGCAGGCATGGTCAAACCTGGCCCTCCAGATGTTTTGGGGCTACAAGTCCCATCATCCCTGACCACTGGTCCTGTTAGCTAGGGATGATGGGAGTTGTAGTCCCAAAACGTCCGGAGGGCTGAGTTTGGGCGTGCCTGGTATTAAGTGTCAAGCTAAAAATTGGCTGTTCCTTTTCAGCTGGTCCTTCTCTCAAACCATTGGCTAAGCTGCTGTGATGTCACAACATTCCAGTAACTCAAGCTGAAGTAATACTCATGGAAAGTTGGACTGCTGCTGAGAGGGAAATCGAGTGCTGGGGCATAATTAAAACAAATGTCTGAAATGAAGAAAAACAGAAGAGGCAAGGAGTATGTGGGATGGGGAAAGACAATCCTAACATAGGATTTAAGATGGATTAAATTACGTGCTTTTGAAAGCTAAGGGATTGTCAGCCAGGAGCACTAAGGGAAGGTTGAATTCTTTAAAGATTAACACACAAAAACTATAAAACTTGCATACTAGTATAAATGCATAAACATGTTAAAAAACTAGAGTCCAAGCCAGTAGATTAAAACACATATCAGAAAATATCATCTCATGGGTATTAAAAGTAATGTTGTCCTTCCAAAAATGTCCTACTGGCTTTCTAGGTAACTATTTGGTATAACATGAGACTCTACATCTCAGGGCTGTGGGTTTGAGCCCCACGTTGTGCAAAATAATTCCTGCATTGCAGGGGGTTCGACTAGATGACCCCTGTGATCCCCTCCAGTTCTCCAATTCTATTATACAGAGCAAATTGAATTCTGCACGCTTGATCAAGTCACATGACAACAATATGAATCTCCATACATTTAAAGCACATCCCAGACCCCAAAGAATTCTGGGAAATATGGTTAACAAATGGTGATGAAATTGTAGCTCAGGATTCTCTGCAGGCGTGAGGAGGTGCTTTATGTAAGAGTCATAGAACTGGAAGGGAGTTGGAAGAGACCCTGAGCATCATCTAGTCCAGGCATCCCCAACCTTCGGCCCTCCAGATGTTTTGGACTACAATTCCCATCATCCCTGACCACTGGTCCTGTTAGCTAGGGACCATGGGAGTTGTAGGCAAAAACATCTGGAGGGCCACAGGTTGGGGATACCTGATCTAGTCCAATCTCCTGCAATGCAGGAAAATGCAACTGTCCCATACGGGGATCAAACCTGCAATCATGGCATTATCAGCCCCACACCCTAACCAACTGAGCTATCCAGGCATGCAGGGTGTATGTGTGTGCAGATCTGCTATCTGCGTCCAAGGAGTCAATTCCTTTGACCAGAGTAACAAAGACAGGCTACTCCCTTTAAGAGAAACAACTGAACAAGCAACATTACAGTGGTACCTCGAGTTAAGTACTTAATTTGTTCCGGAGGTCTGTACTTAACCTGACACTGTTCTTAACCTGAAGCACCACTTTAGCTAATGGGGCCTCCTGCTGCTGCCGCGCCGCCAGAGCACAATTTCTGTTCTCATCCTGAAGCAAACTGCTTACCCTGAAGCACTATATCTGGGTTAACAGAGTCTGTAACCTGAAGCGTATGTAACCCAAGGTACCACTGTAATCATCTTTATCCTAGTGGCATCATGCAAAACTGAACAAAAAATAACTTACCAACCTGATCTTACAAGTTTAAATGCCTATCTTAAGAATGTTGCTGGAATTCAAATAAATTACCCCCCACTGAAAGGGCAATTACTACTGGAGTCAGGGCTGAAATCAGGGGGCAGGAGAGAAATCAGCCATGAACTTGATAAAAAGGCTCAAGCTCAGATGTGAGCCTGTACTTTTCCACTGGTTGAAAGCAATTGACCAGCTGCTTTGAAACTCCCAGTGCATCTGGCTTGTGTAGTTGCCTGGTAACTTGTCATGTGGTACTGCACATATATTGCGTTTAAGGAGAGATACACAGTTGCTGGCCTGGTAGTCTTTGGGGACGAAGAATTTGTCAAGTATTGTATTGAAAATGCTTTGGCTTTATGCTGGATTGGAGTTAGATGCAGGTTTCGTATACCGTATTCTTCGCTCTATGAGACGCACCAGAAGACAAGACGCACCTAGTTTTTGGAGGAGGAAAACAAGAAAAAAAATATTCTGAATCTCAGGAGCCAGAACAGCAAGAGGGATCACTGTGCAGTGAAAGCAGCAATCCCTCCTGCTGTTCTGGCTTCTGGGATAGCTGCACAGCCTGCATTCGCTCCAAAAGACGCACACACATTTCCCCTTACTTTTTAGGAGGGAAAAAGTGAGTCTTATAGAGCAAAAAATACGGTAATTCATTGTCACTTTTTAAGGTCGAAGGGCTAAAAGCTTACCACCAGTCATTTTAATAAGTTCATGTGCTCTGGATAAATGAGGTCTTTATTTGAATATACTCTAAGAATAAGGTGCAAAAGTGTTTGTAGAAATGAAGCTAAGGTTGATGACTTGCAGTTACCAATTCCTTATGTGATGCCCTGGAAAATCCTTACAGACACATCAGTCGTATGCACGTCTGCTCAGAAGTAAGTCCTGTTGAGTTCAGTGGAATTCTCCTAGGCATGTATATACTGGGACGCGGGTGGCGCTGTGGGTTACAACCAGAGCCTAGGACTTGCCAATCAGAAGGTTGGCGGTTCGAATCCCTGCGACGGGGTGAGCTCCCGTTGCTCAGTCCCTGCTCCTGCCAACCTAGCAGTTCGAAAGCACGTCAAAGTGCAAGTAGATAAATAGGTACCGCTCCAGCGGGAAGGTAAACGGCGTTTCCGTGCGCTGCTCTGGTTCGCCAGAAGCGGCTTAGTCATGCTGGCCACATGACCCGGAAGCTATACGCCGGCTCCCTCGGCCAATAAAGCAAGATGAGCGCCGCAACCCCAGAGTCGGCCACAACTGGACCTAATGGTCAGGGGTCCCTTTACCTTTACCTTATGTATACACTGGATTGTAGCAAGAAAGGAATCTCATCATGCCTATTCGTTAGCACATGTGCCACATGTCTTTTGGCCATGATATTCTACTTTTGTATATTCACTCAAGTAGCTCCCACTAAACAACTTCCTATAATTGGGGGAGAAATTAATAATTCAGTTATAGCATCCTACTTTGCTTCTATCAAATGACAATGTGAACATTAATGCAGTCAGTACAGATGACAAACAAGTACTTAGTAGAAGTATGAATTTTCAAAGAAAATATTTTAATGAAGCAATTAAGAAGCATAAGCTGGAGATTACGGGAAGAAGCATGAATGGATTTATATGCAAGTTTGGGCAAGACAAAACTTCCCCTCTTCCATGAACTCTCTTATGGTTCAGACTTGAGAGCATTGTTTTAAAGCCGCCGTAGTTCAGTTAAAATGCTAACTTCCATCGGCTCCCTCTAGTGGAAAGAATACCAGTGGAAAGAATACAATAGGAAACCAATGTAGCTTAGATCTGAAGGCACTTTCACATACAGGGAAGGAGTTTCCCCCCACCAATTTTCCTTCCTTGTTCCATCCCACTATGCTTTGAGGTCAATCTTTGGGAGGGCTTTTCGGTGGACATGGAGGGTTGCCACCAGAAGGGCAGTGAAAAGAAGTCCCCTTGTACTGACAGAGGCAAGCTCCTCCTAGTCTGCTTCAGAGCCTATAGATACAGTGAACAGAATTCAAGGATATACTTCCTTCAGTTTGCAATTTTTGCTTAATTAAAGCAGGACAAGATTTCATACAGCAAGATCTAACATCTTGTTGAGTGCATTTTTTAAAAGATGCTCTTAAGTCTGAAAACTGTTTAATTGTTTGTGTCTCTATAGAAAACTAAACTCTAGTTATCCTGCATAGTAACTTCACCTTTCTTATCATTATTTTCTAATGTCACATACTGTCTACAGACAAGGCTTCTCTCTCAATTCCCTCCGGTTAACTAGAAATGTAAGCTGAGCAGCACAACTGTAAGGAAAAAACTTAAATCTGCATTAAATCTGAAGATCAGAATAGTCAATAAACCAATTTCCAAGTAAATGCATTTAGGAATGGAAAGCTGGCTTTGTTAAAACACTGTAAAAAAATCTCTTATATATTGACTGCAGTAATATTTTTTAAGAGGAAATATTTGCATTGTTTCTGTGTGGAAAGCTACTTAAAAATAAATGCAGAGTAAGCATATATGACCAGGCTTTTTGTGCTTATTTTACATCAGTCCATGGGTAGGCAAACTAAGGCCCGGGGGCTGGATCTGGCCCAATCGCCTTCTAAATCTGGCCCGCGGACAGTCCGGGAATCAGTGGAATGTGTCCTTTTATTTAAAATGCATCTCCGGGTTATTTGTGGGGCATAGGAATTCGTTCGTGTGTTTTTTTCCAAAATATAATCTGGCCCCCACAAGGTCTGAGGGACAGTGGACCAGCCCCCTGCTGAAAAAGTTTGCTGACCCCTGGTAGAGCATGAGACTCTTAAATCTCAGTTGTGGGTTTGAGCCCTATGTTGGACAAAAGATTCCTGCACTGCAAGGGGGGTGGTCTAGATGACCCTCATGGTGCCTTCCAAATCAGCAATTCTATGAATAATGATAATATTGTACTATGAGACCAGTTTGGAATTGCTTTAAATATTATAGGAATTAACTGTGGTGTCTGTTGTTTACAGGATACAGGTACATTTTCTTCCTTCCATATACAGTCATACCTCGGGTTACAGATGCTTCAGGTTGCGTTTTTTCAGGTTACGGACCGCCGAAACCCGGAAGTACCGGAACAGTTTACTTCCGAGTTTCGGTGGTCGCGCATGTGCAGAAGCGCTAAATTGCGCTTTGCGCATAAGCGCTGAATGTGTGCACACCCATGTGTGCGCAGACACATCACTGTGGGTTGCGAATGTGCATCCCGCACGGATCACGTTCGCAACCCAAGCATCCACTGTACTTTATTTGGTTCTTGAGAACATCTTTTAAGTAGATAAGCCACTTCTATGGCAAGGCAGAATAGTGTTTTAACGGTGAATGATATTGAGCAATTGGTACAATATGATAAGAATTTGGCGATAGAAATCTCTTCCTTTTACTTATTTTTATCTCAACCTACAAAGCAGTTGTCAGCTAGCCAGCTGCACGCGTTGCTGCACTTAGCAGAGAAAACGCTCCCGGCAGCCAGCCATAAATTCCTTTCTTTATTTCCTTCTGACAAGATTACATGCAGAATAAACAAAGCGATCCGTCTCTCATGACGCGTTGCTCTGACTAGTTTCTCTTTTCCCTCTCCCTCGAGACCAACACAACCAACGGCTCAGCCCCTTCCGTTTTTCCCTGTAACGTGGATCCCCCTCTCTCTGAAGCACCCCTTCCTCCCCAGACTCACTATCCTCTTCTCTGTCTTCTGAGGAGGACTCAGTACTGAGCAGTGGAGATCGTTCCCTGTATCCTCCAATTCTTTCCTCCCTCGCTGCCTGCAGTTCCCTGACAGCAGTTAACATTTGTTTTCATCTAAAGGAAATAAAATCACAAGGTATTTTAGCAAGATATTTGCTCTCACAGCCTAAAACTCTAGGCTGTGGGGACGAGGAAGGAAAGCTGGAGAGAAATGCATGAGAAAACAATTCCCCCACACATTATGAACCACAGCGTAACCAGCTCATGTATGATATAGATAAAAAGTAAGAAATATTTATAACCAGCTCATAACCTGCTCTAAGCAGCCTGAACCACAACCATTCAAAATTCCTGGTTTTATCTGACATCTAAAATGCCAGAGTTACAAAAACAACAACTGTGTTCAATACGGTTGGTTTTTTTTAAAAAAAAACCTCTTTATTGCCTTGCTCTGAACAGCAAGTTAATTTTGCCTTTACAACAAAGTCATGATTTTAACTTACAAAGTCTTTGTTAACGATGCATTTTTCCTGAAATGGAAATTTGCCTTTATATAAATGTAAAAAATAAAAATAAAAAACGCATCAGGTTTCATCAATATATTCCTACAGAAGCTTTAACAGGAAGTCTTCAATGATGACATATGACTTTATTTACACTTCTGGTCCTTCTCCTCCGGGAACCAGCTGAAAAGAAAGTTCACATGAGAAGATGAAGAACATAAGCATTTCATCTAGAAAAGTTACGTACAACCATTCTACCCTTTCTCAAGGATGGAGCTACAGAAACATGCCCAGCAAGATCAGTTCTCTTGGCCTGTCTGGCAGAGCCACCCCCTGACTACCCGTCTCAGGCAGCAAGATTCCTCCCACCATTTGCAGTCTGGCTCATACAACACACTAAGTCAAACAAGGTTCACACTTGGTTATAGCTCACAGTTACTGGGGAGAGAACTTAGCCGCAAGCTCTGGTGCAGATGGTAATCTAGACCAAATCTTGGCAACAAAAAGGATGAAGGAGCAGCAAGGCAGCTGTGAGCTTGTCTGTGGGGACACCCCCCCCCCCGTTCTCACCAAGTCAGGGTTAGGCTTAGCATGTTGTGTGAAGCAGGCCATTGTATAAGACACCTTGAATTTTTCAGCTCAAAAAAGATTATATACACATGTGTGTCTGTAAATAAATTACATTAGAATAGCTTATATTCCCTTGTTTTACATTTATTGAGACCCCCACCCAAAATAGGCCATATCTCCACCTCCCTGACTCAGAACATGCAACATCTCAGTTCTTTTTTAGGATACCACTTCAATTTTTTGGCATTTTATTGGATTCTGTTTCAGTTTCTGACAACAGTTTCTGAATTAACCAAGCTTCCACAGTAACTACAGTTTTGCCTAGTTAGCAGGAATTAACTAGGGGCAGAAATGTAAAAAGAATTACTTACCATTGTTATGTTATTTCCATTTAGCAAAATCTGGTCTAGCTTTGTAATTCTTCGTCCTTCAGGTGTGATCTCACTGTTGAAAACAAGACAAACAGAAAAAAGGATACAAAACTAGAAAGTTTGATGAAAACTAGCTACCTATTTTTCATTCAAGTCTTAATTATCTGATAAGAGACTGCTACTCTCCACACCAGAGTCACCCAAATGTCCCTGAAGGGGAAAACTGGTAAGATAAATAATTGCAGCAATCCTACCCACATTGTTCTGCAATGGGGATTTGTAGAGAGGAGCATCCCAGTGTCAGGGGGCAGGTGCCAAGAGTAGGATAATAACTCACACAGCATCAATGAAGTTAACTTTTCATTCAAAGAAACAAAGAGCTCAGGAGGCCAAGCCTAGTGAACACAGCAACTCTTGCCTCAATGAGGCAGTTGTGAGGACTGAAGGTCCCTGCCTTCCCACAGCTGCCTAAGTCTCCACCTCCCCTGGGTCCTTTCCAAGCAATCTGAGACTCCATTGATGTGTCTGTCTCTCCTCCACCCTCTTCATACTTCTTTTGGTCCTGGGAGACCAGGGGGAGGGGAGCCGGTCACAACAGGAGGGGGAGACCCCCTGGCTTCTTCAGAGGTCCACCTCATCTGCTTCTTGCCCCCCCTCCTCTCCAGCCCCAATTCTGGACTGCTCTCTACCACAGGCTCGTCCTGCTCACTAAACCCTGTTACCTCTTCAGCTTCCAACACCACCTCCTCCCAGTCTGCTCCCTCTTTTCCCTCTGACCCCTTATCGTAGTCCCACTACCAATTTCTGGGCTCTGAGCCTTGGGGGTTCCCCAGCTGGTGCCTCGTACCACTAATATAATGCTCCACTCTCACCTTAGGAGAATTACACTCTGCTTTTTCTGAAAACTGGTGAACAGTATTACAGCATGCCTCACAAAAGTAGCTAATATTGTCAGCCTACGTCCAAGTGTGGGAGAGGTCAAGAGAGCAAGTTCTGAAGAGTGAGTCAAAGTAAAGACAACTGTTGGTACAAAATGCGCTGAGATTGAAAGCCAGAAGCAGCCATACTTACAATTCTGTAACATCTTCCAATACCATGTCTGAAGCCTGATGTCAAGGAAAAAGTTACTACAAAAGTAGTGATTCACATTTCCCCCTGCATTCATTAGATGAGTAGATATCCAAGAGGGCTAACAGTGTTTTTATATTATCAAGGTGTAGGTCCTGTTCATATAATACATGGCTGTCACACAAGTGCCTCAGAGCATGTGCAATAGGTGCTAGGCTTGCAGCCTGGAAGAATGATGTACAACAGGGGTAGGGAACATGTGATCTTGTTGGACTCCAATTCCCATCAGTCCCATTCAGCATGGCCAATTGTGAGGGGTGATATAATCCAGCAGCATCTGGAGGACAAGGATATAATACCCCATCCATTATGTACAGGTACCATCTGTCAGTACTGCAGACACAGTAATCGCAGAAGCCCAGTGGCTGCAAATGATCTTGCACAGTTGCAGTGCAAACCACCAAATGTACAAACCTAAATGCAGGTCTACTTTTCTCCAATTCAAAACACCAGAACAACTCCCTTTCCAGGGGAACGTTATTTTAAACAGCTGCTTGCCAAAAAAAACCCCCAACAACCCACACACACAACCCAAAAAGCAAACTGTCAAAAGCTTCCACATTATTCCCTGTAAAGGATACTGACAAAGTCATCAAATCCTAGGAGTGTGCCAACAATTTCTTTATCACTTTTCATCACGATGTGAATTCGTGAGCCTATGCACTTGTCCACCAGCTCTGTTAATCAGAAAAAGCATTTAATTAGCAGTTACTAATGTATGTACAAATGTATGAGCACTGTCTCTTTCTTCAAGATGTGTTTTCAGTTACCAATGATTTTAAACATACTTCATTTACAAAACAGTCTCTATCCAAACTAAAAACAATCTTAATAGCAGGGGACACTAGCATATTACATCATTAAATAAATCCAGTGGGTCAATTAAATAACCCCAAAGTTCAAAAGATGCAGTTGGGAGCTGATTATGATCATATACAAAATAAAAGGATTGCTAGAGCCTCAAATTTTAATGTGATTTCAGTTCTGAACCTTTCCCTGCTTTTCAGAAACTAGCATTCAGGAGCATTGTTGGCTGCAGCTGTGAAGGCAGAGCACAGCCATTGCATTTAGTAGCCACTGCTAGGCTTATTATCCTCCGTGAATTTGTCCAGTCCTCTTTAGAAGCCGTTCAAGTTGTGGGCCACCGCTGCCTCCTGTGGAAGCGAGTTCCACAGTTGAACCAACTGCACTGCATGGAGAAACGCTTCCTTTTATCCATCCCGAATCTTCCAACATTCGGTTTCATTGGATGCCCATGAGTTCTGGTGCCATGAGAGGGAAAGAACCCTCCTCTCCATGCTGTGTGTAACTTTGCCCCAGGTATGTGGCCATGATGCCACATGTACAAATGCTGCACTTGCCCCCCCCCACCTCTCGTCTCCCTCATCCTCCCCCCTCTCTCCCCCTCCCCACCCCATTTCTCTCACCTCTCCCCCACCCCATTTCCCCCTCCCTGTCCCACCCCATTTCTCCCCCCTCTCCCCCACCCCTCCCTGTCCCACCCCATTTCCCCCTCTCCCCCACCCCATTTCCCCCTCCCTGTCCCACCCCATTTCTCCCCCCTCTCCCCCACCCCTCCCTGTCCCACCCCATTTCCCCCTCCCTGTCCCACCCCATTTCCCCCTCTCCCCCACCCCATTTCCCCCTCCCTGTCCCACCCCATTTCCCCCTCCCTCAGGCCACCCCACCCCATTTCCCCCTCCCTGTCCTACCCCATTTCCCCCTCCCTCAGGCCACTCCATTTCACCTCCCGCACCCCATTTCTCCCTCACCCCATTTCCAGCCCTCTCCCTCACCCCACCTCATTTCCCCTCCCCACCCTGCCCCAACCCATCCCCATTTCCCCTCCCCACCCTGCCCCACCCATTTCAACCCTCTCTCCCCACCACACCACACCACACCCCATTCTCCCACCTCTCCCCCACCCCATTTCCCCCTCCCTGTCCCACCCCATTTCCCCTCCCTCAGCCCACTCCATTTCACCTCCCCCACCCCATTTCTCCCTCACCCCATTTCCAGCCCTCTCCCTCACCCCACCCCATTTCCCCTCCCCACCCCACCCTGCCCCAACCCATTTCAGCCCTCTCTCCCCACCACACCACACCCCATTCTCCCACCTCTCCCCCACCCCATTTCACCTCCCCCACCCCATTTCTCCCTCACCCCATTTCCAGCCCTCTCCCTCACCCCACCCCATTTCCCCACCCCCACCCTGCCCCAACCCATTTCAACTCTCTTCTCCCCTCTCTCCCCCACCCCATTTCCCCTCCCCCTCCCGCCCTCTCTTTAGCCCTCTCCTCCGGGACGAGCGCCCGCCATTCATTTACCAAGAGGCAGAAGCTGAGACGGGTTGGTAGTCGCGTTGGCCGCCATTTTGCCATTTATTAAAAAATAAATAAATAAAGGCCGGAGGAGGCGGGCTCTTGCGTCCCCGGCCACTCATAACAGAGCAGACTGTTGCAGCTTGGACAGACTCAGGGAATCGATAAGAGAGCAATCGAACTAGGACAGCCCTCGGAAAGGAGTCCCGGCGCAAGTCGAGGCCGAGGGGCACGTGACGACCGAGCGCTAACTTTAAAAGCCCTACTCTGGTTTGTTTCTTTTCTTAAAACGTACCGTGCTTTAAATCCGAAACGCATCTCCTGGAACTCTTTCTATTGCCTCCAAAGACCTAAAGGCGGGCTGTGTGTGGTAAAGGAGAAGGCACTCTGTGCATGCTCAAAGGTATCTTTTCGCCCCCTTGTTCCTAGATTGGACCCTGGTATGGAAAATCTCGGGCGCTTGGATTTTGGCCGAAGTACGACTCGAAAAGCCGGAGTTCTGAAAATGCTCCAAGGGTTGCATCCCTTTAAAATATGGGTTGCGTTATCCACCCGTTTTTCAAAAGTGCAGCATGTCAAAAAGATGGATTTTAGCCCGTCGTTTTGTGTTCTAACCTTGGAGATTAGTAAAGCAGTCACTACCCACCCAATGCCTGTACCTGCCCTTCCTAAATGCAACAAATAGCATTTGCAATGAGGTTTCCCAAACAAGCTAAAAGGCCACGGGCTTTGCTATGTATAATATATAGTCAGGGTCAAGCCTGCATTCTTATCTGCTCTCCACTTCCACACTTAGAAGACTGCTGCGGGTTGAGCAGTCAGGCCAAGGGATGTATGTGTATATTTTGTCATATGCGCTACAGCAGGCCTTCCCAAACTTGGGTCTCCAGGTATTTTTGAACTACAACGCCCACCATCCCTAGCTAGCAGGACCAGGGATTATGGGAATTGTAGTCCAAAAACATCTGGAGACCCAAGTTTGGGAAATCCTGCGCTAGAGTGATGACACCACAACTAGTGTAAATGAGCTCTAGTCTGGTTATTATTTTTTTTACTATGGGTACCAACTGATGCTGGTACATACCCCCCAGATGTACCCATGTTGCTGGTAAACTGCCAACTTTTAATCCATAGTACCAAAAGTGAAAAGTTTTCTAGCGCTGTATGTAATAATGCATGCCTTGTAAGCAGTATCATACAACTGGCTTATTCAATACACTTTCTCTCTACGCCAGTTATAGAGGCTACCTTTTAAGGTAACATTAAACAAGTGTGCTCATTTTCATTGGCCAGATGTCACATGTTCCAGACTTGTGCCCTGGTCTGTGCTATAACCATACACTCAATGGTCCCCACCCACCAAATTTATCTCCTGAGAGGAAAGAGAATCAGTTAACTTAATTGAATGATGGAAAGCAAAGCACAAGCCTGGCCTCCTAACCTGCAGTGATTGTGTATGTGGCGAGAGAACCCACAAAGGCACTGCAGTTGTCTATAGTAGTAGTAGCATTGGTAGTATGTAGTAATAATATTATTTTTTTATATGCCGCTCATCCAACTGGGTTGCCCCAGCCATTCTGGGTAGCATCCAGCAAATTAAAACATCAAACACAGCAAAACATCAAACATTAAAAACTTCCCTGTGCAGGGCTGCCTTCAGGGATTCCCACATGACAGGGATAATGTTGCCAGCCTTCATGTCATGTTTGCAGACATCTTTGTAATGCAGAGTTGGTCAGCCAGCTCTCCAATAGGAACATGTGGACATTTTCCTATGAACATGTCCACATGTTCATTCTGTGGATATGACCAAGCCAGCATAGATGTTGCTGAGACAGGACTGTGAACATGCTGGGAATGTGGACTTGGGAGAGACTTTGTCCAAGGCTCTGTCCTGCCACATGATACCCATAACTTTGGCCGCCATGGTAAATCTTCCCATTTTGCAAGCTGCCTTGAGCACTATGGACAAGGCAGCATTCAATTAAGATGACAATATTGGCCAGTGTGGCATAGTGGTTCGGACTGAGTCCCTACTCAGCCATGAAGCTCCCTGGGTGACCTTGGGCCAACCAGTATCGCTCAGCCTAACCTTCCTCGCAGAGTTGCAGGAGTGCCAGCTTGGCCCCGCAACCGTGGGTCCCTGGGGCTGTGGGTGCCATGCAACATCATGCATGGCCCTGGCACCGAAATCTGTGGGTGCCTTTCAGAATTCCTGGAGGTGAGGAGGGAAGTCCTAAGATTCAAAAGAATCTTGCTTCATTTGCAATGTTTTCAAGAATGTTAATTGTGTGATTTTGTAAAACCAAATAAAATTATTAAAAAAAGAAGGAAAAAAGAAATCCGTGGGTGCCTGGCCCCTTCATGGGAAATTTTGTGGCTGCTCCAGGGCCCTGGCAGCTATGCAGGGTTGCTGCTGCGAGGACAACAACATGGGGAGGGGGAGAACCACGCGTGCCCCCTCAAGCTCCTTGGCAGAAAAAAAGGCAGTGTACAAACATGATACAGAAAGAAATGTGCAAGCCTCTGGGCTACTGCAAGCAAAGTCTAATTTGTCTGTGCCTAAATGATGTCGGGGATGCGGTTGGCACTGTGGGTTAAACCACAGAGCCTAGGACTTGCTGATCAGAAGGTTGACGGTTCAAATCCCCGCAACAGGGTGAGCTCCCGTTGCTCGGTCCCTGCTCCTGCCAACCTAGCAGTTTGAAAGCACGTCAAAGTGCAAGTAGATAAATAGGTACCGCTCCAGCGGGAAGGTGAAGGGTGTTTCTGTGTGCTGCTCTGGTTCACTGGCCAATAAAGCGAGATGAGCTCTGCAACCCCAGAGTCGTCCGCAACTGGACCTAATGGTCAGGGGTCCCTTTACCTTTTTTAATAATGTCGAGCGTCAGAACAACCTGACCACAATAAGGAAATTTTGCCCATGGTATGACTATTTTCCACCTTCCCATTTCGACCATCTGGCACCCTATCTGCATAATCTAGCAATTCTAAAATATAGACATGCTTTTGCTCTCGCAAGATTGAATGTATTGCCCTCGACTGTACTAGAATGACGGTTCCAACAGATTCCACACGAAAAACACTTATGTCCCTGTGGACATGGCAGTATTGAATCGGTGGCGCATGCCCTTCTGGCTGGCACTCTTTTTAAAGACTTGAGGAATGAGGTTATCGCCCCCCTTTTATTGTCCATTCTGGGTCGCCCAACCACTGCCCCAGTGTCCTTTCTCTTGGCAGATCAAGATGAGCAGATGACAGCAAAGGTTGCAAGCTTTTTAGCTGGGGCAATCAGGATTTGTTGCTGTTGTTCAGTCGTTTAGTCGTGTCCGACTCTTTGTGACCCCCTGGACCAGAGCACACCAGGCACTTCTGTCTTCCACTGCCTCCCGCAGTTTGGTCAAAGACATGCTGGTAGCTTCGAGGACACTGCCCAACCATCTTGTCCCCTGCTGTCCCCTTCTCCTTGTGCCCTCCACCTTTCCCAACATCAGGGTCTTTTCCAAGGAGTCTTCTCTTCTCATGAGGTGGCCAAAGTATTGGAGCCTCAGCTTCAGGATCTGTCCTTCCAGTGAGCACTAAGGTCCAGTGGCATAGCGTGGGTTGTCAGCACCCGGGGCAAGGCAAGTAATTTGCGCCCCCTAACCCGTGGATTTGCGCCCCCTAACCCGTGGATTTGCCCTAACCCCAGATGTTGCGCCCGGTGCGGCCGGCCCCCCCTGCACCCCCCACGCTACGCCACTGCTAAGGTCCACTATTTGACTGCTGATTCAGGACCCTAAAGTGTGTTTTATTGAAATATACTCAGAGTCGCAAAGTGATTTCATGCTCTTTATTCAGCTCATAGTGGTGAGGAGGAATGAATGAAAGTCCCCTCAAAGTATCTGCTTTATATACATTATTTACACAATGGGCTGCACATGATTGGCTAATTCTGGAATTCTACTGTAAGCCAATCAGGTTGTGGATTCACTTCTATCTGGAGCATGATTGGGTGGTTCCTGCCAACCAATCATACTGCTGCATTGTTCTAGGACCAATCAGAATGCTGCATTCTGAATCCTATTGTTCTAGGACCAATCAGACTGCTGCCTTTTGGATCCTATTGTTCTAGGACCAATCAGACTGCTGCAGTTTGGATCCTATTCAACTCAGTACATAACACCTGCTGTCCCCTTCTCCTTGTGTCCTCCATCTTTCCCAACATCAGGGTCTTTTCCAGGGAGTCTTCTCTTCTCATGAGGTGGCCAAAGTCTTGGAGCCTCAGCTTCAGGCTCTGTCCTTCCAGTGAGCACTCAGGTCCACTATTTGACTGCTGATTCAGGACCCTAAAGCGTGTTTTATATAATCGACTTTTTATTTGTATATCATGTTGTTTTATTGCCATGGCCGATGGCTGACGCAAATAAAGATGAAGTCCTTCATTCTCTCTCTTTCCCCTGAGGTTTGCGGGGTCTGGCATTCTCCGACGGGCTGCACCTTTAAGAACAGAGCCCTGGCCGCCGGTTGCCAGGAGGAACCACCCTGAGGTAACCGGGGAAGGCGGCCGCCCTGTTTTGGCAGCTTCCCTTCGGCTCCCCGCAGCAGCAGCAGCCGCCTCTTCCTCCTCCTGCTCCGGCCTCTCGCGCCCGCGGCTCCCGCGCGCCATTGAGGCCTCCCCTCCGCGAGGCCCGGCGCCTCTCTCCCCCCCTGGCGCGGCTTCCCCGGCGGCCGCTACGGGGCGCGCTGGGCGGCCAGGGAGCATGCTCAGAGGACGGGCGCCGGCGGGCTGGGGAGGCCGGCCGCGGAAGGAAGCGGCGCCCGTAGCCCGCCGGTAAACAACGTCCTCCGGCGGCGGCGGCGCTGCTGCTGCTCCGGGGCTCCTTCATGGAGCGAAGGGGCAGCTCCAAGGGCGACCTGCACCCCCGCGGCTCCAGGGGTCCCGTGCTGCACATCGCGGTGGTCGGCTTCCACCACAAGAAGGGCTGCCAGGTGAGGAGGGCTCTCCTTCTTCTCCCCTTCCCTCTCCGTCCATTAAGCCTCGTCACCCGAGGTTCCCCCCCCCTTTCACGCGTGGGAAGCGTGGACTTGGAAGGGGATCCCAAGAGTCATCTAGACCGACCCCTTGCAGGGCACGGATCCTGCCCACAGCTGCCCTGCTGGGCGGGCTCCAACCACCAACCTTCTGCAGTGGCGTAGCGTGGGGGGTGCAGGGGGGGCCGGCCGCACCGGGCGCAACATCTGGGGGTTAGGGTTAGGGGGCGCAAATCCACGGGTTAGGGGGCGCAAATCCACGGGTTAGGGGGCGCAAATCCACGGGTTAGGGGGCGCAAATCCACGGGTTAGGGGGCACAAATTACTTGCCTTGCCCCGGGTGCTGACAACCCACGCTACGCCACTGACCTTCTGGTTATATCAGCCAGAAGGAGAATAATCGTGGAGGTGCCTTTTCGCCTTGGGCAAGGCGAGTTTTGTTTTGTTTTGTTTTGTTTTAAACCGCTCGGCCTATTTATTTACTTATTTTGCGAATAATTTGCACACCGCTTGATGGTTCCCCCCCCCCAAAAAAAAACCAAAACCACACACAACACCACCTCCAACGCAAAAGGAGGGTTTCTGTTGTTCGCCCAGGCTGGTCCTGTTTACACCTGCTTGCATGTAACACAGCCTTAAAAGGAAAATGTACATTACTGCAGCATCCTTGATTTGATTCGACTTTGCATTTTTACGCGAAGCGTCCTGAGATCATCGGATGAAGGGCGGTATGCAAATTGAACAAATAATAAAAGAAAATAATAATAATAATAATAATAATGATGATGATGATGATGATGATGATGGCTGTGGAGTGCAGATTTTAGTTTACTTGTGTGAAGAAGGATATCTACCATCAGTCTGCGACAGAGCATGAGATTCTTCATCTCAGGGTTGCAAGTTCAGGTCCCACATTGGGCAAAAGATTCTTGCATTATAGGGAATTGGATTAGATGGGCATCAAGGCCCCTTCCAAATTTACAATTCTATCATTCTGTGAAATAATCCCAAACATACTTGCTAGCTATAGGACTCGCCATGCAATCCTGTGCATGGAGGTAAGTAAAATGAGGTCTGGGCTCACCTCTGTGGCGTTAGACACATATGCCGGCAGAATTATCTTTGTACTTGCTTGTGGAAGGCATTAAATAAGGGAATGGGGCAGTGAAAGGGACTTTAAAGGGTTGTCATCTGAAATGAATGCTCTTGAAAGCATGCTCTCCTGTCACAGAGCCCTCTCTGCTGCTGAAGTTAGACAAGATGAGCTTTGACCAGGGTGGATTTGATATGAATGATATCGATTTAAATTACGATTTAAATCACTAGTCAGTAAGACTTGATTTAAATCTTTCTTTTTTTTTACAGAAAGACTCGTTCTTGTTGGTATAATCTTAATATTTACAACCAGATGAAGGTTTCATTTTTGGAATAATAAATTTTCAGAGTAGTTTTTACAGTTATATCAGAAATTACTGATTTGGTTATACTATTAGAAGTACATAGACAGATAATTATGAAATTATTGTGAGGTTTAATAAGTTAACTGTTTATAGTTGTAAAGCTTTTCTGCTGTACTTTATTGGAAGGAGAAAAATAATATTTAACTAAAAGAATAACATTATAGCATATGTATCCATGTTTGTTAACTGATGTGGTTAAACGGTTTTGGGTTTTTTAAAAGAAACTTAGACTGAGTTTTAGCACACATGAAAAACTTAAAACAAATCCTTATTTCCTGATTTGGACTATAATGTAACTTAAATAGAAAACTATCTTTAGAAAGATTTTTCCTCCAAAAGCATTTTATTTTTAAAATCCCATTTAAATAAAAAAAAATTTGATTTTTATTTTTATTTTATTTTTAAAAACCATTGCTTTTTATCCACCCTGGCTTTTCAGACACATTTCCCTCTTGTCCAGTACCCTGTTTCCAGCAGTGGCCCATCAGAATTTTTTTTAAGTCCAGAAGTAGGACAAATTTTGTTAGTTCCTGCATGGAGTGCATATAGATATATATTATTTTTTTAAAAATTGTACCTAAAAGTGGCCATAAAACCTGAGTAGCAAGTGAAAGAGTGTGATACTAGCTCAGCATGGCATCAGGTGAAGAGTTACAACAGAGACTTCTTCTTTTCAGTCATAGAATATTTTATTGTTCTCTCCCCCCCCCCCCTTGCTTAACTTGCAATATTTAACCTGCAAATAAAAAAGTACATTTCTTGAGCTGCAATACATTTGTGACATACTATGAGACTCAGGTATGGCCTTTTATGATGAAGCACATTTCTATGGCTAAGATCCTATACCTTGGAAGTGCCGTATGTGCTTTGAATTCAAGAGAGCTTCCTTCAACATAGACATGTATAGAACTTAAGTGTAATAAATATGTATATGTGTGATTTAAGGCTGTTTCTTTTCCATGCTTTATGAATAGACTATGTCATTTTTTGTTTGACCTTGTTTAAATAATATATTGTGCTTTGTGGGTGGGGCTGTGATTACTTTGTCTGGCATCAACGGAACTTAGTTTGTAAAGAAGGAATGACTCGATTTGTCAGCTGTAGTTAATATGCTGCACTTATGCACGGGAACATTTACTCAGTTAGAAAAAAAGATTTTCTCAGGTTTCAGACTCAAAAGGTTGTATGTTTAGCAGAAGGTGCCAAATTTCAGGTAGATCTGAAGAGAAGTGGCAGAACAAGTTGTGAGTATTAATCAGGTAAAGGTATCTGGCAACTTAGCCATTTTAAATGTAAAATAATGATTATGAATGGACAAAGACAGAAAATGGATTGTGAAAAACATGTTGCTAAACTTCATAGTCCTGAGAACATTGACTAGGGAGTAAAATTCACTACTGAACTCAGTGGGAGTTGTTTATGGGTAAACTTGCCTGGGATTTGGTCACAGGCTGGCTGATTCTTTTTGTGTGTGTATTAATTCAATTGCTACATTCCTTTTGTGTATTCTTATGTTAAGTTCACTCAGACTTGTGTAACATTCTTCCTGGTGGGCACTTAATTGACTGACGAAAGTTGGCACAGTTTGATCAGGTTTTATAGACATTTCTTGGAAAACGAGTTTTCTCCCTCCTGCTTCAACAGTAAGAGTTGTTCAGCCATGGAACAGACTCCCTTGGACTCTCCTTCCTTGGAGGTGTTTAAGCAGAGGTTGGAAGGCCATCTGTCATGTATGCTTTGAATTGAGATTCCTGCATGGCAGGGGGTTGGTCTAGGTCAGATGATCCCTTCCAGCTATGCAATATACAATGATTCTGTTCTGTGAACACTGTTTCTTACTCAGTGCAGACCCCTGTACTGTGTCTAAGAAGGCAGTTCTCAGAAACTGACCCCAGCACCTAACTGTTTGATGCAGCCAGCCAAGCGATGGTTGCCTTTCAGATTTGTTCGTTGTTGTTGTTTAGTCGTTTAGTTGTGTCCGACTCTTCATGACCCCATGGACCAGAGCACGCCAGGCACTCCTGTCTTCCACTGCCTCCCGCAGTTTGGTCAAACTCATGCTGGTAGCTTCAAGAACACAATCCAACCATCTCATCCTCTGTCGTCCCCTTCTCCTTGTGCCCTTCATCTTTCCCAACATCAGGGTCTTTTCCAGGGAGTCTTCTCTTCTCATGAGGTGGCCAAAGTATTAGAGTCTCAGCTTCACGATCTGTCCTTCCAGTGAGCACTCAGGGCTGATTTCCTTAAGAATGGATCAGTTTGATCTTCTTGCAGTCCATGGGACTCTCAAGAGTCACCTCCAGCACCATAATTCAAAAGCATCAATTCTTCGGCAATCAGCCTTCTTGGTACTAATTATTAAATTCTGCTGCCTTTTCCCGCCCATCACACAGATTGTTACTTTCCAGGCAGTTACTGTCTCTCAAAGCAGCACACAGAATAGAAAAAGAAAAGGAGATAAGCCTTTCCTTTAGGCTTACAAACTAAAAAAAGACAAGGCCCATAAGAAAAAGGGAGTAGAGAGAAAAAGGGCAGAAGAGAGATCGGTTCATTAAGACCAAAAGAAGGCAGTGATCCATAAGAGAGCATATATATCCTGTTTGGGCAAGCTGATTGTCCCTTAGTGCTTATATTGCTATAGTGATGGGCTCTTGTTCCTTTGACTGATGGATGGAGCCAGAGAGTCCTTTCCCCCCACGTATCTGCACTCCCAGGATAACAGACAGCTGCAGCTAAGTGGTCTTTCAGGCATGAAAGAGAAGAAAAGTGATCTTCCTGCTAGTGTTCCTTCTGTGCTGATGGATGGAGCAGGTTGGTGTCCTTCTTGCCTTTATGCTATTCCTGAGAGGCATAGGGTATGTGAGCTTCCCGTGGCCCCAGCGCCCCTAGCTGATGGCAGAAGTTAGAGTGCACTTCCTTTCTTCAGTCCTGTTCCAATACTTTTTCTAGGAAGGCAGTTGAGGCAGAAACTGACAACAATACCTGACGGTTTGGCATGATAAGTCACATGATGGTTGCCTTTCAGAGGGACCATTTGTTACTGATTAAATTATACTGCCCTTTCCCATCCAATACATAGGTTATTACCTTTTTGATAGCTTTCCCTTCCTGAGTCCTGGATAGCTCAGTTGGTTAGAGTGTGGTGCTGATGATGCCAAGGTTGCAGGTTCAATCCTTGTATGGGGCAGCTGCATATTATTGCATTGCAGGGGGTTGGACTAGATGATCCACAGGGTCCCTTGCAGATCTACAATTCTATGATTCCAAAGAACTATATACCAGTGGTGCTTCGTGTTTATATTTCCCAAATAGCAGCCCTTCTGCTGCAGGACAAACAATTCTTTGAAACTGAAAGGAATATCAAATGCTGTTTGTTATAAGGTACACACTGTATTTCAAAAAGCGAGAAATCCCACAGGGTATACCTTGGGTGTGTCTAAAGTAGCCCTTTAACTCACAGGTAATTGAACTATCATTAGCTGTCTTGCTTCCTCACATTTATAAGACCAATTATATTTCTTCTCTGTAACTGGTTTGTGGCAACTATTTTCCCAGATGTGGTAGGAACTTGGAGGTTGGGTTACTATAATATCTTTGCCATAATACTTAACACACATTATTTAATGTTTCCCCTTTTCTTTTCTGCTCAATCACACAATTTCCCTAAAGATGTAAAGGTTACTTGTTTTATAAGCAATTTTGGACAACATTCCTTGAGAACAAAAATATACAATATATTATTTGTCAAAGCTCCAGTTTGAACTCATGTTTAGCTACAAGCTTGATTCTGTAATTGGTTGAGCCCCTTTTCGGTCTGTGGGTGCCTTGTCATTTGTAATAATTAGCCTTAGCTAGAGCTAGCATTGCATAAGGCACCAAATTCATTATAAGAAGGAGGATAAATTGAAGCTGTCCTGCAGAATTGATGAGCAGAGCTTATGAAATCATAATCTTTCTTCCTCATCGTTTCAAATACAAGCATAATGTGTAAATAAGCCATAATAGACTTCACTTTTTTAAAAAAGGTAAAGGACCCCTGACAGTTAAGTCCAGTTGCAGACGACTCTGGGGTTGTGGTGCTCATCTCGCTTTACAGGCTGAGGGGGCCAGCATTTGTCCGCAGACAGTTTTTCTGGGTCATGTGGCCAGCATGACTAAGCCGCTTCTGCCGCAACAGAACACCGAAACCAGAGCAGCGCATGGAAATGCCATTTACCTTCCCACCGGAGCAGTACCTATTTATCTACTTGCACTTTGGGGCGTGCTTTCAAACTGCTAGGTTGGCAGGAGCTGGGACTGAGCAACGGGAGTTCACCCCGTCGTGGGGATTTGAACCGCTGACCTTCTGATCGGCAAGCCCAAGAGGCTCAGTGGTTTAGACCACAGCGCCACCCGCGTCCCACTAGACTTCACTTAACTTGTTGTAAATCTCATCTTTTTTCAGGGCGAGAGTACACAAGGTGGCTTATGTAATTCCAAAATAAAACAAACTGATAAGTAAAAATAAGAAACCTTTTTAAACAGCAGCAGAAGTATTACTAAGTCTCTATCCTGTGTACCCATTTGTACAAAGAAAAATCTCAAAGGTTAAGCAAAAAAACTGGGCATGCTCACAACAAGCTGTGCCTTCAGTTTGATTCAATCCTGACAAGACATAAAAATGGTCATATAATTAGGCTTCAGTCATTTCTGGGGCATGGGACGCGGGTGGCGCTGTGGGTAAAACCTCAGTGCCTAGGACTTGCCGATCGCATGGTCGGAGGTTCGAATCCCCACGGCGGGGTGAGCTCCCGTCGTTCGGTCCCAGCTCCTGCCCACCTAGCAGTTCGAAAGCACTCTTAAGTGCAAGTAGATAAATAGGGACCGCTTTATAGCGGGAAGGTAAACGGCGTTTCCGTGTGCTGCGCTGGTGCAGGCTCGCCAGCTGCAGCTTCGTCACGCTGGCCACGTGACCCGGAAGTGTCTTCAGACGGCGCCGGCTCACAGCCTATAGAGCGAGATGAGCACACAACCCCAGAGTCGGACACGACTGGCCCGTACGGCCATTTACCTACATTTATCATTTCTGGGGCATTCTTGAGTTCTGTATTCCATGGGTTACTGTCCCTGCTATGAATTAGAAATTTGTTCCTGACACAACATGGAATAAAGTTCTTACCCGATGACTGGCAAATTGCTCCAATTAGAGTGTCATAATTTCTGCTCCGATGCCTACCTTGTGACACTGATGTTTCCCATTCGGATAACTGCCTTTTGTGAATATGCCATAAGGAAGAAAGAGGTCATCTGCTTTTGAAATTGGATTAGGGAGATCTGTGGTAGAATCTTATATTAGCTGCATTTGCATTCCTTGATGAGCTTTTTGTATTGAAGCTATTATCATTGAATGATGATTCTGCAAAGAACTAGGGCTTTACCCATTTATTTTCCCAAATTAGATTTCCTGAAAACAGGGCTGTTCTATACTTGCATTACTCTGTGGTTTAAAAAATAAAATATAGTTCTTAATTGTGTTATTTTAGTGAATTAAAAAGTTGCTTTTTGTGTGCTGAGGTACATTTTTAAAAGAATGACAAAGCTATATCTTTATGAAATTTTAGGTGGAATTTAGAGGCAACAAACAGGAAAGGATTTTGGGAAGAGCATAGTCAGCCTACATCTTGTGGATCTTCTTACACTAGCGGGGTCTGATGAACAAGCAAGAGTTTTTTGCACGCAGAGTCTGGTTCATTAATTTCAGTGTCATTTTTTGTGTGTGTGTAAGAGCCTGACAGAACTTGGACTTTGACCACACCTTAACATGGCAATAATTCCCTAAATTGGTCTTACTTAAAAATATTAACTACTTCACCACCTTTTGGAGGATTTTGCTTTTTTAAAGTGGAGGGGAAGGAGATGGTCTGTATTTCAACCCCACTTCTGCTCTTAGGAATTAAAATTCACAATCTAAAATGTTCCATTAGTGAGTACAAAGGGCAACACCATGGGAGGAATGCCCCCTTGCTATTTTGAGAAATAAACTGCATTTGCACAATATTGGCCATTTGATATATGCTGTAATGTGTCTTAATGAATTTGATCTCTTCACTAATACCACTGTTTTGTTTTGTTATCCCTGAATTTCATTCTGTGCATTTTATAGATGTTCCTGTGTTCTAGCTTTCAACAAGTTTGAGGTTGTTGTGAGCGCTGCATTAGCTGGCAATCTCTTGAGAGGGATATGTACAATAAGCAAAGGTTTATGGAGGATTGTCAGGTGGTTTGTTTTACATATTGATGCAAAGCACATTCATATTTACAATTTTCCTTAGAGAAGGGATGCCCAATGTGGTGGTATCCATTATCCCCCATCATCCCTAATGTCTTAGACTTTCACGCTTGCTTGTTTTTCATGTTGGCTGGATTGATGGGAACAATTATTTCTTTTAGGGAAAAGAAGCACAAAGGGGTTGCTTACCCATTGTTCACTTAGATATCAGGTTACTGGCTGCTGGGTTTGGTGGGTCAGTCTTCTGTTCCCCTTTAGCAATTCACTGAACATAACATGCCTGTTTGCAGGTTGAGTTCTCCTACCCTCCCCTAATCCCAGGAGAAGGCCACGACAATCACAGTTTGCCAGAGGAATGGAAATATTTACCTTTCCTAGCATTGCCGGATGGGGCTCACAACTATCAAGAAGGTAAGGAGTCATTTGGGATGGTTTTGACCAATGTTATGTTACGTGAACAAGCACAGAACTGGGCACTGTCTGGAGTATTCAGCACCCTTAAAATCTCAGCTTTTTATTTTATTTTATAGAAACCAGGTTTCTAGCCCCTGCGGCTGCAAAGGTAAGGGGCAAAATATTCCGCCGAGAATAAATTAGGCAAGGCGACAGACATACGCAAGTTTGGTACATAGACTAGTGGGCACACACTAACTAGTTAATGTTTACCTGCTTCTAACTGCACCAAGTGAAACATTCCTAGATGTCGCAGCCCCAAATGCAAAGGCAAAACACAGCTGCTGGCCAATCTGTTCCTATGGCAACAAGGCATTAGTGCATAGTTTTGGTAAAAGCAAAAGTAATGGTTACAAAGCTATCATAGCAACAAAGCAATCAGACCTGTTCAGTTGAAAGCATTCTCCTGGGTATCTCTGCTCTCTGGCTGTAAAGTGTAAGACAGCTGTTCTTAGAGGAAGTGCTTTCTTCTTGTAAGGCTGCCATTCAAGCTTGATGTTCTTTGCCGATTAATACTGACAATTTAAAACAAAAAATCCAAGAAGCTTAATTTTATATCTGTAGAACCTTGGTCAGCAGCCTTTTTCTTCATTTGAAGTGGGAGTGAGAGATGGTGGACAGGAGCCCCGTCCTGGCCAGCTCTTAAAGCAGCTGACAAGCAAGTTATTAGCAAACTTTTCTCTATACCTTTTTTGCCTCGGATTTGGCAGGAAGCATGCTTTAAGGTGCCAGATTTTGGCTTATCCTGATGCACTTCTGACAGTAAAGGCTCTAACTGATTAGCTAAGTTTGCAGAAGGTGGGGCCTGGAATGTTCACTTAAACAGGAAACTTAAATTGTTTGCTGTCCATCTTCTGTGCTGAAAGCAAATGTCAGTTTGGCTGGGATTAAAACCTCACATATGGGTGGCTGTGGTGGATTGGGAAATCCTGGGAGGAAGTGAAGGCAAAGTGACTAAAGGAAGGGTGCATGGGTCCAAGCGGTTTTCTGTTTGCCCTGCCGCTTTCCCCAGGAAAACCTCTTTACTGCTGAATCGGAAAACTCTATTGACATTTGCTCCGATTCAGTGCTGAAGAGCAGGTTTTCCTGCGGGAAAGTGGAAGTGTGGATGAGCCCTGAGAAAGAGAAACCCTGGGGAGAAGATTAGAGGCAGTGTAGAATGATAAGAAGCAGCTGATGAGGCTCTCCTATGGGGCAGGGCTGGAGAGATTGGCTGGTCAACAAACAGAGTGATTAAAGAGAGTTCAGTAAAGTAAGGAGCATAATGAAAAGCTGGAAGCGAAGGAAACCACGGGTGGTGGAGGTGTGAAGTTGAGGAATGGCCAAAAAAGGTAGGCCTCAGGCAAAACTCCAGTTAGGGCCTAGAAACCGGAATAGTTCTCCTTACCAGCCAGAAGGAAATAAGCCAAGAAAGGAGAGAGACAAAGAGACTCATTGACAGAATTGGGATCACAGGTTGGTTGTGGTTTCTGCTGTCATTGCAGCATTGTGACCCGGTGATTCTGAGAGGGTGTCAAGAGTCAAGGAACGGTGGTGGTGCCAAGTTTCACCTGCGGATTTCAACTAACCAGCCAGGTCTTGGACAGCTGGTTTATAGTTCTCTGGAATGGGATAGGGAGCAGCAGCTGCAAGATACAGTTCCTTATCGCTGCTGACTGAGGTGCACTCCTGGCTGTTACAAAAAGATCTATTGATGGATGAGCAAAATTAATTTCCCCCAGGGCAGTAAAATAGCTTCAGCAGCTCTGCATGGTAATGTAAAATACTCATGTAGACCCATGCTCTACCCATTATTCCACACCATAATGTTTTAGTTTTCCTGGACATGTTAGGCTAGCTACCAAATTGGCTCTTAGGTTGATATCGAACAGGATAACCCTGTAGAAACTTTATACCTCTATGTGATACCTTTAGTGAATGCTAAGACCATTTCATTCCTCTTTCAGACACTGTGTTTTTTCACTTGCCACCAAGAAGCGGAGATCGAAGTACAGTGTATGGTGTCTCATGCTACAGGCAGATTGAAGCTAAGGTAATTATATTGCTATTGTGTGAACATTAAAAGAAAAAAGGTCTTGTGGAGGAACTTAGGTAGCTTCTCCAACTTGGCATCCTCCAAATTTGACCATTTGTACAAAGTACTGGTGCAGCTATTGGTATAATGTGAACATTAAGTCTTTGAGGCCCTTGATGCAGGGTAATATTCCTCCTGAATCTTTTTATGTCAGAGTCTCTGTCATATGTTTGAGCTTTTTTCAGTTCTTGTGAATTGTTGGACTTAGCATTTGGCAATTGTCGAGGAGCTTTTCATAGTGGCCTTTGTTTCAAACAAAATATAGTTAATATAAGCCACAGTGAAATGATAAACCATGGTTAAGCAAAACAAAAGACTCTGAATTCCTTCCTGTCACATGGGAGGAGGAGGAGGAATGCATGAGCCTAAGGCTCTCCTGAGCTATGGTTTGCTATGATGTGCAAATATGAACATGGAAACATTAGCTAAGAATCCAGCTGCAGATTTTCTGGCCTGTATTGATACCATGAATGCAACTGCAGGAGTAATGTTCATTGTTTACACGGTGACTTCTCTTGATATCAAATATTATGTGGGTAGTGATGTGAGGTGAGAATATTCTCCAGAGAATATTCTCCACAAACTGTAAATTCTAATGTAAGAACCAGTTTTACAACCCACATTAAAAAAAATCTAGTAAATAATAAGTCAAGCTGTGATATTGCCAGTGTAAATAATGAATAATGATTTTTTTGATCCAGTTACATTACTGGGCATTGTGTCATTCACCATTGGCAGTTCTGAAATGCGAGCTACAGAAAACATTTATTTATTTAGTTAGTTAGTTAGTTTTAAAAGTGCTATTCATTTAATTTGATGAACATTTGAATTCATATGTATTTCAACTATATGTAATAGCGCTTTTTTCTATTTTGGTGTGACCTTATTCTTAGCAATTCTATACCCTTGGCCATATAGTGTGCTTTTTTTACAGAAAGTGGCCTTAATGCTTTGTACACTTAAAATACCTAGGCCTAGCAAAGAATGTGAATTCACTGCATTGCCCCATTGAATAAAAGTATCTGTACAGTTTTTGGTTGCCATCTGAGCAAGTTTACCCATGAATAAATTTTCAATGCATTAAAATTCCATCTTTTTCAGTGCATTAAAATGAATATTCTCCTATTTTAAATGAAAATTCTCTAATACTCTCATTAATCGAGAACAGTCTCGAGAATATTCTCCAAAAGATTATTCTCGAGAATTTAACATCACTATACGTTGGAACATATTTTTTTACTTTCTGTCCAGTTTAGTATACATTTAGCTATCAAATAGCACTTAATCTGCAACAAAATATCCAATAGCCTGGGATTCATAATCATGTGTGTTTTAACTTCTTGCTCCATTACTGGATGACTAACTCCTCTATTTACATAAACCCAGAGAGGCTGATAGAGATTATTTTGTTGATTCATGTTTAAATTAGCAGTTGGATAAAGCAGGTGGAAGTTGGCCATGAGCATTAACTATTAGTTTTCCAGGAGTTTTATATTTAGAAATAGAGTCGTAAATATATGTCTTCCTTTTGTGGGAGAAACTGATTTGATCCTAACCTAAGAGATGTAACTCGGGTGGTATGACTATGAAGGTTTTGATATATTTGGTAAAGGCAGACCATTTTTCCTTTCTATGAAATGATAGTTTTAAAATGACGAGTTCCTAAATTATTCATTTATATTCTAATATTGTTGCCCTGTCATACTCCAGCAGCATTTATAGTCTGTTAAGCCTCTGCAGCGATTTCATAACTCTAACTGGATATCACAGGATATTACAATAAAAGATTTATGGCAATGGAACTACTGTTTTATTTCACTGTGACTGTTATAATTTTACTGGTCTTGTCTTCACTTACTACTATTTCTGCATTTAAAAAACAGACCTTACATTACATACCTGTCCATCTACACTCCCTTGCTTTTTTGTGCAATTTGGGTGAATTATATGGTGGTGGTATGTAATTTTGGCTAAGAAAGCAACTGACTTTGTGACTCAGTTCACACATGATGCAAAACCATGGTTTAACGTTACAAAGATGAGCCTGTGTGAGTGTTAGGTTCACAGTCCCATGCATGCTTTCCTGAAAGTAAGCTCCACTGACCTTGACTGGGTAGATCCATGCATAGGATTGTTTGCCCTGTAAGGATAATATCTGCTTCAACATTCCTCTTACACAGGAAAAGTGCCTTATTTTTCAGAACTAACGCATGTCTTCACATGTAAACTTGTGGAAGCTTCATAAATACATTAAAGTTGATATGATTACTGGGGGTGCCAAAAATGTAGACAATATATAGAAAAGGGATGGATCTCTTCTTTTATTATTGTATTCAAAGCAAATCTTTTCACTTGGCTTTTTCTTATTGACCCCATCTTCTCTCCCTTCTTTTTACCTTCCTTCTCTTTTCTCCATAACATGCCTAGTGCTTTATTAGACGACATGCCTACAGGCAGAGCTTGTCCTATTTTTTATTTTGTAGAGTGCTCAGTTGTTTTTATGAATGCTGCGGCTAAATGAGTATTTGTTTCTTAAAAGCGGATGTGTAAAAATACAGTAAAAGCTTGTTCTCTCTTACTCTTTTTCAAAGGCCTTGAAAGTACGGCAAGCAGATATTACCCGAGAAACAGTACAGAAAAGTGTCTGTGTTCTAAGTCAGCTGGTAAGAGATAGTTACATGCCTTAAAAATAGCGTGTTTGGGGATCTTTCTTTCATGTTAGGCACACTCCTGTTGAAATCCAAGACAAAGGCATTCTTTCAAAACTGTATTCTAGTAAACAGAAAAAATGCCATTTGCAAGCTCTTAAAATGACAGCATTTCTAATTTAATACATCCCAGAGCATTTTCCCCCTTTAGCTTTGTACGAAAGTGAAATAGGACACACCACACTTCTGGTCACACTCTTTAACATCGTTCAGATCTGTGAGGTCCATCACTGTACAGTTGAGGAACTGAATCTGGAGCATGGTTTGCCCAGCTCCCAACCCTAGATCCAGAAATTCAGCTATTAGTTAACTCTCCCCCAGCATGCCTTTTCAAGTCACACCTCATGTAACAACTACCTGATGTGAAATACTTTTTGTGAGTGTGTACATGATACTCAAAGTTAGATTCTGGAGTTGAATTGCATAAGGAGAGAGAGAGAGATTCCTCATGGAGAAGTTGACTTGCGCAAGCAAAGCTTATTTATGTTTCTTCATGTATTGCATTTTTATCCAATCTTTACTCAGAGGTGCTCAAGGTAGTGTGTGTGGTTCTTCCTGCCCTGTTTTACCACAACAGCCCTATGCGGCAGGTTAGACAGAGGGTTAGTGACGGGTCCAGACTCACTTGGTGAACTTCACGGCTGACTTGAACATTGAATTTGAACCTGAGTTTGGTCTAAACCACAGAGCCTAGAGCTTGCCGATCAGAAGGTCGGCAGTTCGAATCCCTGCGACGGGGTGAGCTCCCGTTGCTCAGTCCCAGCTCCTGCCAACCTAGCAGTTCGAAAGCTCATCAAGTGCAAGTAGATAAATAGGTACTGCTCCAAGCAGGAAGGTAAACAGCATTTCCATGTGCTGCTCTGGTTCGCCAGAAGCGGCTTAGTCATGCTGGCCGCACGACCCGGAAAAACTGTCTGCGGACAAACGCCGGCTCCCTTGGCCAGTAAAGTGAGATGAGCGCCACAACCCCAGAGTCGTCTGCAACTGGACTTAATGGTCAGGGGTCCCTTTACCTTCCCTGGTCCAACACTGTAACTCTACACCAGCTCTCAAATGGAGCAAGACAGCCCAATTTTGCCTGTATTTTACCACATTACTCTGATCAGATAGGAATACTATCACATTCATAAACTATTGCTCATTTTGACAGCAGGATGACTGACATAGTCAATCGTTACAAATAAACTGTTACCTAATGTATGTGTAATTTGTCATCAATTTGAGATCAATATGTGTAATTTGTTTTGAAGGGTAGCTGTTTTTGTCCTTGACTGTCTGCCTGCCTTTCTTGATGTAACATGATGATGTGTTTTCCTTTCAAGCCTCTGTATGGGCTACTCCAGGCTAAGCTGCAGCTAATTACACATGCCTATTTTGAAGAAAAAGACTTCTCTCAAATTTCAATACTTAAGGTAAGTTTTCTGTATAGAAATGCAAACTCTTGTGTGATACTGATCTGTGAACCATAGAGGGCCTTCATTATTATCCATTTGATTCCTAAACTTTAAAATCAACCTTTCTTCATTTCTACCTGCATAGCTTTCCTTTCCCTTGAAGCAAATGGGGAAGCCCATGCAGACTGAGAGATAGGTGAACTCACTGGAATTCACAGCCAGAATAGAAAAGAAGACCCTTAGCTTATATTATTTGCATTCAGAAGGTTTCTTTTTCTTGATTTTCTTGTTTTATCTTTTTGCAAACCACTTTGAGGGGTGGGTGGGTGCACACGCGTTTAAATCAAGCAGCATATTCTTTTTATGAAATAAAGAAAATAGACCAGGGGATGTGAATGTTGTGCTTTCCAGATGTTGATGAACTTAATTCCCATAATCCCTGGACATGGACCATACCAGCTGGATGCAAGTTGGAGTCCAACAGTATCTCAAGTGGACTATGTTAGCTACCACTGGTGAAGACCCAGGGGTGGTCAGCCTTGTGGTATCCTTGGGGTTTTCTTGCTATCACCCTGAGCTCCACCTGCTGCAAAAAAGGCACACACTTAGAATCAAAGAATTCTGACCCTGGGGTTGGTTTGTTTTTGAGGCCCAGAACCTCACAGTCCTTCCCCACCAAAGTCCATTCCTGGTTACTCCAAGCTTTCTTCATTTCAGCAAAGAGCCATTTTTGTTGCTACCTTTGTTTAATAGTTGTGAGTCAGAAATGCTTCTTGATCTGCTGAAAATTACCCAGGGATCTATTAGGTAGGACCCAGTCTACTTTCTGCCCATCCCTGGTGTAGCCAATACTGAGCTAGGTAAACGAGTGGGTCTGCTCAGTTTAAGACAGTGCCCTGTATTCCAAGATCAGCCTTTCAATCCCCAGGTATTGTTGGACTACAACTCCTGTCATTCTTAGCCAGCATGGCTAGTGGTCAGGGTGTAGTTCAAGAACATCTGGGAACCCATAGTTGAGAAAGGCTGTCCTAGAATGAGCCCAGGGGATCTATGTGTTATTTTTCTCAACCAGTGCTTTCCCCCATGCCCCATTGCAAATGAGAGGGTTTTCAAATGCCATTGGTGGTATAGCACATTAAAAAGGGTCAAAGATCTCATTGGGTTTATAGCTACTCATTGGGTTCTACCAAAGGATCTTTTTGGATTCCAGCTGAAGCCTCTGGGAGTCCATTGGATTGATGTCTGTGCATTTAGTGACTCACTGGAAAAAAAGCCAAGAATCTTCTTCGTAGCATAGTATTTTGGCAGATCCATGCTGTATGAAGCCTTTTCATTTCTTTTCTAGGAGATGCCTTTAAAAAGTGTTTTTAATTTCAAAATTTCAAAATTTATGGCTTTGCAGGAACTTTATGAGCATATGAATAGCTCGCTGGGAGGAAGCCCCCTGGAAGGATCACAAGTTTATCTTGGTAAGCAATATTTACTAAATAACACAACTGTTCAATTTTCATTTCCTAAAGTACTTTATTGGTACTAAAGTCTAATGCCAAGTCTGTGTGTGCCTAAATAATGCACTAATTATTGTGATTACTTTTCCCATCAGTCACGGGGCTAGATAAACCTGTCACTTTTCTCCTTTTACATAGAATCCTTGTCATTTTCGCTGCTGGGTGAGGAGAGCTGCTCAGATGCTTTTTCAAAATCATGTTTATTCAAAAGTAATGAGTGGATTATTAAAGGCCTATTAATAGGAGAAGGGCCAGATAATGTTCCTTCCTCCTGGCTTTAATGGGAGAAGGCAGTCAACTATTATTGGTAGTTAAAATCCAATTTGCATTTGTGATCAATGAACCATGTAAGCTCCCACAGATTCTTTGCCCCTAAGTGCTGGGAAAATAGTACAAAATCTTTTAATCCTGCTGCCAGCAGGTTTCTCCACATTTATAAGCAGGAAGGGTTGGTGGTTCTTACTAAGGTGTGCTAATTGTTTTGCTGTCCCTACTTTTAGGCCTGTCTCCACGAGATCTTGTCCTTCAGTTTAGACACAAGGTATGTTTCTTCCTGATGTGAATCCTGAAGGAGGTACATCTACTTCTGCCTTTGCTCTGCTTTTGACAAACAGTGAAGATGTATCAGCTTTAGCAAGGTTTATTAGGGGATTCATTCTCAAATGTATTAAGACCGCTCAGTTTGTAAAGGTTACTGTTCTGTGGTTGATAGTTGGCTTAGTTCGTTTGGGCTGGATGTGATACTTAATAGTGAAGGGTTGTAGCTCATTGATAGAAGAACTGCTTTGCATACAGAAGGTCCCAGATCCCCTCCCTAAAAACATGGAAAGCTGCTGCCAGTCAGTATTAGGGGACACAATTAGTGCCAGCACCGTCCATTAAGAGTTTGGGTGTAATCTTCGACACCTCCCTTTCCATGGAGGCGCAGATTGCAGCTATAACAAAGGCGGCATTTTTTCATCTCCGCCAAGCTCAGCAGTTGGCTCCTTACCTCTCTCACCCTGACCTAGCCACTGTGATCCATGCAACAGTCACCTCCAGACTGGATTATTGTAACTCGCTCTACATGGGGCTGCCCTTGAGACTGACCCAGAAACTCCAGCGGGTGCAGAATGCCGCGGCGAGACTCCTTACGGGGTCCTCGCTGCGAGATCACATTCACCCGGTGCTATACCAGCTGCACTGGCTCCCAGTGGAGTATAGGATCAGGTTTAAGGTGCTGGTTTTAACCTTTAAAGCCCTATACGGCCTAAGACACTCGTACCTACGGGACCGCCTCTCCTGGTATGTCCCACAGAGGACCTTACGGTCTTCAAACAAAAACATCTTGGAGGTCCCAGGCCACAGAGAGGTTAGGCTGGCCTCAACCAGAGCCAGGGCTTTTTCGGCTGTGGCTCCGATCTGGTGGAACGCTCTGTCACAAGAGACTAGGGCCCTGCGGGACTTGACATCTTTCCGCAGGGCCTGCAAGACAGAGCTTTGGCCAGGGCACAGCCTGACCCCCTCCTTTGGCAATCCTCACAGAACTCTAGCCCAATGGTTGCCATTAATCTGATTTGAATTGATTTTATAATGAAATGATTTTAGTATATTGTATCATTTTACTGTTGTTAGCCACTCTGAGCCCAGCTTCGGCTGGGGAGGGTGGGATATAAATAAAAATTTATTATTATTATTATTGACAACACTGATCTAGATGGACAAAAGATCTGACCTTGTGTGAGGCAGCTTCCTTTCAAGGCAGATATTGTACTGATGTAGACGGCCTTCAGGTAACATGGCCCCAAACCATTTGAGACTTTAAATATCAAAACCAGCACTATAAACATGGCCCAGAATTGGTGTGATCATCTTGCACCCACTAGCAATCAAACTTAGCAGCTGACATTTCCAAATCATCTTCAAAGGCAGCCCCATGTACAGTGTATCTACCTTGGATGTGACCACCACATGGATTACTGAGACAAGGTCCAGTCCTTCTAGATAGGGTCGCAGGTGGTGTCCCAGTTTCCCCTGGAAAAAAGGCACTTGTGCTTCCAAAAATAGCGCTGAGCCCAAGAGAAACCACAAACCTGGTCCTTCAGGGACGTCAAGGCCCATCAAACAGCAGCTGTACCCCTGTGTCTGGATCAGCTTGCTTCCCCAAGCATAGCACCTGCATATTATTTGGCCTGAGTTTCTGTTTATTCACCCTTATCCACCTCAGGACTGTCTCCAGACACCTATTTAGGATTTCCACAGCCTCCCAGAGATTGACAGGTGGAAAAGAGAAGCGGAGCTTGGCATCAACTGCAATTTGAGCTCAAGCTTCTGGGTGATTTCTCCCAATGGTTTGACTTAGAAGATAAACAGCATAGGGGACAGAATAGAATCTTTAGGGCCTCCAGAAGCTAGAGGTATAGGCTACAAGAGAAATCCTCCAGTATCATATTCTGGGACCAAACCTCCAGAAAGGACTGGGGCCGATGTAGTACTATTTCTCCCCTTTCCAATCCAGCTGCACGACCCAGAAAATACCGTGGTTAATGGTACTGAATGCCACTGAGAGCTCTAAGAAAATGAATCGTATTGTGATCTTGTCTGGTTCTCATTGTAAGTCATCCACCAGGATGACCAAAGCTGTTTCTGCCCTGTATCTGGGCCTAAAACCTAGAAATGTATAATGTCTCATCTGTGCTGCTACTATGAGTTGTTTAATTGGTTGATTGATTCTTTTGGGTGTTTTGAGTATTTTAAAAGAAAAACCAGGTTATAAAAGTAAATGAAATCATTTGTTCAGATATTTATTGTGCATTTTTGAAGTGTCAAATGGAAATGATATCATGAAATATGAATATGCATACCTATTGCTGTTGTTTAAGATTTGTGTCTCTTTGTTTTGAAGGTCTTAATACTTTTTAAACTGATTCTCCTAGAGAAAAAGGTAAGTTCTCTTCCTTCTTCCCAAGTTGGCAGAAAGAACTGAAATGGATTTGCTTAATGACGTAGTTTAATGGAATATGGATTAAAAGCCTCTGTGGATAGATGTTATGAGCTATCCCACGCATGCAGTTAGCTAGTATGGAGACGTGCCTGTTCTGTTTGCCTGCTTTTTAATGTTTCAGTTCAGCAGTAGTTGCCATGGCAAAGGTAAGCGAACTTTGCTAAGGTTGTGGTGTGGCTATATGGATACAGATATGCAGATGTACAGAGACAGCTGTATGCAAGGCAGCATAACACAAAATGGCTGCCAAATGTAAAAGAGCAGAAAAGGAAAGTACCCCAAAATGGTACAGGCATGTCTCCTTCCGCCCCGCTGGGAAAAAGGCACCTACATCAGCCAACACTGTGCTCACTCCCAGAGAGAAGCTCTCTGCACCTTTCCTTTGCTCAGACCATGTCACAGCTTTGACGTGTAATAAAATACAGGCAGGCTTATAAGAGTGTGTGTTCAGTGTAGTAGAAGCCAAGCCAATGTAAATAGGAACTGGGCAGGAAGAGCAAATCGTCTCTCAATCATTGTAGATTTTTGAGAAGATATTTACTGAGATCATTTGCAGGAACCGTAGGAGGTTAGGGTGCGCCTGTGGGTACCCTTGGTTATATTCATCCAGTAGCCACGTATGTTTAAAAATGAAGGGTGGAAGGGATTAATTCATGGGTAGGCAATCTAAGGCCCGGGGGCGGATACGGCCCAATCGCCTTCTAAATCTGGCCCGCGTACGGTCTGGGAATCAGCGTGTTTTTACATGAATAGAATGTGTGCTTTTATTTAAAATGCATCTCTGAGTTATTTGTGGGGCATAGGAATTCATTCATTTTATTTTATTTTTCAAAATATAGTCCGCCACCCGCCCCCACCCCAAGGTCTGAGGGACAGTGGACCGGCCCCCTGCTGAAAAAGTTTGCTGACCCCTGGATTAAATGCTGCAGGCTATTATAGCTACAGCAGCATGGGAAGATGATTATTAATATGAACTTTTTACATGTCACAAAGCATAAAAGCAGGAGTGTTCCAGAGCGTTGAGTCATATTTGCCCTTCCCATTTTAATGCACAGAAATCTGTGGGATGTTTCCTTGAACCTATGAGGAAGGAAGACCAAGCGCAGAGTAGCATATCCTCTGCTTCTAGGTTCAGTCTTCAGCGGAGGGACTGAGGGTTCTTCCAGCTGTATAGCTGGAATTATCTGAGGAGATTACAAATGTTGCAGAAGAGGAGGGGGTAAAGTCATAAACAAAAGAGCAGGTGAACCTCTTTGAAGAATAGGTCTTAACTAAGAGCAGGTCCATGCTGACTCAGACTATATACCTTGAGACCTGGCTCCAGATGCATTCAAGAACTATTAACAGCACACAGTACTCTGTTGGCTCCTAGGCTCTGGATATAGATGGTGTTGGGGCATCCTTGAATAATTTAGCTAAACTGCAATATAGGAAAAATTGTGTCTAATGCTTAAAAAAAATTGCTGCTTGTGATTCCTATTTCCAGTGCTGTAGAGTTCTGCATGCTGTTCTTTAAACATCTAAACCACTGAGCCTCTTGGGCTTGCCGATCAGAAGGTCGGCGGTTTGAATCCCCGCGACGGGGTGAGCTCCTGTTGCTTGGTCCCAGCTTCTGCCAGCCTAGCAGTTCAAAGCACAACAAAAAGTGCATATAGATAAATAGGTACTGAAACAGCGTTTCTGTGCGCTGCTCTGGTTTCGGTGTTCCGTTGCGCCAGAAGCGGCTGAGTCATGCTGGCCACATGACCCGGAAAAGCTGTCTGCGGACAAATGTTGGCTCACTCGGCCTGTAAAGCGAGATAAGTGCCACAACCCCAGAGTCATCTGCAACTCGACTTAACTGTCAGGGGTCCTTTACCTTTTTATGCCTCAGAAAGTCATGTGCTGCTGTCATTCTGGGTGTTATGAACTGGAATTGTTTGTTTTTCGTTCTTCTCTTTCTCTAGAAATTAACATTTGTCATTCCCACCCACCCCTCCCTTTCAGGTTCTGTTTTATATCTCTCCAGTGAATAGGCTGGTGGGAGCACTAATGACAGTCTTATCACTCTTTCCTGGTAAGTGAGAGTAAAGTATTTACAACAATAGAAAGCATGTTACACAGTTTCCCATGTCACCTGAACCTAGAACTGTGATTAGCTATGGTTGGTTTCAACAAGCCATTTTTAGAAATCACTGTTCGAAGTTGGATTGTTTGAAACAAACCATCGTTAATGTTAACCACAGTTTGCTGGCCCAGACCATGTGAAAAATCACAGTTAACCAGAACTACTACTCCCAGTCATACAGTAAGAGGAGAGGAAGGGAAATGTCAAGGTTGAAAGAAGGCTATGTTCATTCAGGTATTGCTAAACCATAGATTAGAATGACATTCAGATGCAGCTTGTCTCATGGAAGATCACTAGTATGGTATATTTTAGCAAGTATAAGGAACTGTGCCTCAAGCTATAAATATGCTGTGCATGGTAATCTAAGATCATTCTTAGAATTGTAGAATCGGAAGGGACCCCCAGAGACAGCTAGTCCAACCCCCTGCTATGCAGGAATATCATCTTTGCTCAGGAAAAAGGGAGCCTTCAGATACAGAGCTGTAAGGTAGCTTTCAAAGTATGCAATGTTTTTTGTATTATGATAAACTCACTTTTCATGATGCTGTTATCCAAGAGATTTTTTATAATTTCTAGGTATGATAGAGCATGGTCTCACTGACTGTTCACAGTACCGGCCAAGGAAGAGTGTTTCAGAGGATGTCGGCCAACAGGAAGTCCCACCTCCTACAGATTATTATGTTTCCTTGTCCACTGTGGCGCTTTCAAACAAAAACGTGGAAACAGATGCAGAAGGCCCAGCGTTGTCTGGAAACCAAGAACAGGACACTGAGAAAGTAGATGTACCTTTATTTCAGACCGAGGACAATCTCGACGGAGCGCACGTCTCCAGGGACAATAGGCAGCATTTGAAACCTCCCTCACGCACTTCTCCAGAATCATCTGAAAGTGACTGGGAAACCCTGGATCCCAATATCCTGGAGGACCCCAGCTTGAAAGAAGGAGAAGGTGAAATCACTGCAGTAGCAGCACAGACTGAAATCCTTCCAAAGGAACCTGCAGTCTCTGAAAGCATTCCCATTACTGTGCAGCCTCAACCTAACACAGGGCACGCCGTCTTTGTTCCTGGCCTTATATCAGGTTTGGAAGAGGACCAGTATGGCATGCCGTTAGCTGTTTTCACTAAGGTAATGTTCTGGCTTCTGGAAAGTTTCCACGTTGCTTTTTATCTTGTTTCAAAGTTGTATTTTTATCCTCCCATTGGGTAAGCAATCCTGGAGCAAGTGCTACTCATAAAGGTGGACTGCGAAAATTTTTAAAAACAAATAAGCAATTCCTTTCGTAAATCAGTCAACAAAACATTGTGGCCTCTCTTTTGAAAAGGTGAGGACCTGTTTTCCACAAGGTCTCCTTTTTTGGATGGTGAATGCCATGGGGTCATAACAAACCTTGCACAGTTTAAATTTGCCACAGTTGTAGAGAGATGAATGAGGTATCTGATCAAAGCTCCACAATTAGAGGAGAGGGGAAATACAATAATGTGACGGGGGGGGGGGGGGAGCACAGCACACAAGTCTTCCAGCTCTCCCTGTCCTGGTGATACAAGCCGGGCAGCTGTGCTGACAGAGTCAGTGGCATTAACCTTTTTGCAAACTGCAAGGATATCTTAATACCCAAAGGGAGTGGGACAAAAAGCCAAAACAGACAGAACACCCCAGAGTTTTTGTGCCATCACCAGGAACTGGGGTGTACTCACTCATGGCAGGGCCCTGCTAGGATGGAAGTAGCAAACACTTTCTCTGATCTGGCCAGGGTCATAGGTCATTGGTGGAGAACTACTTTGCATGCAGAAGGTCCCAAGTTCAGTCCCCAACATCTCCAGGAAAGACTAGGAATTTCCCCTGTCTGAAACCCAGAAGAGCCATTGCTGGTCAGTGTAGGGAACATAATGAGCTAGATGGGCTGTTGGTCAGACTTTGTATAAGGCAGCTTCCTATTCAGCTCAGAATAGGCCCACCAAAGTTAATGCACATGGCTTAGTTTCAGTAATGTTAATGTGTGTACTCTGAGCAAGACTTGGTTGAATATTGCCCTATTCCATACAAAGAGTCTCAAAAGAGCAGCACTGACTTTGTGAGTCTGGGACCTAGCCTAGCTCTGCGTTTCCAGCACTTGCCATGTATGAATCACTCATTAAATTCTCACTACTAAGGGATTCTCTATCCAGTAGTGTAAAACAGTGGTTTTATTGTCACATGAATTGTGGTCCTCAGATCTTCAGTAGTCATTAGCTTCATGCATTTTAACTGCATGTTTGCTGATTTTATATCTGTAACTTGAGACATCCAAGCAAGAATCCTAAAGCCCATGACCCACTTACAGGTCACAACCCACAGATTGGGAAATGCTGGTCTAAAAGAGACCTCCAGAATATCTGGGTCCCGTTGACTACTATGGCTGACAGATACAGTGGTATCTCGGGTTACATAGGCTTCAGGTACAGACGCTTCAGGTTACAGACTCCGCTAACCCAGAAATAGTACCTCGGGTTAAGAACTTTGCTTCAGGATGAGAACAGAAATCACGCGGCGGCAGCGGGAGGCCCCATTAGCTAAAGTGGTATCTCAGGTTAAGAACAGTTTCAGGTTAAGAACGGACCTCCAGAACGAATTAAGTACATAACCAGAGGTGCCACTGTACTGTATAAATAAATCTATCATGAACAACTACAGTGCTGGTGGCTCCTGTAAGTAAGATAATGTCAGGAGCATGTTGATACCTTAGGCCAGAGGTAGCCAACGTGGGGGTCTCCAGATGAACTCCAACTCTCCTAAGCCCCTGCCAGCAAGGCCAATGGTCAAGGGTGATATGGGAGCTTTGGACCGAAACATTGGAAGGGCACCATGCGAAGCGGTCTGAAGGGCTAAACAACATTACAGATGTTATAGTATGGGAATTATTGTCTCTCATGTCCAGATTATATGAGGCCGTGCCCTAGTTCATGTTTGTTTCCTTTCCCCTCTATGTGTCTTTAGTCTTTCAAGTCAACCGCACAGTTTTTATAACAGCTGGAAGTGGGCTAGAGTTACTGATTCTATTTATAAGTTAAAATTATTATGCTTTCAATAGCATCAGTTAAAATTAGGGTATAATCTACATAAAAGTGTTTTGTTCAAAGACTTCTTAAAAATAGTAAACTTTCCTGAAAAATACTGGCGTAATTGATGGCAGACACACGCAAACTATAGCCATGTGCTCTGTAATCTTAATTTTGTGAAACTCTAGCTGGAAAACCTGATATCAACTTCTTTTAGAATGAGTTTACTTACTCGGTTTTTATAGGATACTGTTGTATCATAAGCTTGACTTCCTGTAATTCTTCCATGGTTACTCATTTAAAAACAGTTCCCCTTCCTCCACCATAAATTTTCCATGTTAAACTCACAGTGTTACTGCAATATTACTTGGGGGGGTGTATTTCTAAAAGTGAGTAGTCACAAAGCAAGAGTGTTCTAGTGGTGAGTTTCCTATAAAATTTAATAATGAAACGATCAACTTTTTGCAGTATGCCCTACTCATATACAACTTCCCAGCATAGTACATTCTGTCCTTATGTTCTTTGCTGAGACTCCGAAGGTCACAGTAATTGGGCTTGCAGTCAGATCAATCCGTTCTCATTCCCTTTTATCTGACAACTATAAAATGCAGGCACCATCAACTGGACGCATTTAAAGCAAGGAACCACAAGACACTGGTTTGGCATTACTACAAAAAAGCCTTGCATTTCTATGTTCCCTCCCTCCCACACTTCTCCTTTCATATTCACTTCCAATTTAACCCACAGCAAAGGCTTCAAGCCACAGTTTGTCTGCTTCAGATTTAATTCATATTTGCTCCCATGTATGTCTGGGAGAAAGCAGTGTCTGAGCACAGGGTGTGTTCATATAGTTTGCTGAATCTGTATCCTGCCTAGATTTCCTGCTAATTTATTGACAGCAATAGTTTAACTCAACAGAGCAATATTCCACGGAGGTGTAATTGTTAACTGATGAGGAAGTAACAGTTCAAGTTGCAATTACAATCTTCATTATTTTTTCCTTGTTCATTAGAGCATCACAGCATTTTAAAGTATCAGCTCCTGCTCTTCAACCTTTTTCTTTCTCACATTGATCTCCTCCCTCCCTTTTCTCTGTTTCAGGGATACCTTTGCTTGCCGTACATGGCGCTGCAACAACACCATCTCCTGTCTGATATAACCATTCGTGGGTTTGTTGCAGGAGCCACCAACATCCTTTTCCGTCAGCAAAAGCATCTAAATGATGCTATTGTAGAGGTATGAATCATTTTCTTTTATATCATAGGCAGGTAACTGAATGGCAGCTTTTTTTAAAAAAAAGAAAGAGGTTTTTTTGGTAAAATGTGCCATAAAAATAAAGATACAACCAGCAAAGGATCATACTTCCTAACAAATACAATTGCTTAACTACTGAGTATATTCTACCCAACAGGAAGATTCTTCCTATCCCAAGTCCTATTTCGTCTCTTTATGGTAGGAGGGAAGCAGATCTTAAACATAATTTCCAGGACCACATTTGGGCAGAGAAGAAGAAGAAGAAGGAGTTTGGATTTGATATCCCGCCTTTCACTCCCTTTAAGGAGTCTCAAAGCAGCTAACATTCTCCTTTCCCTTCCTCCCCCACAACAAACACTCTGTGAGGTGAGTGGGGCTGAGAGACTTCAGAGAAGTGTGACTAGCCCAAGGTCACCCAGCAGCTGCATGTGGAGGAGCGGAGACGCGAACCCGGTTCCCCAGATTACGAGACTACCGCTCTTAACCACTACACCACACTGGCTCTCTTCAAATACTCAGAGTAAAACTAATGGTTCTTTCCACTCATACAGAACTGTTCCCGAAAAGACTGCCTTGATGTCCAGTCTACAGACTGCAGCTCCCACATGGTAGTTGCTTGAAACAACCTTCCTCAGATTTTCCTTGTAAACACATAGTGACCTGCCCCGTGGAGTGGCAACATTGCTTGGAGAACTTCCCTTCTATCTCCAGCAATCCAGTTGTAGAGTTGAAATAGACCCAGAGAGAGACTGTTCATCCCTGCCTCCCCAGAACAGGACCCGTACCCCGAATTCACTCTGTGGTCTGTTCTATACCTCAGTTTATCACAAGGAAAAAGCTGATTGCTTGTTGTAGGGACTAAAGATGGTTGATCGGTGACTGAGTTAGTTATAAGAGTAGTGGACACGTAATCTGGTGAACCGGGTTCGATTCCCCGCTCCTCCACATGCAGCTGCTGGGTGACCCTGGGCTAGTCACACTTCTCTGAAGTCTCTCAGCCCCACTCACCTCACAGAGTGTTTGTTGTGGGGGAGGAAAGGAAAGGAGAATGTTAGCCGCTTTGAGACTCCTTAGGGTAGTGATAAAGTGGGATGTCAAATCCAAACTCCTCTGTTGCCACCTGCAACTCTGCAGTCAGACTGAGTTTCATCTCCAAACGCTGCAGCACTGCACATCAGTTGTGGCTTGTGGTTCAACAGAAGAGAGTAGCTCCTCTTAAGAGTTCAGCTCAGGTTGCTTAGTTTGTCCTCTGCACTGCTTTTTCATGTTGGGTTTTTCTCAACAGATTGAGGAAGCTCTGGTTCAAGTCCATGATCCAGAGCTCAGGAAGGTTCTGAATCCCACAACAGCTGACTTGAGGTTTGCAGACTTCTTGGTAAAGCACGTAACTGAGAACCGGGACGACGTCTTCCTAGACGGCACTGGCTGGGAAGGAGGAGATGAGTGGATCCGAGCCCAGTTTGGCTCATATCTCCATGCGCTGCTCGCTGCTACTCTGCAGCCAGGTAAACCCTGGTGTCATTGCTTCCATTTTTTTATTTTTTAAAAAATCCTCTAAGAATATACTTAGCAGCTGTAACTAGGAAGAGTAAAAGGAAAGGACAAAGAAATATAGGGATCTGGGTCTGACCTGGTTAGTAACCGTATGGAAGCTCTGATGCTGTATTAAAAAGAGGGATTGCTTCTCACAGGCCCATGCAGAGGTTGTCTGAGGCCCGAGAGAGAGTCTTGTCCATGAGACTTGCTGCCACCTAATCTCAGTGGCAGGTCTTGGGGTCTCAAATATTAGCAGCACCCTGTGCAATGCCAGAATTTGCTGCCCCCTCTCCTCTCTCCTTCCATTCTACATCATAGTTGCAGTGCCCCCGGGGCTCCGCACTTAACACAGCCCTAAATCTTCCTCTTAATCTGATCTGATGCTACATGCTAGCACACAGTAATGCAGATCCAGGTTTTACTATCAAAGCGCTTGGCTCTGTCTAAAGGACTGTGTGATGATTTGAAGTGTTTTATATCAGATGCAAGGGAAGAAATGGTCCTACTTCTCCAAATCCAGTTATAATCCAGATTAGTTCCTTCTTAAAATTCTGTCTCTTTTCAAGCTGTTTTTTATTTCTTAATTGCATAATCTGCTTAGTTTTAACTTCCCATCAATTTCACTAATTAAACCTTTTACTCCCAGTTGTTTATTTGCTTCCTGGCAGTTGCAGCTGCCACTGCGCACTGAGTGGGGAAGGATAGATTTGCCTGTTTGCCAATTGGTCCCAAGTCCACACTCCTATTCTTGAATGCTAGCCCAGGTGCATGTTTATATATGAGGGTGGTGTCTTTCTTCTGTCTGCTGACACCATGCCATTGAAAAACAGCTGTGGAGGAGCTGTCTTTCAGTGACTTGGTATGTCATAGACCAGGGATGGCCAAACTTGGCCCTCCTGCTGTTTTGGGACAACAACTCCCATCATCCCTAGCCAACAGGACCAGTGGTCAGGGATGATGGGAACTGTAGTCCCAAAACAGCTGGAGGGCCAAGTTTGGCCATCACTGTCATAGACGTAATCAGGGACGACACCAGCCCTTGCACACCTGTATTTACAGTGATACACAACACATCAAGGGGGAAAACAAGAAAGATTTTTGGGCTTTCAAACATGTGGAAATCCAGTCTGTTAGTCAGCACCATCTCCTTTCTATTTGTTGCTGTGTTGCATTGACAGTATTACTGTGCAGAAGGTGCACACTGCCTTTTAAAAAATTTAAATGTGCTCGCTTCTTTGCATGCACACGCATAGCATGCAAAGTACTGAAACTGCTTAGGTTTCTCTTATCTATTTTTTTCATCAGACAGTGAAAAAATATTATCAGACTTTGGAACAACCTTTGTAGCAGCTTGGAAGAATACACACAATTACAGAGTGTGGAACAGCAATAAACACCCAGCTCTCGCAGAGGTAAATCCCAGGTAAGAAGTTTTAGCTTTAATGTTTGTATGGAAGAAGTAGAGAGAGGAGTGCTGTCGTCTTGAGCATCTGTGACTTCCTAGGTCTGCCATTTAATTTCCAGGAAGCACAAGCAAGAATTCTCCATTTCCTAGTAGTACCAGGCTTCGAAATTACAAACTTCTAGTTCTGGAACTCACTTTCCCCACATATCTTTCTCCTTGCTTGTGCTTCAGATGTTGCATGTTCTGCATTTAGCTCGCCTTGAACGCTGTTCTTTAGGTAAACAAAAATATGGTACTCTCTGCTTGCTTGCCTGGTGTAAGGTGGCCAAAATATGTCCTGTTTCTGAAGATCAGAACACAACACAATTCAAACAATTAGTGCTTCCAAGCCCCTAACAGCAGGATGTATCTGTGCTCTTGATGTTGCTTTGACCATTTTATCTGAATGTAATTCCAACTGAACTTCTGAGGCTTTTAGCCAAGAATTTAATTTCTTTCATATCGCTGCACTGTCACACCAACAAGTACTTACTTAAACAGTTGTTTGGAGGTGCTGAGGACCTTGGCTCCTGATTGTGGTCACTGCCCCATAGAGTCAGAAGTAGGAGAGAAGACTGGAGGACATTGGAAGTGACTGTGGTGTAACTGAACAGCCACTTTAAAATGGAAGGCATTTCAGAGGAGCAGCAGGTTGTAACCCAGGGAAGAAATTCAGAGATGGATCAATGCCAAATGTTTTGTCCACTGTACAGTCATTGGGGCCTCTGAGATCTCCCCCTCTCCCCAATGCAAACTGATGAGACCAGGAGTCAAGAAATGTTAATGTTTTCAGTCTAGTTAGAAAGGAATAGCTTATGGGTTCTGGTTTTATTGTTACAACACACACAACATTTTAAATTTGTGTTCTGTTTTTCTCTTCTCTTTTCTTCCACCTCCTTACAAAACACTTTCCAGTCACCCATTCCAAGGCCAATACTCGGTTTCAGATGTGAAATTAAGATTGTCACAGTAAGTAGTATAACTGAATATGCTTTTCAAGCCTGGGATTTTTATAAATTGGCGAGCATAGTTTCATGTTAAACTGGGGTTTGGTATTCTGGCAGGCGATGACTGTTGAAATGTTCACAGTAATTGTCAGATTGACTCTGTGGCGGTTTACACATAACACTAAACCATGGTTTTAAAATAACGTGAACAAGGAGCGTGCTGCTGGACATTGCTCAAAAGTCCCCACTTCACTCATCCCTCATGCCTGCCTGTGCCACACTTGTGCAAACACAGTACAGACTTTGTGTTCTACACAAAGCAGCACTTGATGAAATAGTTTGTTTACCATAATAAATTACGTTTATTTGAATTGGGTCTGTAATCTTATGGCCCAGGACAAACCAACCAGATCCAGATGAATGCATTTTCCAATTAAAAAAAAATTACATTCTGTTGACCATTCTGCTGTAGAAAGAATTCTGTGTTTCCAGATTGGTGGTGATAGGTCTCCGTTAGAACGTCAATATATAGTTTGGTCATATGTGTAACCATCAGATTTAAATGCTTTATAAAATACTGTGGAGAACCTATCTGGGCCTGGGGTTTGCCTACCTTTTTTAAAAAAATATTGAATCTCTTCATCTATAATCAGCTTTTCCATAAGTTTTGCCTCTGCATCCCCCAAAGTTGGTGTCGTTATTGTGTCCAGAAATTCTTGTATCTCTTCTGAGTGGAGGGGACTTGGAAGAGTACAGAGATGAGGAAAAACTCCTTAAATCTTCACAAAATTTTAGTAGAAAATAATTTCCCCCGTTTTGGTCTTTGTTCCTGTTAAAGTTGTTTTATTCCCCCCACCCACCCCCGTTTGCTAGTTTAGGTCTCTTCCCTCCAAATTCATAAAACTTTTGCTTTAAATATAGTAGTTGTATCATTGCTTTCTATATTTCTATGGTTCCTAATGCTTTCCATTTTTAAAGTGCCCTTTTTTGGTAGCTGAGTTGAGTTTTACAACTATGGTTTAACAGTATGTGCAAACTAGATCTATATCTATGCTTACAATATTATAAAGAACCTTTATTATTGTTTGAGAGTTAGTGACCACGGGGCTTAATACCTGCCATTTAAATCTAGTACCTAATAAAAGTATCTGCCTACTAGGTGTGTTTTTCTTGCTTTATTGCCAACCCCTTTGTTTAGTTTCATGATCAGTTTACATGGTTGGAAACAGTGAAAGTCAGTTGTATGATGCTATGACATTTCCCTCTCGTTTAGTTCTGTACAGAATAGTGAACGGGGCAAGAAGATTGGAAATGCCATGGTTACGACGAGCCGGAATGTTGTACAGACAGGAAGAGCCGTAGGTAAGATGCTTCGTAACTGGAAATCAGTATGTGCTGTGACACTTGTATGCTACAAACATAAACCTTAACTTCCACAGCCTGTTTCAAGAATCTTGTTGGTGGTATATATCTCCACCAACTGCACGCAAATGTTGCTACCTTCCGTAAATGAAGGGATAGCTGGAAACTAGCTGAAGCACTATGTATGGAGAAGTGAAACGGGAAAGTTCATGCACAACACTCGTAGGACGTGTCATTCGGGGAGGTGAAACTTTATCGCATATTTCTTCAGTGAGGGGTCTTTAAAATATGTTTTTGGGTGTGAAGAATTCAATTCTTACTATTTTTGTGATTGGACAACATCTAGCTTGGTAAAAACCACATAAACCAAAGGATTTTAATTTTACCTTCTGAAAATGTCAGGTAATGCTAAATAATAAGAAGTAATACAGTGGTACCTCGGGTTAAGTACTTAATTGGTTCCGGAGGTCCGTACTTAACCTGAAACTGTTCTTAACCTGAAGCGCCACTTTAGCTAATGGGGCCTCCTGCTGGTGCCGCGCCGCCGGAGCACGATTTCTGTTCTCATCCTGAAGCAAAGTTCTTAACTTGAAGCACTATTTCTGGGTTAGCGGAGTATGTACCTGAAGCGTATGTAACCCGAGGTACCACTGTATATAATATAAATGCAAGTACTTGGCAATCATTTTCCATGATTTCTATACCATTTTGCACACACCTAACTTACCAAGCAGAACGAAATTATATTAACTTAATCAAAATATATTTGGGATTCCCAAGTCATGTTACATCTTTTTAGCACCCCTCATTTTTGGAATTTGAAAGCTGTAAGATTCCACATGCCTATCATCTCGGCCATCAAGTTTGCTACTGCAATGGGGAGAGCCCCTCAGCCTTGCATACTCCTCAGCCCACTTTCCCCAAACCACCAATTCCAGAGCTAGCTATGAGTGTTGCATACTTACACAGACCTATGGAGCGTTCATCCCAAGCTTCGCCAATCTGAACCAGCTTTAAAAATGTCGTAGAGAATGCCAAAATAAGAGGCTGTCTGTTTGAGAAATCTGCTTTTTACACATAGATGTAAGTGCCCTTGCACTACAATCCCATATATACTTTTCAAGTTCTATTAAACTTAATGGGAATTACTTCTAAGTAAGCATCATGCTATTTTTTTTTTTTAGTGGAATTTTTTTTTTTAATTATTATTAAAGATTTTCTTGTTTTACAGAAGTAAGTGTAATGTCTCTCATATTTTTTCCATGTAACATTTTTACAAATCTGTTTCATTTGTTGAGACATTAGGGGGAGGGGGGGAAAAGGGGGTGGAGGGAGGGAAGATGGGTGGGGGTGGGGTCAGGTGGCGATGTTTCTATTATGCTTAATGTATGTGGGGTTTGGTGTCAGCGTTGCTTGTGCTGTTCACTTGTGTTCCTTTGGGGGTCAGAGAGGTTAGGGTTGGCCTAGGGTGTGGTTGTTTGTTTGTGATTGGCTGTGGTGATCTTTGTTTTCGTGTGTGAGTGGGGTGGGTGGGTGTTTTGGATCAGGTTAGCCATATTGATTTGTATGCTGTTGGTGGGTTATTGTCATTGTCTTGTTGGGCTGTGTCTATGATAAAGGGAAGCCATTAATTGCTCTCATCTTAGCCTTACCTTTGCCTAACCTTCCCCTCTTTTTACTATAAAATCCAGGTCAGTCAGTTGGAGGAGCTCTCACGAGTGCAAAATCAGCCATGTCCTCGTGGCTTTCTACTTTCACCCAGTCAACACAAAGCCTTGGGGAATAACTGTTCTGCCGCGGACCAAGCCCTTACATTCATTTTGAGAAAGAGACCTGTGGTTTTGCTTTAAAAAACACACCCATGAATTCAAGCAGCATGAGGATGAAGGAATGGCCTTTAAAGCTGCATCACAGGATGTCATTGCAGTTTGCATTAATGCCTCTTTTAAAAAAATCTGAGCCTTTGTAACAACAGTAGCATACAAGCCTTGTTGTAAGACGGGCTTTATTTTTCAGTGTGTGCTGTTCTTTGGTTGTTGATAATTATTTATGTAAATTTTGTTGTATTAACTCCAGCTGTCTAGACTTTTTCTTGAAAAAAAGAAAGAGTGGGGCTGACTAGGTTTGGAACAGAAAACTGACCTCTCACTTCCACCCTCCCATACCAAATGCAGAAGGAAGATCTTTTCATTTCAGTGGAACCAACTTGTGCAAAGGATTGCAGCCTAATGTTGCAACCTTTTGCACCTGTGGGTGGAACGAAGTGAAACAAATACAGATTAAATGAGACGTTCACACCCAGTTTAACACTTAAAGCGCCTAAATGACAGCTGATCTGAACAGCTGTTGGCCGTTTTGCACCAGCTCATTTCAGCTTTCGGAAATCTAGCTGCTAGCACTTAGGTTTAAAAAAGTTTGTTTTTAAAGGTCATGGATAAAATGGAAGTAAGATACTGACTAAAATACACAGGTTTACCATATTTTTGTTACCTCTTTGGAATTAACACCCAAGATACCTCTTAGCAGAAAAACAACTCTTGCAACTCTTGCTCAGTAACTGCAGTTTCCTTGTTTTCAAGTTGTGTGTGTGAATTTAGCTTTCATCTTTCACGTTCCCATTTGCTTGTGTTGCATCAAACAGTGGCTGTTCGAAAACTTTCACTAGTGAATACCTATAACCAAATACCTACCTCTCTGGCACAGTTAAGACTCCAAATGCAAGAGTCGGAAGTGCTTTTCCCCTTTCCTAGCTGCTTTAGGGTTTTCTAATTTAATGTGTAGGTTAGCAGACATTTGAGAAATGACTGTAACGAGATATTGGCTTTCTGCCAACGATAGTTTTATGGATTGCAATATAGGAAGCCGTGAGATTGCCTTGGACTTTAAGTAATTCATCTTAGTGTAGGACATTACAATATGAATGAGTTACCAAAATAAAGAATTCCAGGGCTTCCCTTAGATCATATTTTTGCTTACAACTGCCAGTTCAAGTCTCCTCCCCTTTCCTTCTTGGTTTTCTTCTCCAAACTGCAATGATTTAAATGGATGTGGAGTATAAAGTGTTAATTCAGGTGTACTGTAGCTAGACTGCTTTACTTCATATCCTTTTAGGGGACGGAATATTTATTAATGATGTAACATTGTGCACCAAAGTTGTCACAGCATACCCCAACCAGAATTCCTGTATTCTGGCCACATCTCAAAAACCCAGTTTTCAGAGATGGCTAGGGTTGCACTTCAAGATTTTCATATAAGCAGTTTGGGCTACTTCACCCAACTTTCCTGTAGATTAACTTCCCAAGAGAGAAGCATGTATACCACTGTGTGCAGCTGTTTTCACACCTGTTCCACATACGCATTATGAAAATTAATGACCAATTGTGGACTGCAACCAGTACACAGGTGCAATTTTCACACACCTGTGTATTTTTCATAGGTGCTGTAACAGGGAGGTTGTTATGAAGTGGCAGGTGCCCTGCTATAATCCATGTATATAGTACTCTTTGCAAGACACATCTTATGCTTTCAAGCTTACTCAGATATCTGAAATAATATAGCCAGCATAAAAAACCCCTTGTATGTTTTCTTCCACACTTCTTTAAATGAATGAGCCCATAAATTAGAGTTATAGTTTTCTAACCACAGAAGTTGACTGTGCTCCTAAAGAAAACATTTTACAAGGATGCTGCGGCTTGGAGATGCTACCCTTTTATTGAAACTACAGAACTAGGCACGCCATGAGTGTCCTTACACTGCAGTCAAACTGATACAACTTGTAAACAGAGTTTTTTTCTTGGGAGTTCCTTGGTTGGAATTGTTACATCCAGTTGTTGGTTTCCATCCTTCCCTAAAGGGAGCACAAATTAGGAGGCATCTGACTAACACCTTTTGCCAATTAATCCACAGGCACCATAACGAGGGATCAGCAAAATCCTTAGGGACAAGATGGAATGAAAAGCTGGTGATTCTTTTAAAATGTCTTCTCTTCTTTGGCGATCGCTCATAGTACATGACAATACGCTGTATAAGTGTTTATAGTAGCCATCATCTTGGGAGTGACCAATTTATATTTATAATTTTGCTACAGGGAAAAATTTGGCAGTAGTTAATTGTACAAGTCAAATGCAGGAATAAACTGTAAAACCTATTGAAAATGATTACTGTGTGTACTGCAGTAGTTACAATCACATAATTTGGATTCAGCAGGTAGTCGTAGTATACACTGAAAAAAAACCGGCATAAGCACATAGTGTATTACAAATGTGTGGGGTCACATACATATCTTTGCAAAAGGGTATTGAAAGACTATAGATTAGATGGAGGTCTGTAAGGGAAAATAATTCAAATTTAATATGACTAGCATTTGTTTTCTAGCCACTGATTTCAGTTTTGAGGTTTGAGTTTAATTTATTCTGGAAAACGTAAAAGGCAGTGCTGCTTGTATTATTGAAACATCACATGTAGCGCATTGAAGCACTCTTGCTTGAAGTTCTTCACATCAAGAAAGCACCAGCTAAAATGCAAGCACTGTCATTTACTCTAGTATTGTAGTGACAATTCTAGTGACTTAAGCCTTGCTGTTCCTGTAATGCAGAGGTAGTCAATGTGGTACCCTCCAGATATTGTTGGATTCACATTAGTATCAGCCAGCATGGCTAGTAGGAATGGTTATGAGCTCGGTATCATCTAGGGCACACTCAGTGGCTACCCCTATTTTCAGTTACATTCTTTAAGGGCTGGTTAGTACCGCATGCAAATTCTACCCGTAATGGGGCACACGATGTTGATGTGATCTAAAGCCAAATTAAGAACATGAAGTGCTTCAAATTCAAATAATACATGTGCTGTTCTATAGAAAATGGCAAGAGCATGTTAAAGTAAAATATAAAAAAAAATTCCCTTCCAAATGTAAAAGCATTGCCCAGCCCAAAGGAAAACCTCCACCCTGAGTTATATCTAACAGTATGATCTTAATACTTGCTCCACAAGCAAGTAAATGTTCAGGATGCAACACCTTGACTGGTGCCAACATACTGCATAGTACAGTGCTTTATGGCTACTGAAAGAGTATTATGCTGGTGTTTGAACATTTTGTCCCACACAAGTGTTTAGAATCAAGCCGCTAACTTGGTATTTTGTAAGGCTGTTTTATGTGCTGGTGCTCCCTATTACAAACGTATATATTTGCATCATGCACAGTAGAGAAACTGATTTTTATATTTTTTTAAATGTTACAAGTATTTGGAAATGTGTATCATATTACAGTAAGAAATAGACTAGAAATACCTCTATTCCAGTTTCTATACCACTTAACAAATTAATATCAATCATTCAAGGCTGGTTTTGAGACATAAACCTGAAATCAGTTATATAATCATGGCTTAAGTGAAATGAAACCTAAGTTTATTTCCATATGGTTTTTACTGCTACCAGCCTGTTGGAAGAGGAGGGTTGATAAATATTAGGTATTTCATCTATCATCAATGTGTAAAAAAATAGGTTACTATGTTCAAAAGATTATTAATGCTTCTGCTGTATATTTTGTTCTAAAGAAAATAAAGATTGTTCTTGTTTTGCTTGAATGTAACTTGTTTGGCACAAGGGTTTACTTGCAGTTTGAACTGCAAAAGCTTGAGACCTACTCTCTCTCACAACCTAGACAGGGGAAGAGAAACAGGCAAGAAACACTAACAAGTGTGAACAGGCCCTCCCCCATTGCCAGCTATATCAGACTAATTTTGGTGGTTTAAAAATGGGTATTCATGTTTTAACTCTTTTCCCTCATGACTTTCTCATACCGGTTTGTTTTCAAGAGTGTGCTAAAATTATCTGCCTCATGCAAATCAGCAGCAGCTTTTAATTATATAGCCTTCATTTTCACCTGCTGCAGTCAAAATTACAGCCGACATTCTAAATACCAAATATGAATCCATGTCTTCTTCTGCTTGTTAAAGTTGCCCAAGACATTCAGTTGACACTGAGCAAAATCTCAAAGAAACTGATCCATTCTAGACCACAGGTTAGGTGCACTGATATTACAGGAACAAAATCATCTTCATAAAAAATACAAACCAGTTACTTGTTTATCTTCATGAACTTGCAATCAATGTGATAATAATTTCCTCCAGTATTTCTTTCCTATACTGTTTTCTTCCAAGAAACCTATTGGCTAGTTAGTATTAGTTATAAATTTCTGAATAATATTTCCTCCTGTTCTGTTAGAAGGGCAGATTTACAGTGGTACCTTGGAAGTCAAGCGGAATCCATTTCGGAAGTCCGTTCAACTTCCAAAATGTTCGGAAACCAAGGCGCGGCTTCCGATTGGCTGCAGGAAGCTCCTGCTGCCAGTGGGACGTTTAGGTTCCAAAGAACGTTTGCAAACTCACTTCCCGGTTTGCGGAATTCAGAAGCCATAATGTTCCGACTTTATTTTAACAAGTTGGAAGTGGGTTGGTTTTTTTTAATAGGTTCAATTTTTTTACCAAAAACAATTAGCAGAAAAGTGCTGGACAAGAATCTTTCAGCTACTGAAAAGAACTATGCAAGTTTTAACAGTGGCCTGGTTCACACGTCATGCTAAGCCAAACCACAGCTTAGGGAGATGATTGTGGCCACTTCACTCCTCACCAGCTGTTTTGTGCCATGTTCAGCCAAGCTATGGTTTGTCTTAGCATGCTATCCAAACCTGGGCTTGTGGTTGGTTTGTCGTGGACAAAAGGTAATCAAGAACAAACCTTGGTTACAATTCATGGTTACATCTGGAGTTAAACCAAGGTTTGTTCTTGGTCTCAGAACGGCACAGCAGCAATGCAACAAGTGAGTGAGGCAGGCACCATCTCCCTGGAAGACCGCACACTCACATGTAGCCACTGTTTGGCTTAGCATGACGTGTGAACCAGCTATCAGAAAGCATGCATTTTAAATACGATTTTCAGCACCTTGCCTATGATTCCAAAGTGTAGTGAGTGCACTGTACAGCATCATCTGTCCCCTCTACATCTTGTGGCCCTCAGAGGAAAACAAACTTGTATACTGTAACTTACCTCTCTGGAATATTTCAGAACACGAGGCACTTGCACTTCCTGTTGCGCCTAATTTTCTGAGCCACCCAGTACCAGAATGTTTTTTGACATTAAGAGTTTGAGGAAATATTTTTTTTGACATTACAGTTTGAGGGAAGATACTGTCTTGCAGAAAACGCAGGAAACAAGTCTTTGACTCAGGTTTTTTTTTTTAATAAATTAATATCATTCAAAATACAGTGCCAGAACATGATGCAGCTGAACATGCTAGTATGATCCATCATGAAGCACCTGTGCTCATGTAAGATTGGCGGCGCTCCGCTACTGCTAGTGGTTCCTGGGATTAATGCCAGAGCAGCACTACTGAACTGCTCTCCTGCACAGAGTATTCCTGGAAAAAAAAATTTGTTCCCCCCCCCAAAAAAAAAACAAAAACAAAAGAGAGACAACTAAGGGATATCTATACACAGTCACACTACAGTAATGCTTGTTATTAAATTAACAAAAATAAAAACCTGGTTAATCCACACTATATCTTGGTTAACATCGGGGCAGGGGGACATAAGCAGCAGGAAGTAATATGCATGAGCCATTGTTTCTGAAATACAGAATGTGGAACTGTTTACTGAGCAAAAGCTCCACACACACCCGCACTAGGTAGGGCTGGCAATTCTTACTGCAAGCCCAGCAACGTAAGTTCACACCTGGCAAACTACCAGCTGCTCGGAAGACCTGTATTCTAAATAGACAGGTATAAGTTAGTGAAAATACATGCACCTAATAATAATAAAATAATAATAATAATACAGCTTGACTGAGCCTGCAGTCATTTTGCCCTGCATGTCACCGTAAATTGGAAGATCTACCCTTCCTACCACAGGTAGATCCATGGGATTTGTTTCTCTCTTTACATGGCATTATTATACCAACACGGCTGTTGTGTAATAGGTGTAGCACATTCCATTAGGCCACACAATCTATAATAACTAGCACATACAAAGATTTCCAGAACTCACTCAAATATAACTGGAAGATACTTTGAGCAATTAACATACCATCCTAGAAATAGAAGCTGCTTTTGTGAAAGTTTCCTGAACTAAAAGTCTTCACAAGACTAAAAATTTAGACAATAAGCAGATGCTTTAAGCTTGCAATATACATACAGATCCCATCAGCTACCAGAGGGATTGTTTCAGATTATGGAAGCATATCTGCTTATAAATTCCACCGATTTACACTCAATGGCCACAAAATGTTAAATAGGGCATACATACAAGACAGCTTATTGTTTCATATTCCAGCCCTGTTCTCTCAAAGAGTTTTCATGATAACCAGTTATAGGCATGCAGTCTCTTAATTTTGGGAGCTATACAGGTGGCAGTGTCAGCATCTCTCCATCAATCTCAAACTCATCAGCTCCATCTGGTGAAAAGAGATACGGTGGAGGCTTCCATGGGGATTCTTCAAGGCAAGATGGATATAGCTTTCCCACAGTGCACCGAAAGTCTTTCCCCAAATCCCAGAGCACCCGTTCAGATATATGCTGGCGCAAGAACCACCGGTCAAGTTCCATATCATACTGGTAGGTGGCATACTTGGCTCTCTCATTCATGTGGGTTTCTCGTATGAAGACACATAAGGAGTTGGAAATTACAACAGCTCTGACACAGGGGTCAGAATATCGTTTGGCAGGGATGTTGGCTGCCATTCGCCATTCATTTTTATTCACATCATAAACTTCCACAGTAACGGAAGACCCATCTACAGTGCTAGTAGGGAGCCTTATACCAGAGTTGCTGCCAACGTGCAAGCCTCCGATATAAAATATTTTATCCCCAAAAGCAGCAGCCGAAGCAAAGCATCTACTAGTTTGTCTCATAGCCATTTCAACCCAAGCATCTGACCTGGGGAAGTAACAGTACATCAGGTTGTGTGCCATTACATAAATGCAGTTATGAACAGCAACAGCTGTACTCCATTGCCACGCACAGGGCAGTGGGCTTACCATTGTCCATTCATCTCTCTCAGTATCATACCTTTCAACAGTTCTCCTGTTGAGCTCTCCACCTACACTGTCTCCTCCAATTGCATAGATGTGGCCTTCACAGCAAACTAGGGATGGCTTTATACGAACAAACAGCATTGGACTCTTTGGAAACCAAGTGTTTTGTTGGGCATCAAACCAGTAAAAGCAATTCACAGTTCGGAAGGCAACCTGAAGTCTGCTAGTTTTACTGTGGTTAGTTTTTGCATTTTTCAATGGGATCTGCCCCCCTGCTATATAAATATCATTATCAGGAGTTACAAGCGTCCCAACCTTATGCAAGTCAGCAGGAGGGCTGCAGAGCTTGTAAACTTTTTCAGCCTGTGGGCTGTAGCAAACTGAAGAGTAAAGACCACCAGGGTTTTCAGAAGCAGCTTCAATGAAGATCATCATTTCCTCTTTAGTCATTCCAAGTCTTGGTTTAAAAAACTTCGGCATAGATTTATATAATCCTTGAACCACTACCGATTTATCATTCGGCGGTAAGCCTTGAAACCAAGCTCTTTGTGTAACTTCAGAAAGCGCATCAATTCTTATTTGGCTAAGAACAGATGACAAATACTGTGATCGAGATTCTGTGTTGTATTCCAGCCATAACATAGCAGCTTCACGAACGGTTTCCTCCTTTTCCACATTTAAGTTGTCACTACTCAAAATGTCTATCAACAGATCATGTGAGAGCTGCATGAAAGCCTCCTGGTGGCATACAGCTGTGAACTTGTGTTCTACCATTCTTTTAGCACTCTGTTTTAACTCCTCACAGCTGAAAAGATCAGCGAAGCTCAACAGCCGCACACAGTTCTCTGCATTTATTTTTTTAATTAAGTATTCTCTGCAACGCTGTAACACATCTTCTACCTGCAATAAAAAACAATGCAATGCTTACATTAATTTCATATTTAAGGTCAACAGTAAAGAAAAAGAAACAGGAAAAGAAACAAATTTCCCTAGATTTCTATAAAAGCAACCTCCCCTTAACTTATTCTATGTTTAAGATAATATTTTATTCTCTTGCCATTTATACTGTTTTAAATGTGTATTCTATACCTCACCTTCCTTTGTAATGTCTTATTTTGAAATCTTTAAGAAAATATTTTTGTTTCCTATTAATTACATTGCTTTGACTGTATATTTTGCATTTCAGTTTCTTTTGTAATGCTTTATAGTGTAATACTTTATTTGATGTTTTAATGTAGGTTGAAAACTGATTTGAGATTTTTTCTTAAAAATATAAAGCAGTATAGATATGAAATTAATAAACAACTTCTACTGTACAAAGGTGAAGGGATCATTTACAGAATGTGCCTAAACATACTGGCTACAACATACCATTGTTCACAAAAAGGAAAGGAAGGGAGAAAATGCCCCAGTTCATCTGCAAAGGCCAAAGTCTATTGGTTACTGAAGAAACTGACCATCTTTCAGTGATCAGGGGTTTTCCCTATTTATCTCTGTAGATAATAAGGAGAGGCTTTCCCTACTGCTGGTCAAATTGTTACATACCTCAAAACAAAACAAAAAAATCCCTGCTTTCCCACCTCACTAGGTATCAGACAGCTCCAATCTCTGCAGGGATGGTAGTGAACAGGAAAAGCTGAATCAAACCTTATGCTAGTTCACTGGTTAATACAGTCATTCAACTGTTAGCTGTAAACATCAGTCTCCAAAGAATTTCAGTAATGATGTCCATAACAAGGCAACAGATGCAAATCTGGGAGGTTCCACTTCCTTTTACTGCACTGCTGCCCCTTACGTTGCAATGTATTCAAGTACCTCTAGATTATCACTCTCCTTATAAGCGTCCTCAGACTCTTGAGATAATCATATAAAAAAAATTCCCTGTGTGCCTCCTACAAGAGATGTTTGTAGTAGTGCTTCAGTTGTACAATGCTCTCCCTAGGGAACTTCACCAATATCTCTTCTGTGTCGTGCTAAGACATTATTTTATTATCCCAGGCATGTGGGCCTTAAGTTAGTGTACTGGCCATTAGTGGGAGGGATATTTGTGTTTTATAATGGCTTCTGTGACTGAACACTTTTAATGTGTATCATTATTTTTAATTGGTCTGTTATATATTGCTTTTTGGTTGTAAAGAGGTTAACAAATTAAATATAGAAAATTAATTATACTGCAAATTCCCTTTAGAAAGCCCAGGACAGTGCATGGCTCCCTGAAATCATGAGCAGCTAAACTTTTGTGGCCTGGGGGACCCATTCACCATTGGCCACCCTTTGAAAGTGGCATCCATGCAGGACAATAGAGGAGTAGGGCTATTGTTTCCCCTCTGCTCAAATGATCAATCCTATGACCAATCACCCCTTTCTGAACACTGGGCTCCACCCAGTGCAGCACAACTTAGTTAAATTGTCATTACCAAAAATCCGCAGTCTTAAGGGGCCAAAAAAATGCTTAGAGGGCCACATTAGTCTCTCAAATTGAGGGTTAGCTATCCTTGCCCTATATCAATACATCAATTTTACATCTTAATTCTACAAGGATGTAATGGAGAGCAAACTCATTTGAACCAAATAGAAATAGATTGTAATTAGTTTATAGTAGCATCAGGGCAGAAAATGCAAATACTTCCATGACAGTTTCTGTTAAATGTAAAAGAAAATAAAAAGTTAAATATTCAGAATGATACCTTTTTAAAAGTGTCTTAGAAAAGTTAGCATATAACATTCCTACCTGTAAGAAGCAAGCCGTTTCATAAAGCTGTTCGACTGTAGTGTCACTTATTGCCAAATTACCCGTGTATGCGTAAATTATTATGATTTGCAAAGTGGCCGCATCCACATTCCTTAGATGGACATGTGTTTGCTTGCTTTCACTCAACCCACTCATAAACATAGCCCTGAAAGATAAAACAAAATACATTAACTTCAAGCTTCTATCTTACTTTCTCCAACTCTTTGAAGCCTGGAGCTGGATAAAATTCAGTACATATAAGAGCATTCAAAACTATTAAATGGTTCACAAAGGCTGCATTCCAAGGATTGGGATTTCACACTATTTACATCCAGTTTCATGGATAAGCTACTGTCCAGTTTGTGTGCAAGAGGACTCCCTGATCTTATTGAGGTACAAATCAGTTTAGAAAACATAATAAATGCTATATATCAACTTCCTCTGTGTTTAGGTTACATTAAGCAGATACACCATCTTTTTCAGTGTATAAGTCTCTGTTTAGCTAAATTTGCTTTAAAAACAGTAGTCAAAAATTGGTGGTCATCTTATACGCAGGGGTGTATACACAAGGGTTTGGGTTTGGACTCTGGTGTGGGCAGCACGGGCTCAAGTTTGTGTTTGGGCTCTCGTGCAGGCAGCCTGGGCTCAGGTTTGTATTTGGGCTCTGGTGCAGGCAGCCTGGGCTTGGGTTCAGGCTCTGGTGGGGGCGACCCGGGCTCAGGTGGTCTAGGCTCTGGCAACACAGGCTCAGATTTCTTCATTTTGGGTTCAAAAAAATAGGGGTTGTCTTATACATGGAAAAATATGGTATGTAATCTCTCCCATAAGAGCAATGCTGACTGAAATCCAACCATTCTGCCCTTCTTTAAAGTATAAAAACAGTTATTACTTTCAAAATCTCCTGTTTAGAACAACTGTCAATGGTCAAAATCTTTTTTTGGTCAAACACATTCTGACATCAGTCAATGGCTTGTAGTAAGCACCAGAACACTTAGTCGTACATACACAAAATTGCAGATTCCTGTAGTTAAAACTAGTTTCATTTGAGTATTTCACACTCATCTGCAACTTTCTAGTAATTTTAACTTCATCTTTCATGCAGTCACCAGAGACACACAGGCATAAAATTTAAATTAGTTTGATGTTAGTATTCCTTGAGTACTTCCATGTTACTGGTGTGAAAATCATTTCGTTTTGGGACAAGTTTCAAGTTTTCAAAAGGTCTGGAATTGCCAGTATGTCTTGGTACACATCGCACAACTGAAAGCCAAGAGCAGCCACTGATACTGTGCTTTTATTTCATTTCATTAATACTCACTGAGATATCAACCATACCAGAAGTTTCAAATACACAATGGAACAAAGCACATGGAAAATGCAGCATGTCCCAACATCTTCTACAATATGTATAAGATATTTTTATTTATAAAGATATTAGTTGCACAAGTTATTTTGCTCTTGTACAATAAACATCACAGCAGATATTGAGCCAGAACTCTGGGCATATTCCCCATGGTCAATTTGCACTCGAGCTTGCCTAAGTCTTTTAGATTAGTGGTAGCCAGTGTGCGATGCTTTCCGTAAATTATGGACTACATACACATGGCAAATTGTAAACAATGATTGATGGAAGTTGCAGTCCATGACAGCTTGAGGGCCCCACTGGCTACTCCTGTAAGTAGACTGCACTCTTCTCCCTAACCTGCCATGGAATAGTGGAATCATGGAATAGTGGAATCATGCTCTTATTTCATGTGAGTATTCTATTTCCATGCCTCCTTATTTCCTAACACACAACAGAGCAATGGGGTTTTGCATGCATGTGCACACACACTTTAGATCTGTTCACACTCAACTCTAGGGCAAGAGGGACAGTTGTCTCTCTTCCCCCCGCTCAAAAAGAAAAAACTTTGCAAACCTCAAAACTGTAAAAAGAAGAAAAACCTCCTTCTCCTTCTGTGAAATTGAGCTGGAGACACTTCAGACCTTGTTTTCATTAACTAAGCTTCCCTCCATAACGCAAATGTCATGTTTGGCACTCAAACATCACTCTTACAATAGATATTCCACACTTTGTGAAGCTACCAAAGTAGTTGTACATCCCCGTTTAGCTATTCCACATCCAAAACTCCATTCACTTCAAATTACCCAGTAGAACCATTTTAAAATTATATTATACACTGTAGTCTTAGACATAAGAGATGAACAGAATACATTTTAATGGAAGAAATAACACTACTTTAATCACATACCTGAAGTAAGAGCTGCATGTAGCAAGAACCATCTTATGGCATGGGAATTCAGTGCCCTCAACAATTAAAACAATGTCAGTTAGCAACTGCTGTTCATAGAACAACTTTAACTGCTCCAGTAAGGATACAGCATATTCCGTATTGATCTGCCTTTCTTCCTGGGTAGACATGATTGCATTCCATTAATATTTCCAGAAACAGGTTACAGAAGCCACTTTACTTCAGCAGGAAAGAGGTCAAGCAACCATTTTTTGAAGAACTCAGAAGAAACTACAAGGGATATTTTGAATCCTTTGCTAACTTTATTAAGATATTCAGCAATGATAGATTGGACTGTTGAATCAATACTTCAGATGGCAACCCACTACTTGGATACAATAAACTGACTTGGTGTCCATCCGTTCGCCTGAGACTTTCAAGAACGACCGCCAAGTTCCTGTTCAGATTTCCAGTGATGCAGTTCATGGGCAAATGAATGCAATTTGTGAGGTAGATTTTCTTGAACCATCTCTCAATCACTTGTGACTAGAAGAAAAAAAAAAATGTCAGCAATTTTTCTAAGCCTGTTCTACCATTGTTCTGCCTAGAACACTGTTTGGTATGCTACTTTAAACCATAAAGTTGCTGTTATGAAGGCCATTCATAAATGCAAAGACTAACAGTGAAGAACACATTTTATGCCTTCTCAACTCCTCTGATGATTTAAGAATGCCCAGAACTAAAATGAAGCATTGGATAGGAGTAGCAGTGTAGAAATGTTATTAAACCCATCTATTGTGGTCCTAACTGGTCCTCCCTCTCCTAGCACTGGCAATGTCTCCTTAATAATTGCAATAATGGATCAAGTTTTTGTCTCTCTTCACAATATTTAACAGAGGGGGCTACGACCACTTCCTATGCCCTACTGGCTCACTACTGTCAGACTACCTTTTCCCATTCTGTTTTGACACCCAAAGCCAGGCGCCATGTGGAGAATAGCTTTCCTATCCCTGTTTCTAACCCTGCTGGAGACAGAAAGGGTGGCCCATGTTTTTGCACTGGGTAATAGAGATGCCATGAGAATCTCAGCAGCCTATCCCAGCTGTCCTCTCTGGTTCAAGTTCACTCCAACTGTGGGGGAGATCACCACCCAGTGTTCAAAACTCCCGTTGTTCTAGGCGCATTTTGCGACAGGGAATTTCATTAGTGCAAACAGTTTCTGAGCTCTGGGCGCAGTACTATGCCAAAGATTTCAGATTAAAACTGCAGAGGACCTTTTTTTGCCTCCCTACTTCCAGCTACTCTCTGAGGATTGGAGAAAAGACCCTCTTAAGAATATTAGGGGGGTGAGCAGGGAAAGGACTATACTATATGAAAAATGGACATAATATTTTAGCTGCAGTTCATTCAGTTTCAGCTTTGTATTCTTGTTATAAAAAAGTGTGCCTAGACATTCAGTTGTTGTGCCCATAACCTAGGCTTAAGGTGCCATTTAGCTCCTGGCTTTTCATATCTCAGTTTCTAACACTGCCATCACCACTGAGAAAGTGGGGCTCACTGTCATGGCAAGCCACTTTCCAATTCAAGGGCAGTGAGCAGCTGGTTCTTAGCCTGTTCCCAATCAAGATTAACGTTTCCCCATTAAACACCAGCAAGGTCTCCATAACTTGAAAGCTAAATGCTTTCAACCTTTGCTTATACTATTTGTTTTCTAGCAGTGATGTGGAGAAGAAAAAATTCTAGTGCTTTATTTTTTTGTCAAAAATTTTCTCTTTTTTAACTTCATTAATAACAATGGATGGATGCCAACTACAAATACAAACAGGCAAGCTTGGCAGTTTCAAAGTTTTTAGCTTGTTTACTAAATACAAGTAGAACATACATACTCCTTTGATTCCCTCCAAACATCCTTCTTAAACCATAGTACTAAGGAAAAAAGAATACCAAAGCTCAAATGTAGCCAAATACTACTACTCCTAAAAGTCTTGGAAATACTGCTTTTATTAGAACTAAACTGTGACAGCACCAACTACTGGCTCATGCACAGACAGCCACTACATCTCTAAATCTCTTCTGGGAGTTCTGTGGCCTAACCAGTTACAGTACATCCTATCAAAACTTGTACACAATTTGGTGGCTTCATTTCAGAAACTTGTCCAACTTATCTCTGTCAACACAGCTTACATTTATATAATACATATTACTACTTTTCCATTTCATTGAACTTATTTTGAACTTTTAGACAACATTTTTTTCAGCTACTCCCATATACCTACAGATCTCAAACGCTACTCTTTCAACCATGTCTTAACAAGGCTGCTCAGCTGCACCAAACTTCAGTTCGGATCCCTCTGTAATACCAAATGACATCTTTTCTGATCACTACCATCACCAATCACTTATTCTTATGGTCCATGCTATTTCTCAAGAAAAAGAAGTATTGGTGCTCACCCTGAACGCCTCCCTTGTTCTCTCATAATGGCAACGGTGTCCACTTTAAAGGTGCCAGAACTGAGTTTTGGCAAGTTCTGGCTAAAAAAAGCCCTGCTTGTGGTTTCTGTAAGTATTATACTGGCATACATTTCAAATGGCATACACTTCAAATTTCCAAGTAGGATGACTCTGCAAGACTGAACTCTCCAACCTTCAGTCTTTCAGATCAAGAGAAATCTGATTTCTAAACAAGAATTGCAAGATGTGTTATAAATCACACACACAATCCTATTCAAAACTATTTTTCTTTTAAAGCCTATATACAGAACTGCACTTTATATTATTTTTATTAAAACACCATCACCTGAAATTAAGCTGTATGAATTGTCCTTCTGATCCTCGGTTATTAACCCAGCCAATAATCGCTGTTAAAAAGATATCAATTAAAGCTCAATATGAATTGTAGTGCCAGCACAGAAACACATACTATTGCTGAAATATGAGCCCCTGGGAACAGCAATAGCACCAGTCACTAAACCTGGCAAAATTAAGAATGCCAAGCAAGCCCTATTGATGCCATGCCCACTCCCTACCTCCCCCCCCAAAAAAAAAAAATTCTTGCAGCAACAGCTATATCAAATGCACAATATATTTCTGAACTTGTTACTTCAACTCAGTAGTTAAAATTTGCATCTGTTCTATGTAGAACAGGTGAAAAAGTAACCTGATCACCATTCTCAAAACATTACAATCCAAACATCCGTTCACATGCCAAGTTCACAATGCAACTATATAATTATGCCAAGCCAATATAAATCATCATTAAATTTATATGTGTGTGTGTGAAAGAGAGAGATCAAGATTAAAACAGAAGAAGCAAAAGGAGTCTGTTGCTCAGCTTCAATTAAGTACCTCCATTTCAAAATCATTAATTGTAACTTTACACCTACATTTCATTTTGGGGGGCGGGGAGGGGGAGCGGAATCCCATCCTCACCCTCTCTGCTAAGCAACGCCAACCTCTTTCCTTTCCGCTAGGAGGCTGTGGTGTCAAAAAAACCCCACCTGCTTTTCTCATCCCGGGAGGGGAACAAGGTGTGTTTCTAAACAGCAGCTCTGTAAGGATGACCACCCAAAACCAGTACAGCGGTACTTTGGGTTAAGAACTTAATTCGTTGCGGAGGTCTGTTCTTAACCTGTAGCACCACTTTAGCTAATGGGGCCTCCCGCTGCCGCTGCGTAATTTCTGTTCCTGAAGCAAAGTTCTTAACCCGAGGTACTATTTCTGGGTTAGCGGAGTCTGTAAACTGAAGTGTATGTAACCCGAGGTACCACTGTATTTTTACGCAGCGGCGACAGGATGCAGCAAGGCAGACACCCTGACCATGGCTTCACCTGGATGCGATGCTAAGCCAGGCCAGGCCCACTCGTCAGCTTTCACCTCCACACCCACCATAACACCCCTTCCTCCCCAAAAGAAAAACAGCAACCCCTCCGCCCGCCCTTTGGAACAAAGACCTGGGGCGCCCGCTCTGGCCCAGAGCCGCAGCCTGACATGGGAGGCGGCAGGCGCGGAGGATGCGCCGCTGCGGCGGCCCTGAGCGGGGAATTCCGCGCCCCCCCCCAAAAGCACCTACTCTCCAGTCGCGTCGCCGCAAGAGGCGGAGTCCGGGGGGGGGGGGGAGAGCCGTTCACGGCGCGTGGGGAACAACACACTGACACAAACACACGTCGCTCAGGCGCCTCACACCCCCGCGGCCTTCCTCCTCCTCCTCCTCCTCCTCCTCTCCCCCCATCACCGTCCGCGGAAGCCGGTGCCGACCACCCTCAACCCGGCCAGGAAGGAGCCCAGGCCGCTTTGTCCAGGCCAACGCGTGGGGGGGGGGGGGAAGAGAGAATAGGAGTCTATGGCGGATTTTCTTTTTTGAGGGGGGGGGTCGCGCGCGTTTCCTGTCACGGAAGGGCCGACAGAGGCCTAGGAGATAGTGGAGGCGGCATCCCTTCACCCGCACCCCCAGGACAGACGCCCCTCACAAACCTGCGCCACCCTCTCCCCTCCCGCGGCGGCCGCGTCGCCTTCCTCCCCTCAGGATCCTCCCGGGCGAAAAGGAAAGCGGAAGGAGGTGAGGGGTGGGGGAGGTGGACGGGGGAGGGAAAGGGGCCCGGGGCGGAGGGACACACAGGGCGGCTGCGCACGCGCGGGAGGCCTTACCTCGCTCTCCGCCCGCCTGCTTGCCCGCCCCGACGTCCGTTGAAAGGAGCGCAGCGCGCGCGCGGGCGCACCCTCTCGGCGTTCCAGCCCGCCCTCCTGCGCATGCTCGAAGGGAGGGGAGCGCGACGCGGGCGGGGGAGAGAGAGAGAAACGGCAAGGAGGCGGAGCTTGGGTGTGTGGGCGGGAAATGTTTTCGCGCATGGGCAGGGCCGCCTCCGCCCGGCGCGGCCTTTCTCCCTTCGTGCGCACGCGCCCCTCGCTCCACCTACCGCCGCGGTTTCTCGAGGAAAGAGGCTCGCTGTTTGCAGCGCGCCTTCGGGCGCCTGGCGGAAGAGGCTGTTCCCTGCTTTGCACCCCTGCCGGCCGGCTGGTGTAACTGCAGCCGCCTGGTGCCACCTGGAAGGCGCAAGAAATGATTGTGAGAGTCCCCTTGTGGAATACCCTCAGGAACACAAACGACGGTTTTGAAACCGTATTCTACATGTACGCAGGCCCCAGCTACCAATGCAATCAGTTATAAACCACGAACCTAATGTGCATTATTTACATTGTATATGCAGGGAATGTTTCTGAAATAGACTCAAGAGTCGCAAAGTGATTTCATGCTCTTTATTCAGCTCATAGTGGTGAGGAGGAATGAATCAAAGTCCCCTCTAAGTATCTGCTTTATATACATTATTTACACAATGGGCTGCACATGATTGGCTAATTCCAGAATTCTACTGTAAGCCAATCAGGTTGTGGATTCACTTCTATCTGGAGCATGATTGGGTGGTTCCTGCCAACCAATCATACTGCTGCATTGTTCTAGGACCAATCAGACTGCTGCATTCTGAATCCTATTGTTCTAGGACCAATCAGACTGCTGCCTTTTGGATCCTATTGTTCTAGGACCAATCAGACTGCTGCAGTTTGGATCCTATTCAACTCAGTACATAACAGCCATAATTCACACCGGCACAATAAAGTGTCCCATCTTGGGACAGTGAGCAGCAAATTGTGTGGTACAAGTGCGCGTGCATCATGCTTTGAATGCAATCCATGCACGCTGTATTACCTTATGTGGCTCTTGTCCTTAAGGAGGAAGAAACAGGCCATTTTGGAGGTGGTATTGAGCCAGACTGCAGGATGTGTTTCAGTCTCTCCGTTGCCTACATGGAACCTTGCATTCTGTTAAGTCAATGTTTACCCTATTTTACCCTACGCTCTCTCAGCAGATGAGGGCTAGTGAAACAATCAGCATCTTAAGCAGGCAGACTGAATTGGAGGCAAGGTGTAGGACACCAGATCCCAAACAGCAGAGTGAGCATCCTTTCCATGAAGGAAAGTCTGTACATGCACAGTGGAACTTTTGACACTAGGTCATTGAGACTTCATTTCCCCCCCAGGGGGGCTTTGCACATGCTCAGAGGCACTCAGTCCAAAGTGGTAGAACTTCTTAGGGTGAATGGGGTCAGGCATTCTGTTGGAAAGCTGCCTTAAAGGCCCTAGCAGGGGTGGCAAATATATCCCACGATCTTTTCTTGTCATTTACTTGCAACTGTAACTTCATTAGGTAAGGGGCCCCAGACTGGTTCTGTTAGCCTGACCCTGTGCAGAGTAAGGGAGACATGAGAGTGAGTTTACTGGATGCAGAGTGGCACTAAGTATTTGCAGGATCAAAGTGCAAATGAAATGCAGTGGTCACTGGCCTTACTGTGTCTCTACCTTGGCAATAAGCCTGAACTTTATAGGTTGAGGGTGAGTGAATGCATGCACCCATTGTTGTTGTTTAGGCGTGTCCTACTCTTCGTGACCCCATGGACCAGAGCACGCCAGGCACTCCTGTCTTCCACTGCCTCCCGCAGTTTGGTCAAACTCATGCTGGTAGCTTCGAGAACACTATCCAACCATCTTGTCCTCTGTTGTCCCCTTCTCCTTGTGCCCTCCATCTTTCCCAGCATCAGGGTCTTTTCCAGGGAGTCTTCTCTTCTCATGAGGTGGCCAAAGTATTGGAGCCTCAGCTTCACGATCTGTCCTTCCAGCGAGCACTCAGGGCTGATTTCCTTAAGAATGGAGAGGTTTGATCTTCTTGCAGTCCATGGGACTCTCAAGAGTCTCCTCCAGCACCATAATTCAAAAGCATCAATTCTTCGGCAATCAGCCTTCTTTATGGTCCAGCTCTCACTTCCATACATCGCTACTGGGAAAACCATAGCTATAACTTTAAGCAGCCATACCTTATGCAAAGTAAAGTGTGCATCAGCCCATTGAAATTAATCAACTTAGATGCACTCAAATTTGCACGGGACCAGACTGTTAGCTGTAACTCTCCTGTTGCTTTAAAGTAAGGGCCTCAATTAGCCACAGGTGTGGTGTGCTGAGGAAGGGCTTGTGCTTAAGAGAGAGGAGAGAGGTGTTGGCAATTAGTTCTTTGCTGGGCTGTCTTCGGATGCAGCAGCAGCATGGATACCTGGTTTGGGGCCAAATACAGGAAGGGCAGGAATGACTTGGCTTCGTAGAGCTTGCATTTAAGGAGTAAAAAGCAATTGGAAGGTGGGGATTCTTGGTTTATAGAAAGGTGTAGAAAGATGGTGAGAGCTTTAGTGGAGGCCTGGAAGAGGCTGGCCTGTTGTTGAAAGAATTCTCTGTATTGTTGGACTGTCTGGGTTTCAGAAGAGGTTTGTAGGCTTTTTGTTACCTTTGAATAAGTGTATTTCTCTTCCTGTCATGCTTTTTATATGTTTATAAACTTACAGCCCCTTTCTAAAAATACAAAGCTATAGTTTCAACAAGGTATCCTGGATAAGTTATCATGTAGGCAGTCACTGCTAAAGTTTTGTGTATGTGTTAAATCCTAGTATTAATGCTGACTACAGCAATAATGAATACTTGAGGGGTAATGGGAGATTTATTGTCTTTGCCTAGGAGGAAAGAAGAGAACTTTGACTGTAATGAATTGAGACGGGTGTGTTCATTGTAATAGCCTTCTGCCATTTTAGAAATAGATGTATTTCTGATTAGTCATTAAGCAAGCTGGGTCAACATTGTGCCCTGTATACTTTGAAATTGGTCCTACTGAAATTTTGAAATTGAAGGGACTCAGTTCTGAGTGAGCTTGCACAGGAGTGAGCTATAATGTATCTGTGGGATGTGAAATGTATTATTTCAAAGTTATATGCATTTTCCATTTCTAGTATTGTCTTTAAGCAGTGGTCATAGTCTCTGCTAGTACTTATGGTTTCTCTGCAACAGTTTGCACAAAATAGTCAGGTTTGAGTGGAAAAGGTGATGATTAAAGTAGAAGAAAGAGTATTTGCTTGTATGTTTGTGTGATTAAATAGAGCACTTATGGCATAAGATCCACAGAGAGCAATGAGGCCTAAGGACATGGTTTCACAAAAATCTGTTTGGAGGACTTTTCCAATAATAAATGATAGAGTTCTCTGAACATTGCAGGAATCAGTCAGGCTGAAGTTGTTTTTATCTTAAATGCAATAATGGCTTTCAGGTCACAAGGGAACCTGGTGAATGGTCAATACCCACCTGTCCCATAAAGCCCCCTTAAGGCTCTCTACTTTAAGAGGGCTTTTTCCAAAAATGTGGGGGGAAAGAACAGGGGAATGATATCTAGATGAATGGGTATCAAGCCCATGCCCCCCCCAGCCTTACTTCCCACTTTCCCTCTGCTTCCCTTTAATTATATTAATTTATTCATACATACATACATGCCCCACCCATTTGGTTGGGTTTCCCAAATACTTTGCATACAAGGCAACCGGTTGCACTGCAGAACAGAGTGCTGGTGCGACCCCAGCCACCCATCAACTTAAGTTCTCCAGATAACATAGAAATTAGCATTTGTTTCCTGTTCCCTGAGCCCTGCCTGTGTCCTTTAAATGCGTAATGGAACCACCATTCCATGGGGAGTGTTGAAGCTGTTTCATCCCCAGAAAACCCAGGCCGTCCACAAACTTAACAAAGGTGGTGTGTGTGTTTTTGTCTCTGTGTGTGTGTTTTTAAGTGCTGCTTTTCTGTTTTCCAGCCTACAAAATGAAAGCTTCCTCGGAAAACGGACCCTATTCCACAAACCAAAGGCCCTTTTTTTACGCACAACCGACGGCACAGCAACCTTTCCCTAATCCATGGTTCCTTGGCCCAATGTACAACCCGTACGGCATCCCTACAGCAGGTAAGGCTGAGGAAGAGGTACAGATTGGGCCACGGATGAAATAAGAATGGAATCCATTATGTAGCAGTGGTCTTGCAGTTCATATTCAGGTTTGGATTTAATGTTGGTATTTCCCTAGTCCAGCCTTGGCCAACCTGGTGCTCTGCCGGTCAGAACTGAATAGCGTTGTAGTCCAAACCACCTGGAGGGCATCAAGTTGGCGAAGGCAGTTCTAGTTTGTTTTTTAACTGGCTATCTGTGATATAATAGAGAATTATACAGAGACCTTCATGATTGCAGCAATTACAACTGTGGTTTTGCCATGTTGGGGTGCTCCCTTCCTGGCAGGAATCCTCTGTGCACCAGAGGAATTGCAATGGGTAAAGCTTTCAGTAACAAGCAATAGTGATGGAAAACGCTTCACCTACTGAACTTCTGCATGTTGTCCTGTAAGAAGAAGAAAAAGGAAACCCTAAAGCAATTTTTATCATAGCCATTATTTTAATACTTCATTACTCAAGTTGCTTTATTTCAATAAACTTTATCTTACTTTTGCTTTGAACCTACCTGGCAACAGTGTGAGGCTCTAAGCTAGAGAATGCCGCCCCTGACCCTAAAAAGGTTGATCCCTTGGCTGGGGGTGGGGAATAAGAGCACCCCTGAGCTAAAGGAATCCCCTTCAGAGCTAGACATTTGAACAGACCAGATTTCCTCAACCTTGACCCTCCAGATGTTTTGAGACTACAATTCCCCTCATCCCTGACCACTGGTCCTGCTAGCTAGGGATCATGGGAGTTGTAGGCCCAAAACATCTGGAGGGCTGAGGTTGAGGAAGCCTGGAACAGATCATAAGAAGCTTACTCCAGGTGAACTAGAGAAATCAAATGGTGGTCTCTTCACCATCTCATTTGTCTATCCAGAGCCAACAAACAGTTGGTGTAAATAACTACCCGCAAGCTCATCTTGGGAACATGCCCAAGATTAATGGTTGCCTCAGTGGGAGAGAAGCTGGCCCCTTGCCTTATGCTCTCTAGGCAAGTCCAAGCCTCCAAAAGGCTAAACCTGAAAAGTATGTAACTCTTCAGTTTGTAACCTGAAGGAGCATCTCCACCTCCATCGTTCTGCCTGTTACAGGGAACCAGGCAGAGGGCCTTCTCGGTAGTGGCACTCGCCCTGTGGAACGTCCTCCCACCAGATGTCAAAGAGAAAAGCAACTACCAGACTTTTAGAAGACATCTGAAGGCAGCCCCGTTTAGGGAAGCTTTTAATGTTTAATAGGTTATTGTATTTTAGTGTTTTGTTGGAAGCCGCCCAGAGTGGCTGGGGAAACCCAGCCAAATGGGCGGGGTATAAATAATAAATTATTATTATTATTATTATTATTATTATTATTATTATTATTATTAATTTATTCTTATTACAGCTCAGCAGAGTGATCCAATCCACTGGAGGTGTTGGGTCATCCCCAAATGCCCCTGAGCGCGCCAGGATGGCTGTGGTGTAAATGCAGTTGTGTAAATATAGGACAGGACAGGGCTTCCTTCCATACCATGCTGGTCTGTTGTCTGCTGCTGTTTACCCCTGACAGCCAGGCATTTATCAAGTTTTGAGTGCTGCCCCTTTGGCAGCCGACGTCTGCAAGGTCCCCAAGGTCCCTGCAAGGGTGGGGGGAAGTGGGGCAGAGCACATGGGACAGTTCACCCCAGATGGTTCCAAATACAGGGCTCTTCCCCGCATGATGGGGTTGCTTGTGCTACCCTGTTCTTGATTCCCCCAACTGCTGTATTCAGTGCATATTGCAGCAGAAATCAAGAACACAGGTTTCTTTACATGATGCCAAGGAGGAACAGAAGCAACCTGAAGAGGTTGCTTTGGTAATGATAGATGCAACCTTTTTTCATCCTTGAACATCACAGAGGGATTTCAATTAACTTTTGCTGATCAAAAGTAGGTCTTGCTAAAGGTCTGAATGTCTTCTATGAAATAATGAATCTTAAGGTTGTTTGGGCAAAACTTACATTGGTGGAAAATGCATGTTTCTATTCTTTTTAGGCTTAAGAAGTGGGAGTCCATATTTCCCCTTTTACTCCGTTCCTGTTCAAGAGTATCCTGGATATCTTATTCCACAGCACCCCATGCAGATGAGAGTTAACAGGAGACCCTATTTCAATGGTCCTCCGCCCTCATCACCCATGTTTTTCCAAGCCACACGCTTCAGGCACTATAACCCCGGCAAGCGAACGGAGACCAAAGAAACTCAGACTGACCCTAGGCAGGCTGAAAGTAAACCGAAAAAACATCAGGATCATGGTATAGAAGTGAGAGACTGTGAAATGGGGAACATGGCCTGTGTCTCATCTGGTGTTGGTAAAGATGCTGATATCTCTTTGGAAAAGCCAGAGAGGGCTGTATCTCCTCTGATTGCAGAGAGAGACTTTGCCAAGGGCTCTGCAGGTTCTTTACAGTTCCGAAGCCTTCCCCCATCAGGTTACGCTTTTGAGAAAGAGGAAGTGAGAATAGAGTATGGGAACAGTGGGGCTCCCGCCATTCAACTGTGGAAGTCTTTCAAAGAAACAATTCCTCTTTATGATGTGGTGAAGAAACCAGGGCCAGAGAATGTGATGCAAAGGGATATGTTTGCTATGAGTTCCTGCGAAGGCGTTGCATATGGGCCTCGTGAACAAACTGAACTGGTGCCGAGCATTTCTTACCCGGAGGAGCAAGAGGCTGTTGAAGATGTGCAAGAGACAGAGCCTCAGTATAAATCGAAGCTGGATTTGGAAAAACAAGGAGCTACTACTCATGGGCCAAAGTCTCCTCTCGACGAAGCCAGAACAGTGCAGCTGGCTGAACAGAACAGACCCGACCAGTTAGGGGCGAGGCAAGAGGCTTTGCTGTCGAAAAGATCTGGCTTGAAGAGGTTCGGTGGCTCCAGAGCTCCTCACGATGTGTCCAACCTGGTTCGGCAAAGGGAACTGTTTCCGTCTGGCATGGAGATAATGAATGATTCGTATTTCCCTCGCAAGTTGAATGAAAACAATGATGCGAGTGATGAACACGTGCCAACTTCAGAAAAAAGCATGTGGTGTGACGACTCAGAGAAATACATTCCTCCTGAGGGCTGGTTAGCTTGCTTAAACAGCATGGATTCCAACTCAAATTACAATCCACATTTCTCCCGAAGGAAGCGTCCGAGTGTACTTAGTTTTACCTCCGATGAGATGTCTTCTGGAGATGAAGACTCGTCGATGGACGATGCACCGCTGTCTTATTTTGCTTCTGACTACATGCTTCAGAATATGTATACCTTTAAGAAAAGCGTCGAAGGTTTGGAGATAGATAAAATAAAAAGTGGAGGCTCCCTCAATGAAGATGAGGAAATGGTGGCGATGGAACAGGGCAATACCAGCTGCAGCCAGAACTTGAAGGGCACTTCACGGGTCAAGATCAAAGAGGTTTCCAGTCCAAGTGGCAAGCTGGGTGTTCTCCCCAGGACGTCCAGTAAAAGGCATCTCCAGTCTCTCAAGAAGAAAGCTACTAAGAGTTTGTCTCCATCAGAAGCAGATGAGTCTGAAGAATACTGGGTAAAGGAACCAGAAGAAGAGGAGGAAGAGGGGGAAGAGGAGGAGGAGGACAACGACGACTACTTGAATCAAAGAGGCTCCAGAAGAACCTTGACCCCCACCAGAAGTTGCCCATACAGGCAGACCGGCCAGCAAGTGATCTGGAGAGTACCAAAAAATGCTGTGCCAGCACACCTCCTTAGTTGGCCTGTGCAAGATAAAATGAAAACGGCAACTAAACTGAAGAAGGATCAAGAACAAGTTGAGGATCTCTTCGGCGACTACAGCTTCTGGCTGCAGAGGCCTACGTCCCAGCAACTAGAAGCGCTTGAGGCACGAAGAAATTCACAAAAGAGTTCAGGTAAATAGCAAACACACAAGTGGCATTCCTGCATGTTGGGACACGCAGTATTCATTTTCTCACACACTATGGGCCTTGCCAGTTTGGAAGGGGGGCAGGAACTGAAGCTTTAAAGTACCTTTTAATAGACTGGTGTATGTGGGATCCGCATTCTTCTTGTCCCAATGTATATTCAGTACGTTTATACATACCGTATTTTTTGCTCTATAAGACTCCCTTTTTCCCTCCTAAAAAGTAAGGGGAAATGTGTGTGCGTCTTATGGAGCGAATGCAGGCTGCGCAGCTATCCCAGAAGCCAGAACAGGAAGAGGGGGCGCTGCTTTCGCTACGCAGCAATCCCTCTTGCTGTTCTGGCTTCTGAGATTCAGAATATTTTTTTTCTTGTTTTCCTCCTCCAAAAACTAGGTGCATCTTATGGTCTGGTGCATCTTATAGAGCGAAAAATATGGTACATGTATGTATCTCTCTCTCTGTCACTCACTCACATACATACATACATACATACATACATACATACAAACTGATATGCCTCTTTAGGTGTTTGGAAGAAATTATCACTACTTAATAAGGATTTAATCAGGTTTTAATAAATGTAATCCAAAACTTAATATGAAATCCCCAAACAGTGCACATAAAATTAGAAAGTGTTTCTGATGCAATCTATTCTTGTAACAGCTTGTAACATTCAGGCTAGACTGAATGCCTTATCAAAAACTAACTTGAAAGGGGCTCCTGTCCTGATTTATAGTCAGTTGTGGGCCGGATCCTAACTGGTATTGCTACAGATATTTGTACATGTGATTGTGATCCTGCTCTGCAGTTAAATCAGTGCATGAAGTGGGTGGGGGAAACAGTAAGATGGTGATACTTGATGGTTGAAATGTCTCGGCCCAGAACCCAAGAAAACTGGATGTCGATGGTAGAGTTCAGTTCAATAAGGCTTTCTGCATTAAATGATCTTGAATGCTTGTTGGAAGGCGAGTGCTGGCAAGGGGGGAGGAGAGCATTAAGGCTAGTGTAATAGCAGGAAACACAATGACTGACTTGGATTCTTCTTCCTTATCTTGCCCAGGAAGGCTACAGAAGGAAGGTGGGAGGACTGCATCTGCTGAATACTGGGTGAAAAGTGGAGCTAGGCCCAAATTTGCTAGCCTCGTACATGGTGACCACTTCCCCGTAATCAGAAGCAGAGAGAGAGGTATGGCATTGTCTATATAAATGTTTTAGGAAAGTGCACCTGTTAAACGTAAGGCACAAAGTACTTTCTTCTGTCCTTGTAGCGATTCATCTAAACTTGGTTGTTATCTTTGTTACGGCCCAAAGGAAGGGGAAAAACACATTGTCAACACAACAGCTTGAATGCACACATAAAGCAAGTAGAGGCAAAGCTGGATTTGGCACAGATAAGGTAGATGCAGCTGCAGTTCATCACAGGGTTCAGGTCAGTGTATCTAATACAACACATGTATTTGCAAAACAATTTTTTTTTTTTTTTTTGACTATGGCAGACCAACACGGCTACCTATCTGTAAATGTATTTGCAAATATGCAATATGATGCACTTGACTCCCTGGTCCTGAATGGGGTAACTGTGCCCCTGAAGGACCAGGTGCGCAGCCTGGGAGTCATTCTGGACTCACAGCTGTCCATGGAGGCACAGGTCAGTTCTGTGTCCAGGGCAGCTGTTTATCAGCTCCATCTGGTACGCAGGCTGAGACCCTACCTGCCCGCAGACTGTCTCGCCAGAGTGGTGCATGCTCTAGTTATCTCTCGCTTGGACTACTGCAATGCGCTCTACGTGGGGCTACCTTTGAAGGTGACCCGGAAACTACAACTAATCCAGAATGCGGCAGCTAGACTGGTGACTGGGAGTGGCCGCCGAGACCAAATAACACTGGTCTTCAAAGACCTACACTGGCTTCCAGTATGTTTCTGAGCACAATTCAAAGTATTGGTGCTGACCTTTAAAGCTCTAAATGGCTTTGGTCCAGTATACCTGAAGGAGCATGTCCACCCCCATCATTCTGCCCAGACACTGAGGTCCAACTCCGAGGGCTTTCTGGCGGTTCCCTCGCTGCGAGAAGCCAAGTTACAGGGAACCAGGCAGAGGGCCTTCTCGGTAGTGGCACCCGCCCTGTGGCATCCCAACAGATGTCAAAGAGAAAAACAACTACCAGACTTTTAGAAGACATCTGAAGGCAGCCCTGTTTAGTGAAGCTTTTAATGTTTAACAAGTTATTGTATTTTGATGTTCTGTTGGAAGCCACCCAGAGTGGCTGGGGAAATCCAGCCAGATGGGCGGGGTATAAATAATAAAATATTATTATTATTATTATTATTATTATTATTATTATTATTTATTATTTTATTATTTAATTAATATGCTTAATTTTCATTGACCTTTCAATGTATCCCGAGGGCCAATCTACACAAGGCAAGAGTTCATAGGGTTGTAGAGTTGGAAGGGACCCCCAAGGCTCATCTAGTCCAGCCCCCTTCCAATGCAGGAATCTCAGCTAGAGCATCCATGACAGATGGCTCTCCAACCTCTGCTTAAAAACCTCCAACCTCTTGAGGGAGACCATTCCGCTGTCAAACAGCTCTTACTGTCAGAAAGTTCTTCCTGATGTTTAGTCAGAATCTCTTGTAACTTGAAGCCATTGGTTTGAGTCCTACCTTCCAAAGCAGGAGAGAAAGTTGCCCGTGTTGCTACAATTGAGTTTAATCCACACCATTCTCCATAGCTGTCCATGAAAGTATTAACAATATAAACCCAGCTTTATAGCATAATCAGTCATTCAAGTTAGTTGGGAGAGAGGGGCGGGGTAAGGGTAGAGGCAGTAAACAGCTCTCTGGTCTTAACTGGGTTAATAAAACTGGCATTATTTAAAGTGTTTGCATATTCTCTTCGACCAAACAGCAGATGGTACATCTGTGATAAGGCTTCATAGAAAAGGGAGAGCCATTGGGAGGGAGAAAGGGGTTGCAGAAGCAAACTCTGGAATATTTTGGATGAAGAAATATTTGTTCCCTTTTTCTTCAGGTGACTTGCTTCTAGGCATGCCAAAGAGAAAAGCACGGAAGCCTCCACATAAGCGTAGAGACACAAGACATGACATAGAAGTTGAAGAATGGGAGAAGCCCAAAGCCACCCAACACAAGGGTAGGTTTATTAAGTCTAACCTAAGACTTAGTCCAGTGGTCTTCAGAGTGTAGGTGCCAGAATAGATTCTCAGAAGAAATTGCTGGTCAGTAGACACGGGTGGCGCTGTGGGTTAAACCACAGAGCCTAGGACTTGCCGATCAGAAGGTTGGTGGTTCGAATCTCCATGAAGGGGTGAGCTCCCATTGCTTGGTCCCTGCTCCTGCCCACCTAGCAGTTCAAAAGCGCGTCAAAGTGCAAGTAGATAAATAGGTACCACTCCAGCGGGAAGGTAAACGGCGTTTCCATGCGCTGCTCTGGTTCGCCAAAAGCGGCTTAGTCATGCTGGCCACATGACCCGGAAGCTGTACGCCAGCTCCCTCGGCCAATAAAGCGAGATGAGCGTCACAACCCCAGAGTCAGCCACGACTGGACCTAATGGTCAGGGGTCCCTTTACCTTTACCTTAGAACTGGAAAACTTAATTATGAGAACTTCACTGTGAATCTGTGCATGGGGTGCTCCTAGGAAGTCTGATTTGAAACACAGGTCTGGGGAAATATGAAAGGACACATGAATCTGAATCTTCAGGTGTTTTTCTATAGTGATTTGGCTTATCTCTGATGACAAGAGAGGCCACTGACACTTTCCGAGTTGCAAATGCAAGCCATCTGATGTTATAATCTCTACAGCATGGATATCTGAAATATCAGCCCTGCTTTGTAGGATGTAGAAGAGATGAGCAACCTGATTTCAGGTGTTGGCTATGGTGACTTTGTATACTCAGCTTGCTATAGCTTTGCCTGTATTCTGACTCACCAAGCTGGAAAAGTATTTTGTGCATTGGGAAGGGCCCATTGCCTTGTGCTTAAAATATACCTTGTTCAATCCTTGGCACCTCCAGGTAGGGCAGGGAGTATTCTCTGCCCGAAATCCTGCCGAGCTGCTGCCAGTTAGATAGACCAAATCAGTCATGACATAGTATAAGGCAGCTTCTCATGCAAACTCACCTTATTTTTGCTTCATTTTAACCTGTTGCCTCTTAAATTGCACCTATTGTGTATGCAAAGAGTTTGTAGCTGCAAGAATGAGTGAGACGCAAGTATCTGTTGTGCCACAATACTGGCTGTCTTGTGGGGCTTTGCACTGAGTTAACACTTAAGGCCTGGGGACACGTCAAACGTTTAGAAAGTGTGTGGAACACACAGGTGAGCCTCTTGAGAACAGATTTTTTTTTTAGGAGTCCTGCGAGCTTCCCCAAACAGGTATTGCTTTCTCATCACTCCTGCACATGACCCATGTTTAGGCTCTGCCTCATCTAAGGTTTGCAGGTGAATCTTGGACAACTCCTTTAGTAGGTCAGTGTCCATCAAAATGTGATTGGATAAAAAGAGAGCCTGCAGCAGAGTCCCTTAATAATTAACCTTCTTTAATATCATTTGTGCAGGACGTGGAACAAGGAGATCTCTCTATAAAAGAAGATAATCATAACCGAACTGTAAACCCCAGATATCATTCGGATGAGTCCTATTTAACGGTTGCAAGTGGCTCAGCAAGATTAAAGTTGCACTGTAAAGGTTTCTGAGCACACGTCTGACAAAATGTATAAAAAAAATGAACACCAAAACAAAGGCACTTGGTTTTGTAAATAACACAACTGATATTTAACCAAAATAAAAGTTTAAAATTGCACTAATGGGATGTCTTCGGAATATTAATTGTAGCGCCTCAAACATTGACTTTGAAGCAAGTAAGTTTTCTGTTTGGAAACTGCAACTTAGTTTGAGAAACTTTCATTTAGGGTTGAATGAAGTTCCATTTTCAGAAGAACTCTGTTGGATGTTATTCCCTCTCTCAAGCATTGTGAAATCCAGGGACAGGAAGAGTTGTTTCAATTTTTGTGGCCCAAAAGCTCCTGTTGCCCTCTCATTGTTACCTGGTTTTCATTGCCACGTATCTTCAATCCAATACAGGTGAATGAGTTTTTTATTTGAGAAATCAGCTGCAACAATATTAACATTTCTACCCTTATAAGGTTTCTCTTCTTTTCTTTTTTTTAACAAAAGAGAACCTGAATTTATGGTCTAGTGGTGCTACGTAAAAGTATATTCTGATTATAACCACTTCACAAACATTTTCTGATATTCCAAAAGAATACATCTTGCTAACTTATTTTACAGACAATGTTTAACTTTTCAAGCAATCTTTCTAGCAGTCAGCCTGTTTGCTGCTTATTTTAAAAACATAGTAGCAAGATTATTTTTAACGCTTAAGGGTTCAGTTCCATAGGGCAGCAGAAATATTTTATGTGCTCTGCATAATGATTTGCAGGAAAAAGCGCAACTGAAATTTAAGTCTAGATTTCAATTGTAGTAATGCCAATCCTGTTATATGCTTTTGGTATGATGCACACCTCTTTAAAATTACTGCTTGAAGATGGCATCATATGCAAAATTTGCATCATTTTACCCTGTGAACAGAAAAGGCTTGTTGTGGCTCCCTATGTTACATCATATACACAACGCTTTCAAGTATGGAATTATCAGACAAAACAACTGTGCCATAATTCACATGGGACAAAACTTTAAATCTGGTTCTCTACAGCTTGTGATCCTGCAAACTGAATGCAGACCACCAACTCTGTTCCATTGCTTGACAACCCCTTCTGCTGCAGTTCCAAGCAGACAGGAGATTTGAAGAGCTCCTCGTGGTCTGTCATAAAAGGCTGCTGGATTGCATTTGGCTGAGTGGGTCACCTATTTTACAGGCTGGCATTAAGTTAAAGGAGAAATGTTTACATTGAAGTCCAGCTGCGGCCATGAAGACATTTCCTCCCAATGGCAGAAAACAAACCACTTTCCACAATACTGTGATCTGTGTTTAATCACACTGTTCTGTACAATAATAAAAAGTCGACTACAGAACAGGCAATTGGAGTGAAGGTCACACCAAATTCCTTTGTAGTTCTCTCGATTTTTTCCCATTGTATTGCCTCAAACTGAGTGGCCAGAGGCATTCCTTGTTAGTCTTCCTTCAACAAAGCCCAGGTGTTGGCTGTGCAGGACCACAGAGGCCTTGTTTACATGCCGCTAAAGGAATCCCTTTCTCCATATTCTCCAGGAAATACCACGGGGCGCTTCTCTACGCCTTGGGAGCTATGTGCCTAGCTTCTCCACTGGCAGCTTCCCCCTGCCTGAAAATTTTAGATTTAATTTTTGACCTCTCAGGAGGCTAAAAAAATTTTTTGGGGAGGGCGGGGACACAACAGGGCCCAAGAACTGCCAAAAAGGGAAGTTGCAAGGGGTGGAGAGAAAAACATTTAAGACGCCAGAGGCTCTTTATCTCAGGTACAGCCCTCTGTGCTCAAAGTACCAAACTTTGTCAAACCCAAACAATGAGAAAAATGCAACGTGGAGGGACAGTGGGGGAGACCTGATAGGACGACTCACAAAATGACACCAAGGAGCACCTAAAACACGCCCTTTGCAGAGAATTGTTCTCCGAATGCTTCGCAAGATATTGCAAACTTGCCACAAGTCTCCTCAATGCACTTTGGATCTTTTGCTTGGTTTAGAAGATTTGTGCTTTCTCTTCTTCTTCTTCTTTTCTTTCCTCTTCCTCTTCCTCTTGTGTTTTCCTTTATATCCCGAAGAGCTGGAGCTGCTGCTGCTGCTGCTGCTACTGCCTTCTTCATCCGAAGTGGAATCCTCTAGCAGCTGCTTCAACTGTTGTATCCTAAATGTACAAATGTACAAATGGCCAATGAACACAAAATCAAATTCCCCCTTTTGCCTGGCAGGGCAAACCCCCTGTAGTTTTGTTTTTTAGGTGGGCGGTAGTCTTAAATGGAAATGGAAATTATGACAGGAAAAGTGGAGGTCTCTATCCTTGAAAGCAACACTGAACTTTTCAAACCATCACCATGAAATGAGCTACTGAAATGTAGTGGCAGACACACTGAGCTTTGAATCAAAAGTTCCCCTGGGTTAAAAAAATATGCATAACTGGTAATCTCAGCCTCACCAAACACATGCCCTGGCCTGAGGGTAAGACTGATTTTTTTGAAAACTGATTATTATTATTAGGGGAAGGAGTGTAACTCACTGGTAAAGCATTTGTTTTGCAGAAGGTTCAATCCCTGAGGTCTCCAGGTAGGCCTGGAAATGTCTCCTTTTCTGAAACCCTGGAGAGCCTCTGCAAATCAGTGCAGACAATACAGAGCCGGAAGCACCCAACAGTCCGATGCAGCGAAGACAGCTTCCTATGTTCCTATAGCACAGGGGTAGGCAACCTAAGGCCCGGGGGCCGGATCCGGCCCAAACGCCTTCTAAATCCAGCCGGGAATCAGTGTGTTTTTACATGAGTAGAATGTGTCCTTTTATTTCAAATGCCTCTCTGGGTTATTTGTGGGGCATAGGAATTTGTTCATTATTTTTTCCTTCAAAATATAGTCCGGCCCACCACATGGTCTGAAGGACGGTGGACCGGCCCACGGCTGAAAAAGGTTGCTGACCCCTGCTATAGCATATGGAGGCCTCCAAACACTCTATAGAGTGCTATTATCTGTGTACATTGCGGCAGCCTTTGGCTATGTGCAATAAAACTGACTGACTGACTGACTGAGTGCTATTATGACTGTGGTTATTATTGGATGCATGGACCCAGATTAAAACAGGAATCAGTCTTACCGCATTTCCTTCTCATGGCGTTTATTTTCCCTTATAATATCATACATGGGGTCTTCGTGTGCCTTTAAAGAAAAGGGGGGAGGGAAGCTCAGTGCCCGATAGAATAACTTGCAGCTTGTTTGTTTTTAAATAATTGCTGTTTCCTAAGGATTCAAGCAAAGACCTTGCCAGCCTATGTCCTCATGCAGAATCACTGGTGATTGTTTTATCCATATTAACTGCTCTTCTTTAATTTAGAGTCAGAACCAGGGGGTATAGGTATCTAAAATCAATGAGTGAATCAATTGAATACGTGCCTCACCCCTTTTGCACTCGCAAACTCTCTCTTGTAAGTTCCCCTTCTCAACTGTTTTTTCTTACAGCTGGGCTTCTTTACTGTTTCATTACCAAGCTGGGGATAAAAACCTTAAAAGCAGCAGTAGGGAACATTTGATGGGGGAAATCCTACCTCTATCTAACAGCACGCTGCAGAAGATACAAAGTTCCCTAGTTATAAGAAAGAATTCAGACATCCTTAACATGGCAGAATATTCAAAAACACCATTAATAAACTAATGCCGCAATGTTTTACTTACTACTCTGAATTGTTCTAGCTTCTGGTTGCCTTTAATAAAGAATGGGCATTCTTTGTCTCCTGTTCTGTGTCCATAACGTTTACATCTCCAGCCTTGAGGGAGAAATGAGAAATATTAACATAGTGCTGTGCACCAAAAAAGTAAATATTCAGTACCTTTAAAAACCAGTATCTAAAAATGATTGGCTTTTCTTTACAAAACGAAGCACTGACCATTAGTTGCTTGCCCTCACATGACCAGATTTCTCCCTGCCCTTGTCCTGCAGAGGAAAGGCAGTTGTGGTATAAGAGCACATATAGAGCAAGACTGACATGCCCCCCCCCCACTCTGTTTTAAGCAGGCACTGAAAAAGATTACAGGCATTCCCACCCCCCTTACCCGGGGATTACATTCCGGGGCACAGCGCACGTAAGCAGAGCCGTAGCTAGGTGATTTTGCGTCCCTGGCAGAATCGTTCAGATTGTACCCCCTAAAGGTAAAGGGACCCCTGACTGTAAGGTCCAGTCGCGGACGACTCTGGGGTTGCAGTGCTCATCTCGCTTTATTGGCCGCTTCTGGCGAACCAGAGCAGCGCACGGAAACGCCGTTTACCTGCCGGAGCGGTACCTATTTGTCTACTTGCACTTTGAGGTGCTTTCAAACTGCTAGGTTGGCAGGAGCCTAGGACTTGCCAATCAGAAGGTTGGCGGTTCGAATCCCTGCGACGGGGTGAGCTCCCACTGCTCGGTCCCTGCTCCTGCCAACCTAGCAGTTCAAAAGCACGTCAAAGTGCAAATAGGTACCGCTCCGGCGGGAAGGTAAACGGCGTTTCCATGTGCTGCTCTGGTTCACCAGAAGCGGCTTAGTCATGCTGGCCACATGACCCGGAAGCTGTACGCCGGCTCCCTCGGCCAGTAAAGCGAGATGAGCGCCGCAACCCCAGAGTCGGTCACAACTGGACCTAATGGTCAGGGGTCCCTTTACCTTTACTATTTATGGACATATTTTAGCCAGTTTTGCGCCCCCCGCACCTGAGCCCCTGGCGGGGGCCCCCCACCTCATCACCCCCTAGCTACGACCCTGCACATAAATGAAATGGCATAAATTGGGGTGCACCCTCTAAGCACCCTCTCTGCCACTTTCTCTCCAATCCAAAAATACCCACCACTATAATTGCAGCTCTGGGGCTGTAAAAATGGCCGGTGCTGGTGTGCTACCGCAAACATCAGCTGTTAGATGGGGTGGCTCAGCAGCCTAAACAAAGCCCCACTGAGCCTCTGGTCTCTCTGGGGGTTACTTCGCCCTCACAGATGTGGTCTTCCGGTCAGTTCAAAGCAGAGAAGTCGGCACAAATGGCGCAAGGCGATCACGCAGGTAAACTGGTTCCTAGCTGTACAAGGCTTCATATACCAACAGTATCGCTTCCAACATGTCCAAGTTCCAGATCAGCAACCAGCATAGATCTGCTGAGTAGAGGTGCTACAATCTATCAGCAACCGTGCTGCAGCATTCTGCACTGACTGTGGGAATCCCCACATAGGTGGCTCAGGACCACGATACCTCAAGGACCGTCCCTTCCCATATGAACCTACCCAGACCCTGAGATCATTTTCTGAGGCCCTTCCTTGTGTGCCTCCTCAGCAAGAGGGCAGAAGGGTGGCAACACGAGAACGGGGCCTTCTCTGCAGTGGCTCCCCGTGTGTGGAATGCTCTCCCCAGGGAAGTTTGCCTGGCACCTTCACTATACACCTTTAGGCGCCAGGCAAAAACGTTCCTTTTTGACTAGGCCTTTGCCTGACTTGATCTACATCCTGTACCCTTTTTTAAAATGCTGGCTCTTAAAAAAAAATATATGCTGGCTCTTTTGGGGTTTTTTTATTGGGTTGTTGGGTTTTGTTTTGATTTTATGTATTTTATGTGAACCACCCTGAGACCTTCGGGTATAGGGCAGTATAGAAATTAAATAATAATAATAATAATAATAATAATAATAATAATAATAATTACAGTGGTATCTTGGGTTACATACGCTTCAGGTTACATATGCTTCAGGTTACAGACTCCCCTAACCCAGAAATAGTACCTCGGGTTAAGAACTTTGCTTCAGGATGAGAACAGAAATTGTGCTCCAGCGGTGTGGCGGCAGCAGGAGGCCCCATTAGCTAAAGTGGTGCTTCAGGTTAAGAACAGTTTCAGGTTAAGAACGGACCTCCAGAACGAATTAAGTACTTAACTCGAGGTAAAGGTAAAGGTACCCCTGCCCGTACGGGCCAGTCATGTCCGACTCTAGGGTTGTGCGCCCATCTCACTTAAGAGGCCGGGGGCCAGCGCTGTCCGCAGACACTTCCAGGTCACGTGGCCAGCGTGACAAGCTGCATCTGGCGAGCCAGCACAGCACACGGAAACGCCGTTTACCTTCCCGCTAGTAAGCGGTCCCTATTTATCTACTTGCACCCGGGGGTGCTTTTAAACTGCTAGGTTGGCAGGCGCTGGGACCGAACGACGGGAGCTCACCCCGCCGCGGGGATTCGAACCGGCGACCTGACGATCGGCAAGTCCTAGGCGCTGAGGTTTTACCCACAGCGCCACCCACGTCCCGAGGTACCACTATATTATTATTAATAGAGTACATTGCAGAAATCCAGTCTCGAAATCACCAGTACCTGAACTGCTGTGGTCAAGCTTTCCTGGTCCAGGAATGGTCAAAGCTGCCATACCAACCACAACCAGAAGTGCAATATGAAAAATGACAGCAAGAAAAGAGAAGCCATTGCCTCTTCTGCCAAGATTTTCCTAAACCCTTCTAGGACTTCCTTGTCTGCATATCAGTTGACTCCTGCCTCTGAATCCTCATTCCTTCTCTCCAGCCTGTCAAGTCCAGCTTGTCATCAACTTGGTCCTCTACAGATTTTTGAACTACAATTCCCATCATCCCCAGCCAGCAAAGCCATTCATTCTTTGTTCCCCATTCCCCAAAAGCTGCACAGAAATCTACTTCGCTCACTCACATTGCATAACTTTGACCTCCTTCCCCAATGGCATCCAAAGCCCTTTGGTTGGGGCGTGGGCAAGGAATTCTCGGGCATTTTCATTGCCAGGTACGTCAGGAATGCAGTCCTCTGGTTTAGTCTCATCTTCCTGTACGAAAAAGAAGCAAATCAAATGAAACGAAGCCGCGAAAACAAAATGGGATGAACTGGTCTAACCTCCACCCCTGTGAGGTGGGACGGGCTGCAAGACACTCTTACTTTCTTCCAGCAAATCTGCTACCACCTCCAACTTTTTAGCCCACAACCAATTCAGACTTATGGTTTGCACTTCTGGAGAAAGGCAGACCTTTTAACAGGGCTTCCTTCTGTAGCCTTATTGGACTTTACCAATTGGTAGGGTGAGCGTCGCTCCCGGACGGGAGGAAGGAAGTCAAATGACACCGAGGGTTGGTTCAGAGAAAGAGTTTATTCTGCTCTCCAGATAGCAGAAGGCACTTGCGTGGTCAGCTCACAGCAAGTCCAAAGAAATGAGAAATTTCATGCAGTATATATATCCTCCAGGCACCCTCTCCCCCTTTCCCCAGGAATCCAGCCACGTCAGCTTATACACGCAGGTTGACATCATAGATGTTCCCGCTCCGGTACTTTTAACCATAAAAGGGTGTTCCTCTTCCTGCACTCTTGACCATATAAGGGTATTCCTGTTCCGGCACTCTTATCTTGGGGTAAGAAGGTCACCAACTCTCCTGGCGCTGTTCCCAGACTTGGTCTCTGCATCAGAGTGTGGTCAGGATGTAAGATAAGACCCAGATATGCCATCCCTGCTCCACTGGAACAGTCAAGGCCATACATTGCTGTCATGGACTGATAAAGGAGAGCGCTTTGTTTATACAGCTGGGTTCCTGTTATGCATTTGCTCAACAGCTCAAGTCAATGCATTTTAGAAATGCTCCCTTGGAGAAGGAAAAATGCAGATTTTGGGGCCCGTTCCAGACTGACTACACAGTCAGGTTTTTAGATTTGGGAAACCCATTCCTTCACTTCAAATTCTGCAGAACCAGGCCAGTGTGTGCACCAAGACATCTAGGCAGGCTGAGTAAAGCATTTAGCTTCCAATTCTGATCTGTTAACTACATGGCTGCCACAAACAAACTCACTCACCTCAGGGTACATGAGATTGCAATAGGGAGCTTTGGGGTCATCTAATTCAACCCCCCGTTTTATCTATACCACAGATAAGTATAGTTTTACTCTAGTTTCATTTAGCTTTTAAAGTCTTGCGCTGTATTTTTAAATATTGTGTGTGTGTCCCTCAGTTATATTTTGTGTAAAACACTTCAAGGTTTCTTTTTGTATAAAGTGGTAGAGAAACTCCATCTTTATTCCTGGTTTACTGTATTTTCATTTTTTTTAAAGAACAGTTTTACAAGCTACCCAACCTACCTTAATAAACCCTGGAGGAAGTTTCTCATAGCTGAAAAAGATTGAAAATATACTTTAGTGTCATTAAAAAACAAACTACAAAGCAATGCAGAAAGTTCAGCTGAAGCAAAAATAGAGAAGGGGGTAATGTTTTTGAACACCTGTCACTCAATCCCCCCTCCCTTAACTAAGGAGGACAGGGAGAACCACAGCAAGGAGGCTTATTATTTATGTCATTCATTTTTCACAAAAGTCACAAACTGGTTTACAAGTAAAAATATAAGATACTTGACCATAAGCAGTTAATAAAAAGCATCCTTATTAAAATCTCAAACAACTCATCAACTCCAAACAGTAGTATAATAATACATAGTAAAAGATGATTTAATAAATGAGAAATCTTAAAGCAACATCAAAAAGGCCTCAACTATCTATTGATGCTGGCAATGGTATTAAGAAAAAAGAAAATAAAAAGGTACCCCGATATGTTACAGATGTTACAGATTTCAGGATAACTGCAAATCTTGATCTGAGTTTGGCTGAAAATGACTATATCCCAGAAACTATTTCAAGCAACAACCTATTTGTCAGACATAGCGCAGCCATCTCTGAGAAAACAATATTTATTTTCACCACCTTGCCACAAATGAGAAATTTTGAAAGCTTTTGGGTTTTTTTAGTGGCAGAAATGCAATGTTGACTTGAAGCAGCCTGCCTGTTCCTTTTAAAAATAAAATAAAATTCTGTGTCATGGATTTGAAGCGATGCCATTTCATGGACACAAGTGGCTGTGCTAATTTGACAGCAGAATAGCAACTCTGATCGACAAAGTCAGAATGGGTAAATAAAAACAGCACTAGACAGGATGCCCTTTAAACCTTTGATCACTTCATGTGATCACTAAGGCTATGCCTAGATGACAGAACAAACCAGAAAGGAGGGAACATTTCCACAAACACCCCAAAAAAGAATATTGGAAACTTCTCGTGGCTACTCCTAGACGCTAGAACTCCCTCCCTGCAGAAGATAGAATCCTAGAGTTGGTAGGGATCCGAGGGTCATCTAGTCCAACCCCTGGCAATGCAGAAATCACAACACCTGGTACCCTAACCTTACTGGACCCTGCTTAGCTTTGCAAATATGCCAGCAATTTTATTGCTTCCTTTCCATCCACCAACAGCTGAACCAACAGCCTTATTGTTAAAACAGCGTTTTGGAAACTGACTGCTTTTAATGAAAAGGTCTGGTGCTGTGCTGTTTTTTATTGTATTTGTATGGTTTTAATAAATTATACACATGTGCATGTATAAAAGAAACCCAGATAAATAGAAATAGCTGAAGCTAACAATTATTATTATTGCTATTATTTATGAAAACACCCTTCATCCGAAGATTTCGGGGCAGTTCACGGAATGAACATACGAGACAAAAACACAAAATAATAAAAACAAAGGCCAAAAATATGTAATTGTTTTTCCTGTGTTTCTGACTGTTCGTATTTTATCAGCAAGCCGTCTTGAATCCTGTCAAGGGAATAGGTGGTAGTGTGTGTATATGTATGCACATATCTATCTATCTTATCTATTATCTATATCTAGCTGTAGTTTGTTAAGATTTCTGAGAAAAGCAGCTCAGCCACTTCCCGGGATTCGGGGGGCAGGGCCGGATTTAGGTTTGATGCGGCCCTTACTGAAGGTAATGGGGCCCTTTATATGTCCAGCTGTCCTTGGTCAACAACAAATTGTTGCTGTTTTTTGTGTTGAATATATGCTATATGCTAATTTATGGACCTAATAGGTATCTAAAGCCATTTGAACATGCAAAATGTAGGCACCCTATATATAGAAATGAGCAAACCAGTGATATTTTAGGGAGCAGGCTTGCAGGCGGGGCCCATTACTTACATCATAGGAGCCTACACAACACAAAACACTGTTGCTGTATGTAGGTTTTATTTTATTTGTTTTTTAATCTTATATTTTGGAAATGTGCATCTAGTTTTTTCCCCCTTTAATTTTTTTGGGGGCCCCCAAGGGAGTGGGGCCTAAGCTATAGCTTGTTTTGGTTATACCAGGCATAGGAAAACTCGGCCCTCCAGATGTTTTGGGACTACAACTCCCATCATCCCTAGCTAACAGGACCAGTGGTCAGGGATGATGGGAATTGTAGTCTCAAAACATCTGGAGGGCCAAGGTTGAGGAAATCTTGCCTATGCCTGGCTTATACTGCGACAATATCTATATCTGTGGTTTGTTAAGATCGCTGAGAAGAGCAGCTGAGCCACTTCCTGGAATTATTGGTCGTTTTTTGGGTGGGGGGGTTGCTTTCAACGCAGAGGGCGTGCGTCGCCCACAGCCCTGCCTAGCCTACCTCACAGGGCTGTTTTGAAGGTTAGGGATTAGGGCAGGCACCCCCAAACTCTGCCCTCCTCCAGATGATTTGGGACTACAATTCCCATCATCCCTGACCACTGGTCCTGCTAGCTAGGGATGATGTGAGTTGTAGTCCCAAATCATCTGGAGGGCCGAGTTTGCCTATGCCTGACCCCTTGATGGGGGGGGGGAATAAGAGAGCACCCCTGAGCTAAAGGATCCCCTTCAGAGCTAGAACATTTACACAGACCAGATTTCCTCAACCTCGACCTTCCAGATGTTTTGGGACTACAACTCCCATCATCCCCTGCTAGCAGGACCAGTGGTCAGGGATGATGGGAGTTGTAGTCCCAAAAACATTAGGAGGGCCATGTTTTGGGATGCCTGGATGAGGGTGAGGGATGCGGCGCGCCTCCCCGCTGCCCTCAGAGGAAGGCGGAGGGTTCAAGCCGCCCCCCCAACTCAGGCATCCCCAAACTTGGCCCTTCAGATGTTTTTGGAACTACAACTCCCATCATCCCTAGCTAACAGGACCAGTGGTCAGGGATGATGGGAGTTGTAGTCCCCAAACATCTGGAGGGCCGAGTTTGTCTATGCCTGACCCCTTGATGGGGGGGTGGGGAATAAGAGAGCACCCCTGAGCTAAAGGATCCCCTTCAGAGCTAGAACATTTGCACAGACCAGATTTCCTCGACCCTCCAGATGTTTTGAGACTACAATTCCCATCATCCCTGCTCACTGGTCCTGCTAGCAGGGGATGATGGGAGTTGTAGTCCCCAAACATCTGGAGGGCCGAGTTTGCCTATGCCTGCCCCCTTGGCGGGGGGGGGGGATAAGAGAGCACCCCTGAGTTAAAGGATCCCCTTCAGAGCTAGAACATTTGAGCAGATCAGATCTCCTCGACCCTCCAGATGTTTTGAGACTACAATTCCCATCGTCCCTCCCCACTGGTCCTGTTAGCTGGGGATGATGGGAGTTGTAGTCCCCAAACATCTGGAGGGCCGAGTTTGCCTATGCCTGCCCCCTTGGCGGGGGGGGGGGATAAGAGAGCACCCCTGAGCTAAAGGATCCCCTTCAGAGCTAGAACATTTGCACAGACCAGATTTCCTCGACCCTCCAGATGTTTTGAGACTACAATTCCCATCGTCCCTCCCCACTGGTCCTGTTAGCTGGGGATGATGGGAGTTGTAGTCCCCAAACATCTGGAGGGCCGAGTTTGCCTATGCCTGCCCCCTTGGCGGCGGGGGGGGGGGGAAATAAGAGAGCACCCCTGAGCTAAAGGATCCCCTTCAGAGCTAGAACATTTGCACAGACCAGATTTCCTCGACCCTCCAGATGTTTTGAGACTACAATTCCCATCATCCCTGCCCACTGGTCCTGCTAGCAGGGGATGATGGGAGTTGTAGTCCCAAAAAAACATTTGGAGGGTTAAGTTTGGGGATGCCTGGATTCTGGTGAGGGATGCCGTGCGCCTCCCCGCTGCCCTCGGAGGAAGGCGGAGGGTCCAAGCCACCCCCCAGCGACCCCCCCCCCCAGCCTTACAAGGACTCCAGGTGCTGGATCTGCTGGATCTGCTGCACTTCCCGCTTCTTCCTCTTCTGCTCCTTCCGCTCGTGGCCTCGGCTGCTGGAGCCGGCCGGGCTGCCGCCGGCCAACGACGACGACTCGCTGCGGCTCCGGTGCCGCTTCGGGCCTCCGCCCTCGCCGCGCCGGGACATGGTGCGCCGGGGAACCGCGGCCCGGCCCGGCCCGACCGCGCTGCTCGGCGCCGGCCTGGCGCGCCTGACTTCCCGGGGAGGCCAAGCGAGCACTTCCTCCGGCCCGACGGGGCCGCCTCGCTCTCGGCAGCGCCCCCGCGACGCGGCGCTCGGCGGAGCTGCTTCCCAGCGCCGCCTGCTCAGGCTGAACCGAAGCCGTCCGTGATCAATCCATAACGAAACCCGATCAGTTCATAATAAAACCCGATGGTCGTTTGCAGCGCCGGATTGAGCTCCTCTGAGCAGCGCCGGATCGACGTGTAAACTAAGCAAGCCCTAGCTTAGGGCCCCCCTCTCTTGGGGACCCCCAAAAATATAATGGGGGGGGGACTGGATGTATATTTCCAATATTTAATATTTAATATTTAATATTTCCTATATTTCCAAAATTTAATATTTCCAAAATTTAAACAAATAAAATAAAACCTACATACAGCAGCAGTGTTTTGTGTTGTGTAGGCTCTTATGATGCAAGAAAAGGCTCACTAAAATATCACTGGTTTGCTCATTTCTCTATATAGGGTTGCCTACATTCTGCACATAAGCTGTCAACTTTCCCCTTTTCTTGCGAGGAATCCTATTCGGAATAAGGGAATTTCCCTTAAAAAAAGGGAAACGTTGGCAGCTATGATTCTGCATGTGCAAATGGCTTTAGATACCTATTGGGTCCATAAATTAGCATATAGCATATATTCAACACAAAAAGCAGCGGCAATTTGTTGTTGACAAAGGACAGCTGGACATATAAAGGGCCCCATTACCTTCATTAGCTTACAGCCTCATCAAACCTAAATCGGCCCTGGCTAGGCCATCTCCTTCCCCAGACCATTCCTTCCCTTCCCTGAGCACACCTTGCTGGCCCCACTCCACAACTTTCTCCATATCCTTCAACATTTCTCTGATTAAAGTAGGGACGTCCCATTCAATTATTGTTGTTGTTGTTGTTGTTGTTGTTGTTGTTGTTATTTTATAGGAATTCTAAGGTCTCAGATATATATATAAATCATATGTTCCTAAATCTACAAGGCAAATATAAAATATAAGTATATAAACCACATCTGAAATATTACAGGAGAGCAATCCTGAAGCCATTCTGACTCTTCCAGTGACCTCAGATATTCTCTGCAGTGAGGAAGGAAACCGGAAAAGCCTCCCCATTGTCTCTTTGTTCACAAATCCTGTCTTAAGAGTATACTATGGTGAGCCTGTGACCTGGATTCAGGAACTAAGTACAGTGGTACCTTGGTTCTCAAACGCCTTGGTTCTCAAATGCCGAAAACCCAGAAGTAAGTGTTCCAGTTTTCGAACATTTTTCGGAAGCCGAATGTCTTATGCAGCTGTCGGCTATTGTTTCTGGGGCGCCTGCAGCGACCAGAAGTTGTGCCTTGGTTTTTGAACATTTTGGAAGTCAAACAGATTTCTGGAACGGATTAAGTTTGGCACTTTTGTTTTTGCTACTTTGCATTTTTGAGGCTTTTATGGTTAATTTATTTTTGTGACTGTGTGGAACCCAGTTCAGATACTAATTGACTGATTGTGTGACTGCGGAAATGGATAAAAGCCCCCCTTCCAAACAATAACTATCATCAGTGCAGGTAAGAAAATAATAATAATTTTAATTTTTCTCATCCACAATACTGCCTTGTTTATTTTACAGTATGTGGGTGGCGCTGTGGTCTAAACCACAGATGGTTGGCGGTTCAAATCCCCGCGACGGAGTGAGCTCCCGTTGCTCGGTCCCTGCTCCTGCCCACCTAGCAGTTCGAAAGCACGTCAAAGTGCAAGTAGATAAATAGGTACCACTCTGGCGAGAAGGTAAACGGCATTTCCATGCGCTGCTCTGGTTTCACCAGAAGCGGCTTAGTCATGCTGGCCACATGACCTGGAAGCTGTCTGCAGACAAACGCCAGCTCCCTTGGCCTATAGAGCGAGATGAGCGCAGAACTCCAGAGTCGTCTGTGACTGGACCTAACGGTCAGGGATACCTTTAACTTTACAGTACATTGATTATTGCTTTCATTTTATGGATCAATGGTCTTGTTAGATAGTAAAATTAATTTAAAAAATCATTCCAGTAGCACCTTAGAGACCAACTAAGTTTGTTATTGGTATGAGCTTTCGTGTGCATGCACACTTCTTCAGATACCATATGCATGCACACAAAAGCTCATAGCAAAAAGAAACTTAGTTGGTCTCTAAGGTGCTACTGGAAGGATTTTTTTTATTTTGTTTCGACTACGGCAGACCAACACGGCTACCTACCTGTAACTAGTAAAATTCATGTTAAATTGCTGTTTTAGGGATTGTTTTTAAAAGTCTGGAACGGATTAATTCTTTTCCCATTACTTTCTATGGGAAAGCATGCCTTGGTTTTGGAAGGCTTTGGTTTTGGAACAGAGTTCTGGAACCGATTGAGTTTTAGAACCAAGGTACCCCTGTATATACAGCATCTCAAAAGGAATGGCCAGGCTGCCCAGGTAAAGCAATCAAGTGACCATTATCAGCCAGACAGCTTTTCTGTTGTAGACCACTCCCTGTGCTTCATTTCTGCTATAGCCCGCCTCCTTCTGTGATGTATGTATGATGTTTTTGGGGGTGGTCTTGAGCTACAGGGTGAGCAATCAAAAGTCTATACAGTATAAGGGCTTGCACACCATTGTTCTGGGTCCCTCCTGCCTCCTGCGTGTGGTTGTGAGCAGTGGCGTAGCGTGGGGGGTGCAGGGGGGGCCGGCCGCACTGGGCGCAACATCTGGGGGTTAGGGTTAGGGGGCGCAAATCCACGGGTTAGGGGGTGCAAATTACTTGCCTTGCCCCGGGTGCTGACAACCCACGCTACGCCACTGGTTGTGAGCACCTGTTGCAACAGTTAATAAAGATCAGGCTTACTAGCTGCTTTGCTTCTCAATATTCTTTGGTTGGCCTCTCTTATTTTCTTCTTCCGATAGGGGACCTACTTAAGGACTCTATATGGGCTCTTGGATACCCCATAAGGGAAAGGGAGCAGTATTTTTCTTATAACAATTATTATTGCTATTTTTCTAGAAAAAGAAGTGCCAGAACTTCACAATGAATGCCTCCCTTGTTTTATTTTTATTATTATTATTTATTTCATTTCTATACCACTTTATATTTTTAATAAAAATCTCAAAGCGGCTTGCAGCACATTGAAACATCAATAAAAGGACCCAAAATTAAACATTACTGAAGAAAGTCAAATATAAAGTCTACATTCAAAGCAACATAATGAACAGGAAACTAAAATATTATCTTGAAAGATTTCAAAATAAAACGTTGCAAAGGAGGTCAACTACAGAATACATATTTAACCAAAAAAATCTTAAACATTTGAGAAGAAAACATTGCTAAGTGGCAATGACGCCCATCTGAGAGGGGCCGGAACTGAGTCCCAGTGAGTTCTGGCTTAAAAAAAAAGCCCTGGTGATGATTTTACCAGTTATACCCCACCCATCTGACTGGGCCACTCTGGGTGGCTTCCAACATATAAAACAACATAATAAAGCATTACCGTATTAAAAATCTGCCTTATTCACAGCTGCCTTCAGATGGCTCGGGAATCAGATAACAGCATACCCTCCAACATTTTTCCAAATAATAATAATAATAATAATAATAATAATAATAATAATAATTTATTATTTAACCCCATCCATCTGGCTGGGTTTCCCCAGCCACTCTGGGCGGCTTCCAACTGAATATTAAAAACAATACAGCATCAGACATTAAAAACTTCCCTAAAGAGGGCTGCCTTCAGATGTCTTTTAAAAGTAAAATAGTTGTTTATTGCCCTGACATCTGCTGGGAGGGCGTTCCACAGGGCAGGTGCCACTACCGAGAAGGCCCTCTGTCTGCTTCCCTGTAAAGAAAATAGGGATGTCCGTAAGGGAAGGCGGGACATTCAGGGATCCAATCAGAAACCAGGATGGCTTCTGTAAATCCTGGAATGTCCCCAGAAAAATGGGACACTTGGAGGGTCTGTAATGCAGTCCGTCACATTCATCGCCCTGGCCATGTTTGCTTATAGGCCCCCTCCCCACCTCCATGTGGCCCCTGAAAGGTTGCTTGCGCAAAACAGCCTATGAATAAATGGATCCTAAACCATTTTAGCTGCTTTCCTCTTTAGAAAGGCTAGTGGTGCCTGAATTCACAAAAATGCAGAGTAATGTTTCAGGTAAGTGGGGCAGAAATTCATTTTCACTGCCAGCTTTTGCATCTGGCGTGTCCCTAATGAAGTGCCAACATTCCAGTGGAATATTGGCTGGTGTCTTAAAAAAAAAATGGCTGGGAAGTAGTGCAGAAGCTGCTGAAGGCCATTTTTCATGAGGTTTGGTGTGATGATTAGGGCCGAGACCTGCTTTATTTTTCAGCTGGGTTTAAAAAAGAAAAAATTGCATGCGTGGCATTTTTGATTGGTCAGATATGCCGACTTTAAGGGCTTATCCACGCTTAAATAAAGACCTTAATTGGGGAAAGACCATATATTTATCTTTACAGCTCCCAAATCATATTTTAAGATTTAAAAATTTTAATTGTCTCTGTGAAATCTGGTTCCTGCTTACAGGAGGGTGACCGGTAGACCTGTCTGGCAAATGCAGAGATTGGTACCCCAATATCTTCTGCAGCCAATAGGTCAGGATGCTAGCTGTTCTGTCTAGGTCATGTACAAAATAGGAGCTTGTGCCAGGGTCGCAGATAGTTCCTGAGGGATCTAATTTATATTAAACTTATGCCTTCTGCACTGATGCCATGATCCATATAACTAAACCATGTAAAAAAGTCCAGACAAGTCCCTTTTGCAAGAGTGAGTAGAACTGGGGGTTGGTTATAAAAAGGTCTCAGCATCTTTGCAACTACAATTCCCAGAACTGCCTGGGGGAAGGTAGGAGGGTTCAACATTTTAAAAATAATTTGTGTCACAATTGTGCCCCGAGAGCCTCACCAGCACTTCTTGGGGTAATGAATAAAGTGTCTGAATGAATGTTTGCAATACACTAAACGTTAAGGCAGAACCAAGTTTTTATGCAACATGTTTTATTGTACTTTCCTGCAATCATTTATCTTCTTGCTCATCTGCATGTATACAATCCAGGAATTCAAAACAGGCCATTTCTCTAGATTACAGAGCACATTCCTTTGCAGCAGAAGTACAACCTGTGTTTTCGTGCCCCTGCCATGTAATCCAAACTGCAAATGCCACCAATGTTTAAAGGCATCGGAGGAGTTTAGCCGTTAGCTATAATGTAACAGGTTATTATAAACCACGGCTAGCTAAAAGCTGGGCAAATCACATATGCTAAAATATAGGATAACTCTCTGCTCACAGTTTGCCCTATACTTTGCAAATAGGACATTCTTTTGAAGATTTTCACTGACAAAGAAGAAAATAATACCTTTGCTTTTCAGTTCAATATTTAACTGATGTGCTCTATTGTAAGTCAAAGTTGGTGTCTTACATTCTTGAGACAACAGTGTGGAAATTAACTTGTCCTGATGTTATGAGGTCGACCCCTGAACCTATATGCATGCCCAGCACACATACGAACCCACAAACACTACTAAGAAGAATGGACCCTTTTGAGTGGTCAGGATGTGTGGTCATTTGAAATGTGTGTATACCTTCAACCCAATAAAGAACTTGCAGAAAAAGATAGGTTTGTTACATGGAAATGGAAGAGACATAGCAGATGTGTGCTGCTTTAGTCAGTTAGGTTGCAAATAAGTGGGGCAGCAAATCAAATTAAAATTCAAACACCTTAATCCTAAAGATAAAAGGAGTCCCTACCTACCCAATGAGCATAGAGATGTGCCACAGTACACATACTAAAAGAAATTAAGATAAGGAAAGGGTTTACATATGTGTACCTGATCTTGGAGCAAGCGAGACACAAAGTCAGTGTAAAAATGGCATTTTTCTCATGTAGTGACATCACACCCCTTGAAACCGTGGCAACGCCACTCACCCAATGCTGCTATATATATATATTTGCAAACTAAAAATGGCTCTGCCATCACCCAATAGCACCTCTCTCAGCTGGTCTTCTGAGAAAGCTGGCCTGATTTATTTTGTAGTAAATCCGCTGACCAAACCTGCTGCCTCTACCAATTTCAGAAATTATGGGGAGACCCGGGCACCCAGGAATTCCAGGGGATCCTTTCCCCATGCAAACCCTTAACATTCTCCATCATGAGAGGCGTACCAGTCCAGCAATCCCCTTTTCTGATTTGTAGAGTATCTCTCAAACAGAGGAACAGTCTGAATAGCCCTTTTATGTAACAGCATCATGGGCGTAGCCAGGATTATTATTTTTTATGGGGGGGGGGAAGGCTTTATGGGTTTTTTTTGGGGGGTAGAACTGAGTCGGGCCAGTTAGTTAAATATATTTATATATTTACACACACACCCGATTCCTACGCCCATGAACAGCATCCTGTCGATTTGACTTGCAAAGAACGCTTTCCTGTCCTAAGCGAGTGTCTCAAAATACAGTGGTACCTTGGGTTAAGTACTTACAGCAATTTGTTCTGGAGGTCTGTTCTTAACCTGACACTATTCTTAACCTGAAGCACCACTTTAGCTAATGGGGCCTCCTGCTGCCGCCGCAGCACGATTTCTGTTCTCATCCTGAAGCAAAGTTCTTAACCTGAAGCACTATTTCTGGGCTAGCGGAGTCTGTAACCTGAAGCGTATGTAAGCTGAAGGGTATGTAACCCGCAGAAGGGTATGCAGAAGGGTGCCACTGCAAAAGGGTATGTAGCTTGAAACAGATTACAGTTGTACCTCGGGTTACATACGCTTCAGGTTACAGACTCCACTAACCCAGAAATAGTGCTTCAGGATAAGAAAAGAAATCGTGCTCTGGCGGTTAAGAACAGTTTCAGGTTAAGAATGGACCTCATGGAACAAATTAAGTACTTAACCCGAGGTACCACTGTAGATCATTCCTCCGCTGCAGTAATTCCAACTTTCCCCCTGCGACTTCATAACTCCGAAGGCGGCGCGCGCTCCCGCTCCCCCGACGGCCGCGCGCCACAGCCCTGACTCATCGCCCTGCGGGTCCGAGAGGAGGGCCGGGCCGGGCAGCTGCTCCGCTCGAGGCCTCGAGGGAAAAAACCAGGAGCCCTCAGCAGCCGCGTCTGGGCTGGAAACGAAGAGGCGCCACGTCGAGGGGACGGTTGCCTCCCCGCCCCCCTTTCCACGCCCGCGAGATGGAAAAAAACACGCAGGAACTAGAAACTTGACTCTTATTTTTATTCAAAAAATTTTAAATTGGTTTTCACAACATTATAAACGAACACATAAAACAAACATAAACCATAGCCTTCTTGAAAATTGCACTCATTCACATTGTTAAGCGACTTCCCCGCTTCCCCTTGGCTGAATTTCATCGCCTATCCTTTTAACGGTTTTCCAAAGCGCAGCTCTTCTCAAATTTCACTTCAGCATTCACATCCTTAGCTCTTCACGTTATGAAATCAAACATATTCATTCCTCACTTAACATAAATAAAATCCTAAGCCAATTATCTGCCAGCTCCTTTCAGTCAATTTAACATGTTTAACTAAATAATTATTAAGTTTATTCCATTCTTCCCGATACTCCTCCTCCGGGTCGCCGACTCCGAAAAATCCATCATCTTCATCTGCCATTTGTTGGCAATTCTCGGGTTTTCCACTTTTTAGCTAACAAAATAGGAGCAAAAAATTTTTTTTTCCTTCCAGTAGCACCCCATTAGCTAAAGTGGTGCTTCAGGTTAAGAACAGTTTCAGATTAAGATTTTCCTTCCAGTGCTACTGGAAGGAAAAATTTTTTTTTGTTTTGACTATGGCAGACCAACACGGCTACCTATCTGTAACTGGAAAAATAGGAGCAGCTTGACTCTTGACTCGACTATTGGCGGCTCCCCTTTGCTGGGCCTTTTCTCCCTCAGTTTTCCCCTCAAGCCCCCGCCTGGTCTCCCAGGCCCTCCTCTTCCTCGACGTCCCCCTGCCTCGCCTCCCCTCAGGGCTGGCTCCTCCCGCCGGCTCTGCAAGCGGAGAAGCCGCGGCCGGCCGTTTCTCCCGCCGACCCTCCTCCTCCTCCTCCTTCCTCCGCCCCTCTCCACGTTTGCAGCTCTGGGAAGCCGGGATTTGGGCGCAGGACCTCCGCCTCCCCGCTCCTCGCGCCGCCGCCATGGAAGGGCCAGGAATGCCGCCCGGCCGGAGGAGACGCCGCCGCCGCGGCTGCTGCTGCTTCTCGCCGCTGCTGCTGGCGCTGCTGGTGAGCTGCGCGGCGTGCCAGGCCCCGCCGGTGCCGGGCGCCGGAGAGCCGCCGTGGGACGGCAAGGACGTGCTGGTGGAGCGCAGCTACGTGCCCCGCGAGTGCCCGCGCACCGTCCGCGACGGCGACTTCGTGCGCTACCATTACCACGGCACCTTCCCCGACGGCGCCAAGTTCGACTCCAGGTAGGGCGCCTCGTCGCGCGGGCGCCGCTGGCGGAGCCGCAACGAGGCCCGTCGGAGGCAGCGGGACTGGCGGGCCGGCGGGCGGGCGGGCGCGCACACGCTGGGCAGCCTTCGCGCTCTCTCAAGCTCGCTGGCCGGCCGAGCCTCTCTCCCTAGACGGCAGGGATCAGTGGCGTAGCGTGGGTTGTCAGCACCCGGGGCAAGGCAAGTAATTTGCGCCCCCTAACCCGTGGATTTGCGCCCCCTAACCCGTGGATTTGCGCCCCCTAACCCGTGGATTTGCACCCCCTAACCTGTGGATTTGTGCCCCCTAACCCGTGGATTTGCGCCCCCTAACCCGTGGATTTGCGCCCCCTAACCCGTGGATTTGCGCCCCCTAACCTGTGGATTTGTGCCCCCTAACCCGTGGATTTGCGCCCCCTAACCCGTGGATTTGCGCCCCCTAACCCGTGGATTCGCACCCCCTAACCTGTGGATTTGTGCCCCCTAACCCGTGGATTTGCGCCCCCTAACCCGTGGATTTGCGCCCCTTAACCCGTGGATTTGCGCCCCCTAACCCGTGGATTTGCGCCCCCTAACCCGTGGATTTGCGCCCCCTAACCCGTGGATTTGCACCCCCTAACCCGTGGATTTGCGCCCCTTAACCCGTGGATTTGCGCCCCCTAACCCGTGGATTTGCGTCCCCTAACCCGTGGATTCGCGCCCCCTAACCCGTGGATTCGCGCCCCCTAACCCATGGATTAGTGCTCCCTAACCCGTGGATTTGCGCCCCCTAACCCGTGGATTTGCGCCCCCAACCCGTGGATTTGCGCCCCCTAACCCGTGGATTTGCGCCCCCTAACCCGTGGATTTGCGCCCCCTAACCCGTGGATTTGCGCCCCCTAACCCGTGGATTTGCGCCCCCTAACCCGTGGATTTGCCCTAACCCCAGATGTTGCACCCAGTGCGGCCGGCCCCCCCTGCACCCCCCACGCTACGCCACTGGAAGGGATGGTCGGGGTTTTGGCCCTGATCCAGCCCAGCAGTGGCGTAGCGTGGGGGGTGCAGGGGGGGCCGGCCGCACCGGGCGCAACATCTGGGGCTAGGGCAAATCCACGGGTTAGGGGGCGCAAATTACTTGCCTTGCCCCGGGTGCTGACAACCCACGCTACGCCACTGCAGCCCAGGGCGGCTTTTGGGGCAGAGCGCCCGCTTCGCACGAGGGAAACCGCTGCAGCCCCTGCCCTCTCCTGCTAAAATGGGGAGCCCACAGTCTGAGAGAGCTCTCCCCAGTGGGCAATATTGTACAGTGGTACCTCAGGTTACAGACGCTTCAGGTTACAGACTCCGCTAACCCAGAAATAGTGCTTCAGGTTAAGAACTTTGCTTTAGGATGAGAACAGATATCGTGCTCTGGCGGCGTGGCGGCAGCAGGAGGCCCCATTAGCTAAAGTGGTGCTTCAGGTTAAGAACAGTTTCAGATTAAGAACGGCCCTCCAGAATGAGTTAAGTTCTTAACCCGAGGTACCACTGTACAGTGTACTGTACAGTGGTACCTTGGTTCTCAAACTTAAACTGTTCCGGGGGTTTGTTCCATGACCAAAGCTTTCCAAAACCAAGGCATGCTTTCCCATAGAAAGTAATGCAAAACAGATTAATCCGTTCCAGACTTTTAAGAGCAACCCCTAAAACAGCAATTTAACATGACTTTTACTATCTAACGAGACGATTCGTCCATAAAATGAAAGCAATAATCAATGTAAAAAGGTAAAGGGACCCCTGACCATTTGGTCCAGTCGTGACCGACTCTGGGGTTGCGGTGCTCATCTCGCTTTATTGGCCGAGGGAGCTGGCGTGCAGCTTCCGGGTCATGTGGCCAGCATGACTAAGCTGCTTCTGGCAAACCAGAGCAGCACACGGAAAAGCCGTTTACCTTTCCGCCGGAGCGGTACCTATTTATCTACTTTCACTTTGACGTGCTTTTGAACTGCTAGGTTGGCAGGAACAGGGACCAAGCAACGGGAGCTCACCCCATCGCGGGGATTTGAACCGCCAACCTTCTGATTGGCAAGTCCTAGGCTCTGTGATTTAACCCACAGCTCCACCCACGTCCCTTTCAATAATCAATGTACCGTACTATAAAATAAATAAGGCGGTATTATAGATGATAAAAGTTAAAAATATTTTTTTTTCTTACCTGCACTGATGATAGTCATTGTTTGGATGGGGGGCTTTTATCCATTTCTGTAGTCACACCATCAACCCGGTAGCTGAACTGGGTTCCACACAGTCACAAAAACAAATTAACCGAAAAAGCCTCAAAAACAAAAACGCAAAATAAATAGCAAAAACAAAAGCACCAAACTTAATCCATTCCGGAAGTCCATTTGACTTCTGAAATGTTTGAAAACCAAGCACAACTTCTGATTGGTGCAGGCACCCTGGAAACAATAGCCGACAGCCACATTGGACGTTCGACTTCTGAAAAACATTCAAAAACTGGAACACTTACTTCCGGGTTTTCGGCATTTTGGAACCAAGGCGTTTGAGAACCAAGGTACCACTGTACTGCTCTGTGCAGCCAACTAATAGGGCTGAGGTCCCTTTGCCCCCCCCCACAAAGATCTGAGTGAGTTGCCCCTCCCAAGTTGATGGGCATTGCCATTCAAATAGTGTGCATGCACCGCATCATGTAATCAATTATGTGGGGTGGGGTTTACATGGGCTCCCTCAATAGTTTATTCAAGTGGGCACCCCTGGCTCTAGGTGTAGAGGCATCTGTTTATAACCTGGGAAACCCTGGGAGAAGCCATACCTGCCATCATCTTGCAAAGGTATAGTCTAGTCTAGAAAACCCCACCAGTACCAGATATAAGGTGGCGAGCTAAGGGGGCATAATAATAATAATTTAAATGCCTATACTTATACAGGTACCAACTGAGAAGATATTACAGATGCTTTATGTTTTCATATGATTTAGGCTGCATTTGCCCTGTTCTAGTATGTTCTGTTATGTTTCCACAATGTATTGTTTGTAAGCTGCTTTGGGATTCATTTGAATGAAAAGAGGCCTAGAACTACTAATAAATAAATAAATAAATAAATAGCCATAAAAAAGCAACTGTACCAAAATGAATTATTGTGAAAATAATAAATACGATGGGAGGGGGGATTTGCCAAATTTTGTCCTCCCTGCAGGCACCGCATTAGCAATGTCTGCCCCTGACTCCACCCTAGGCGGAGAGGCTGCTTACAGCGCAACCTTTTGGATCGCAGGCAGCCCCTTGGGCCTGCAGTTGTAGCTCTGGAACTGGTCCATTTCCAAGTGATGGAGGCACTTAGGAATGTTGTCGCACAATACAGTGAACTGGCCTCTGCTATATTTCTTTTTGTGCATGATACTTTTGAATGCATTCCCACTGAAGTCCTTGAAGAAAAAGGTAGATTTAATATAACCTTGGGTGTACTGTAAGTGTTCCTGTGATTAAAACGTAGGCTAATTGCATCATCATTATAGGGCTGTATAACAGCACCTACACAAGGCATAGAAGGGGGGGATCTATTTCTCCTCTGGTGAGAGGGCAGCCTTTGCAGCCAGGGAAACTGCATCTTGTTAATAGATATAATGTTAATTATGAAAAATTCCCCAAGTGATCATTGAAAGTGAATATGCCCTTTGACAAAATTCCAGACGTCTCTCTGGAGACAATGCATATTCTTGGAAGCTTATATTTTTTACCC